>NW_026292304.1:356603-713206 GCF_023091745.1 Budorcas taxicolor
CGCAGGGGCAGGCCCCACCACCTGCACACGTCTCTGCTGGGGAGCAGAGCGCTAGGGACATGACGTCTGTCAGGCACCTTCTGGGCGCCCACGGAGTCAGCCTCCGGGAGTGTGGGGCTGCAGACCACAGCCAGGGGACCTGGGAGCCTTGTGCTCTCCGTGCGGCGCTGAGTCTGGGCGGCCAAGCAACCGCTGGTGGAGCCCTGCACTTGCCCTCCCCTCCCCTCTACGAGAGGCCTCACTGCTGGAGGGCTTGGCAGTGTGCAAGCCACCGGCTCCTAAGCCTTCCCCAAGGACGCCCGGGGCCTAGATGCAAAGGCAAGGCAGGAGTGGAGCTGAGGCCAGGAAGGCGCCAGGGGCCTCTCCCAGCATCGCACAGCCTGCTCCTTCCCGGGCAGCAAGCCTAGCAGCGAGGCAAGCCTGGGCAAGTCTCGCCCAGGGCAGAGCAGCCTCGCGCAAGGCACTTGACTGGATCCGGCCTCTGAGCAGAGCTGGAGCTCTGCCGTCCTGGAGGCACACTCGGCTCGGCCCAAGCAGGGATTGCAGCTGCACGCGGCTTGGCTCCCTCGACTCTTCCCAAGGAGGCTCACTTCCAAGCGGACCGTGCACTTGGCTTCCAGGCAGGGACGCCCCGCGCCTCCTGCAGGTCTTGGCACAGGGGCTGCTTCCCCTGAGCGGAGGCTGTGGGCGGCAGCCCAGACACGCAGGGGCAGGCCCCAACCACCTGCCCACGTCTCTGCTGGTGGGGAGAGCACTAGGGACATGACGTCTGTCAGGCACCTTCTGGGCGCTCACGGAGTCAGCCTCCGGGTGTGTGGGGCTGCAGACCACAGCCGGGGGCCCTGGGGAAGCCTGGTGCTCTCCGTGCTGTGCTGAGTCGGGGCGGCCAAGCGACCGCTGGAGGAGCCCTGCACTTGCCATTCCCTTCCCTATGACAGAGCTCTCACGGCTGGAGGGCTTGGCAGCGTGCACCCCACCGGCCCCTAAGCCCTCCGCAAGGACGCCTGGGGACTAGGTGCAAAGGCAAGGCAGGAGTGGAGCTGAGGCCAGGAAGGCGCCAGGAGCGTCTGCCTGTCTGGCGCAGCCTGCTCCTTCCCGGGCAGGAAGCCTAGCAGCGAGGCAAGTCTGGGCAAGGCTCGCCCAGGGCAGAGCAGCCTCACGCCAGCCACTCTGCCAGATCGGGCCTCTGAGCAGAGCTGGAGCTCTGCCGTACTGGAGGCTCACTGGGCTCCGCCCAAGGAGTGAGTGCAGACGCACGCAGCTGGGCTGCCTCCTCTTCTCCCGAGGAGGCTCGCTTCCCGCATGCTGTGCACTAGGCTTCCAGGCGGGGGCGCCCCGCGCCCCCTACAGGTCTTGGCTCAGGGGCTGCTTCCCTGGAGCTGGGGCTGCCGGCGGGAGCCCAGACACGCAGGGGCAGGCCCCACCACCTGCACACGTCTCTGCTGGGGAGCAGAGCGCTAGGGACATGACGTCTGTCAGGCACCTTCTGGGCGCCCACGGAGTCAGCCTCCGGGAGTGTGGGGCTGCAGACCACAGCCAGGGGACCTGGGAGCCTTGTGCTCTCCGTGCGGCGCTGAGTCTGGGCGGCCAAGCAACCGCTGGTGGAGCCCTGCACTTGCCCTCCCCTCCCCTCTACGAGAGGCCTCACTGCTGGAGGGCTTGGCAGTGTGCAAGCCACCGGCTCCTAAGCCTTCCCCAAGGACGCCCGGGGCCTAGATGCAAAGGCAAGGCAGGAGTGGAGCTGAGGCCAGGAAGGCGCCAGGGGCCTCTCCCAGCATCGCACAGCCTGCTCCTTCCCGGGCAGCAAGCCTAGCAGCGAGGCAAGCCTGGGCAAGTCTCGCCCAGGGCAGAGCAGCCTCGCGCAAGGCACTTGACTGGATCCGGCCTCTGAGCAGAGCTGGAGCTCTGCCGTCCTGGAGGCACACTCGGCTCGGCCCAAGCAGGGATTGCAGCTGCACGCGGCTTGGCTCCCTCGACTCTTCCCAAGGAGGCTCACTTCCAAGCGGACCGTGCACTTGGCTTCCAGGCAGGGACGCCCCGCGCCTCCTGCAGGTCTTGGCACAGGGGCTGCTTCCCCTGAGCGGAGGCTGTGGGCGGCAGCCCAGACACGCAGGGGCAGGCCCCAACCACCTGCCCACGTCTCTGCTGGTGGGGAGAGCACTAGGGACATGACGTCTGTCAGGCACCTTCTGGGCGCTCACGGAGTCAGCCTCCGGGTGTGTGGGGCTGCAGACCACAGCCGGGGGCCCTGGGGAAGCCTGGTGCTCTCCGTGCTGTGCTGAGTCTGGGCGGCCAAGCGACCGCTGGAGGAGCCCTGCACTTGCCATTCCCTTCCCTATGACAGAGCTCTCACGGCTGGAGGGCTTGGCAGCGTGCACCCCACCGGCCCCTAAGCCCTCCGCAAGGACGCCTGGGGACTAGGTGCAAAGGCAAGGCAGGAGTGGAGCTGAGGCCAGGAAGGCGCCAGGAGCGTCTGCCTGTCTGGCGCAGCCTGCTCCTTCCCGGGCAGGAAGCCTAGCAGCGAGGCAAGTCTGGGCAAGGCTCGCCCAGGGCAGAGCAGCCTCACGCCAGCCACTCTGCCAGATCGGGCCTCTGAGCAGAGCTGGAGCTCTGCCGTACTGGAGGCTCACTGGGCTCCGCCCAAGGAGTGAGTGCAGACGCACGCAGCTGGGCTGCCTCCTCTTCTCCCGAGGAGGCTCGCTTCCCGCATGCTGTGCACTAGGCTTCCAGGCGGGGGCGCCCCGCGCCCCCTACAGGTCTTGGCTCAGGGGCTGCTTCCCTGGAGCTGGGGCTGCCGGCGGGAGCCCAGACACGCAGGGGCAGGCCCCACCACCTGCACACGTCTCTGCTGGGGAGCAGAGCGCTAGGGACATGACGTCTGTCAGGCACCTTCTGGGCGCCCACGGAGTCAGCCTCCGGGAGTGCGGGGCTGCAGACCACAGCCAGGGGACCTGGGAGCCTTGTGCTCTCCGTGCGGCGCTGAGTCTGGGCGGCCAAGCAACCGCTGGTGGAGCCCTGCACTTGCCCTCCCCTCCCCTCTACGAGAGGCCTCACTGCTGGAGGGCTTGGCAGTGTGCAAGCCACCGGCTCCTAAGCCTTCCCCAAGGACGCCCGGGGCCTAGATGCAAAGGCAAGGCAGGAGTGGAGCTGAGGCCAGGAAGGCGCCAGGGGCCTCTCCCAGCATCGCACAGCCTGCTCCTTCCCGGGCAGCAAGCCTAGCAGCGAGGCAAGCCTGGGCAAGTCTCGCCCAGGGCAGAGCAGCCTCGCGCAAGGCACTTGACTGGATCCGGCCTCTGAGCAGAGCTGGAGCTCTGCCGTCCTGGAGGCACACTCGGCTCGGCCCAAGCAGGGATTGCAGCTGCACGCGGCTTGGCTCCCTCGACTCTTCCCAAGGAGGCTCGCTTCCAAGCGGACCGTGCACTTGGCTTCCAGGCAGGGACGCCCCGCGCCTCCTGCAGGTCTTGGCACAGGGGCTGCTTCCCCTGAGCGGAGGCTGTGGGCGGCAGCCCAGACACGCAGGGGCAGGCCCCAACCACCTGCCCACGTCTCTGCTGGTGGGGAGAGCACTAGGGACATGACGTCTGTCAGGCACCTTCTGGGCGCTCACGGAGTCAGCCTCCGGGTGTGTGGGGCTGCAGACCACAGCCGGGGGCCCTGGGGAAGCCTGGTGCTCTCCGTGCTGTGCTGAGTCTGGGCGGCCAAGCGACCGCTGGAGGAGCCCTGCACTTGCCATTCCCTTCCCTATGACAGAGCTCTCACGGCTGGAGGGCTTGGCAGCGTGCACCCCACCGGCCCCTAAGCCCTCCGCAAGGACGCCTGGGGACTAGGTGCAAAGGCAAGGCAGGAGTGGAGCTGAGGCCAGGAAGGCGCCAGGAGCGTCTGCCTGTCTGGCGCAGCCTGCTCCTTCCCGGGCAGGAAGCCTAGCAGCGAGGCAAGTCTGGGCAAGGCTCGCCCAGGGCAGAGCAGCCTCACGCCAGCCACTCTGCCAGATCGGGCCTCTGAGCAGAGCTGGAGCTCTGCCGTACTGGAGGCTCACTGGGCTCCGCCCAAGGAGTGAGTGCAGACGCACGCAGCTGGGCTGCCTCCTCTTCTCCCGAGCAGGCTCGCTTCCCGCATGCTGTGCACTAGGCTTCCAGGCGGGGGCGCCCCGCGCCCCCTACAGGTCTTGGCTCAGGGGCTGCTTCCCTGGAGCTGGGGCTGCCGGCGGGAGCCCAGACACGCAGGGGCAGGCCCCACCACCTGCACACGTCTCTGCTGGGGAGCAGAGCGCTAGGGACATGACGTCTGTCAGGCACCTTCTGGGCGCCCACGGAGTCAGCCTCCGGGAGTGTGGGGCTGCAGACCACAGCCAGGGGACCTGGGAGCCTTGTGCTCTCCGTGCGGCGCTGAGTCTGGGCGGCCAAGCAACCGCTGGTGGAGCCCTGCACTTGCCCTCCCCTCCCCTCTACGAGAGGCCTCACTGCTGGAGGGCTTGGCAGTGTGCAAGCCACCGGCTCCTAAGCCTTCCCCAAGGACGCCCGGGGCCTAGATGCAAAGGCAAGGCAGGAGTGGAGCTGAGGCCAGGAAGGCGCCAGGGGCCTCTCCCAGCATCGCACAGCCTGCTCCTTCCCGGGCAGCAAGCCTAGCAGCGAGGCAAGCCTGGGCAAGTCTCGCCCAGGGCAGAGCAGCCTCGCGCAAGGCACTTGACTGGATCCGGCCTCTGAGCAGAGCTGGAGCTCTGCCGTCCTGGAGGCACACTCGGCTCGGCCCAAGCAGGGATTGCAGCTGCACGCGGCTTGGCTCCCTCGACTCTTCCCAAGGAGGCTCGCTTCCAAGCGGACCGTGCACTTGGCTTCCAGGCAGGGACGCCCCGCGCCTCCTGCAGGTCTTGGCACAGGGGCTGCTTCCCCTGAGCGGAGGCTGTGGGCGGCAGCCCAGACACGCAGGGGCAGGCCCCAACCACCTGCCCACGTCTCTGCTGGTGGGGAGAGCACTAGGGAAATGACGTCTGTCAGGCACCTTCTGGGCGCTCATGGAGTCAGCCTCCGGGTGTGTGGGGCTGCAGACCACAGCCGGGGGCCCTGGGGAAGCCTGGTGCTCTCCGTGCTGTGCTGAGTCTGGGCGGCCAAGCGACCGCTGGAGGAGCCCTGCACTTGCCATTCCCTTCCCTATGACAGAGCTCTCACGGCTGGAGGGCTTGGCAGCGTGCACCCCACCGGCCCCTAAGCCCTCCGCAAGGACGCCTGGGGACTAGGTGCAAAGGCAAGGCAGGAGTGGAGCTGAGGCCAGGAAGGCGCCAGGAGCGTCTGCCTGTCTGGCGCAGCCTGCTCCTTCCCGGGCAGGAAGCCTAGCAGCGAGGCAAGTCTGGGCAAGGCTCGCCCAGGGCAGAGCAGCCTCACGCCAGCCACTCTGCCAGATCGGGCCTCTGAGCAGAGCTGGAGCTCTGCCGTACTGGAGGCTCACTGGGCTCCGCCCAAGGAGTGAGTGCAGACGCACGCAGCTGGGCTGCCTCCTCTTCTCCCGAGGAGGCTCGCTTCCCGCATGCTGTGCACTAGGCTTCCAGGCGGGGGCGCCCCGCGCCCCCTACAGGTCTTGGCTCAGGGGCTGCTTCCCTGGAGCTGGGGCTGCCGGCGGGAGCCCAGACACGCAGGGGCAGGCCCCACCACCTGCACACGTCTCTGCTGGGGAGCAGAGCGCTAGGGACATGACGTCTGTCAGGCACCTTCTGGGCGCCCACGGAGTCAGCCTCCGGGAGTGTGGGGCTGCAGACCACAGCCAGGGGACCTGGGAGCCTTGTGCTCTCCGTGCGGCGCTGAGTCTGGGCGGCCAAGCAACCGCTGGTGGAGCCCTGCACTTGCCCTCCCCTCCCCTCTACGAGAGGCCTCACTGCTGGAGGGCTTGGCAGTGTGCAAGCCACCGGCTCCTAAGCCTTCCCCAAGGACGCCCGGGGCCTAGATGCAAAGGCAAGGCAGGAGTGGAGCTGAGGCCAGGAAGGCGCCAGGGGCCTCTCCCAGCATCGCACAGCCTGCTCCTTCCCGGGCAGCAAGCCTAGCAGCGAGGCAAGCCTGGGCAAGTCTCGCCCAGGGCAGAGCAGCCTCGCGCAAGGCACTTGACTGGATCCGGCCTCTGAGCAGAGCTGGAGCTCTGCCGTCCTGGAGGCACACTCGGCTCGGCCCAAGCAGGGATTGCAGCTGCACGCGGCTTGGCTCCCTCGACTCTTCCCAAGGAGGCTCGCTTCCAAGCGGACTGTGCACTTGGCTTCCAGGCAGGGACGCCCCGCGCCTCCTGCAGGTCTTGGCACAGGGGCTGCTTCCCCTGAGCGGAGGCTGTGGGCGGCAGCCCAGACACGCAGGGGCAGGCCCCAACCACCTGCCCACGTCTCTGCTGGTGGGGAGAGCACTAGGGACATGACGTCTGTCAGGCACCTTCTGGGCGCTCACGGAGTCAGCCTCCGGGTGTGTGGGGCTGCAGACCACAGCCGGGGGCCCTGGGGAAGCCTGGTGCTCTCCGTGCTGTGCTGAGTCTGGGCGGCCAAGCGACCGCTGGAGGAGCCCTGCACTTGCCATTCCCTTCCCTATGACAGAGCTCTCACGGCTGGAGGGCTTGGCAGCGTGCACCCCACCGGCCCCTAAGCCCTCCGCAAGGACGCCTGGGGACTAGGTGCAAAGGCAAGGCAGGAGTGGAGCTGAGGCCAGGAAGGCGCCAGGGGCCTCTCCCAGCATCGCACAGCCTGCTCCTTCCCGGGCAGGAAGCCTAGCAGCGAGGCAAGCCTGGGCAAGTCTCGCCCAGGGCAGAGCAGCCTCGCGCAAGGCACTTGACTGGATCCGGCCTCTGAGCAGAGCTGGAGCTCTGCCGTCCTGGAGGCACACTCGGCTCGGCCCAAGCAGGGATTGCAGCTGCACGCGGCTTGGCTCCCTCGACTCTTCCCAAGGAGGCTCGCTTCCAAGCGGACCGTGCACTTGGCTTCCAGGCAGGGACGCCCCGCGCCTCCTGCAGGTCTTGGCACAGGGGCTGCTTCCCCTGAGCGGAGGCTGTGGGCGGCAGCCCAGACACGCAGGGGCAGGCCCCAACCACCTGCCCACGTCTCTGCTGGTGGGGAGAGCACTAGGGACATGACGTCTGTCAGGCACCTTCTGGGCGCTCACGGAGTCAGCCTCCGGGTGTGTGGGGCTGCAGACCACAGCCGGGGGCCCTGGGGAAGCCTGGTGCTCTCCGTGCTGTGCTGAGTCTGGGCGGCCAAGCGAGTGCTGGAGGAGCCCTGCACTTGCCATTCCCTTCCCTATGACAGAGCTCTCACGGCTGGAGGGCTTGGCAGCGTGCACCCCACCGGCCCCTAAGCCCTCCGCAAGGACGCCTGGGGACTAGGTGCAAAGGCAAGGCAGGAGTGGAGCTGAGGCCAGGAAGGCGCCAGGAGCGTCTGCCTGTCTGGCGCAGCCTGCTCCTTCCCGGGCAGGAAGCCTAGCAGCGAGGCAAGTCTGGGCAAGGCTCGCCCAGGGCAGAGCAGCCTCACGCCAGCCACTCTGCCAGATCGGGCCTCTGAGCAGAGCTGGAGCTCTGCCGTACTGGAGGCTCACTGGGCTCCGCCCAAGGAGTGAGTGCAGACGCACGCAGCTGGGCTGCCTCCTCTTCTCCCGAGGAGGCTCGCTTCCCGCATGCTGTGCACTAGGCTTCCAGGCGGGGGCGCCCCGCGCCCCCTACAGGTCTTGGCTCAGGGGCTGCTTCCCTGGAGCTGGGGCTGCCGGCGGGAGCCCAGACACGCAGGGGCAGGCCCCACCACCTGCACACGTCTCTGCTGGGGAGCAGAGCGCTAGGGACATGACGTCTGTCAGGCACCTTCTGGGCGCCCACGGAGTCAGCCTCCGGGAGTGTGGGGCTGCAGACCACAGCCAGGGGACCTGGGAGCCTTGTGCTCTCCGTGCGGCGCTGAGTCTGGGCGGCCAAGCAACCGCTGGTGGAGCCCTGCACTTGCCCTCCCCTCCCCTCTACGAGAGGCCTCACTGCTGGAGGGCTTGGCAGTGTGCAAGCCACCGGCTCCTAAGCCTTCCCCAAGGACGCCCGGGGCCTAGATGCAAAGGCAAGGCAGGAGTGGAGCTGAGGCCAGGAAGGCGCCAGGGGCCTCTCCCAGCATCGCACAGCCTGCTCCTTCCCGGGCAGCAAGCCTAGCAGCGAGGCAAGCCTGGGCAAGTCTCGCCCAGGGCAGAGCAGCCTCGCGCAAGGCACTTGACTGGATCCGGCCTCTGAGCAGAGCTGGAGCTCTGCCGTCCTGGAGGCACACTCGGCTCGGCCCAAGCAGGGATTGCAGCTGCACGCGGCTTGGCTCCCTCGACTCTTCCCAAGGAGGCTCGCTTCCAAGCGGACCGTGCACTTGGCTTCCAGGCAGGGACGCCCCGCGCCTCCTGCAGGTCTTGGCACAGGGGCTGCTTCCCCTGAGCGGAGGCTGTGGGCGGCAGCCCAGACACGCAGGGGCAGGCCCCAACCACCTGCCCACGTCTCTGCTGGTGGGGAGAGCACTAGGGACATGACGTCTGTCAGGCACCTTCTGGGCGCTCACGGAGTCAGCCTCCGGGTGTGTGGGGCTGCAGACCACAGCCGGGGGCCCTGGGGAAGCCTGGTGCTCTCCGTGCTGTGCTGAGTCTGGGCGGCCAAGCGACCGCTGGAGGAGCCCTGCACTTGCCATTCCCTTCCCTATGACAGAGCTCTCACGGCTGGAGGGCTTGGCAGCGTGCACCCCACCGGCCCCTAAGCCCTCCGCAAGGACGCCTGGGGACTAGGTGCAAAGGCAAGGCAGGAGTGGAGCTGAGGCCAGGAAGGCGCCAGGAGCGTCTGCCTGTCTGGCGCAGCCTGCTCCTTCCCGGGCAGGAAGCCTAGCAGCGAGGCCAGTCTGGGCAAGGCTCGCCCAGGGCAGAGCAGCCTCACGCCAGCCACTCTGCCAGATCGGGCCTCTGAGCAGAGCTGGAGCTCTGCCGTACTGGAGGCTCACTGGGCTCCGCCCAAGGAGTGAGTGCAGACGCACGCAGCTGGGCTGCCTCCTCTTCTCCCGAGGAGGCTCGCTTCCCGCATGCTGTGCACTAGGCTTCCAGGCGGGGGCGCCCCGCGCCCCCTACAGGTCTTGGCTCAGGGGCTGCTTCCCTGGAGCTGGGGCTGCCGGCGGGAGCCCAGACACGCAGGGGCAGGCCCCACCACCTGCACACGTCTCTGCTGGGGAGCAGAGCGCTAGGGACATGACGTCTGTCAGGCACCTTCTGGGCGCCCACGGAGTCAGCCTCCGGGAGTGCGGGGCTGCAGACCACAGCCAGGGGACCTGGGAGCCTTGTGCTCTCCGTGCGGCGCTGAGTCTGGGCGGCCAAGCAACCGCTGGTGGAGCCCTGCACTTGCCCTCCCCTCCCCTCTACGAGAGGCCTCACTGCTGGAGGGCTTGGCAGTGTGCAAGCCACCGGCTCCTAAGCCTTCCCCAAGGACGCCCGGGGCCTAGATGCAAAGGCAAGGCAGGAGTGGAGCTGAGGCCAGGAAGGCGCCAGGGGCCTCTCCCAGCATCGCACAGCCTGCTCCTTCCCGGGCAGCAAGCCTAGCAGCGAGGCAAGCCTGGGCAAGTCTCGCCCAGGGCAGAGCAGCCTCGCGCAAGGCACTTGACTGGATCCGGCCTCTGAGCAGAGCTGGAGCTCTGCCGTCCTGGAGGCACACTCGGCTCGGCCCAAGCAGGGATTGCAGCTGCACGCGGCTTGGCTCCCTCGACTCTTCCCAAGGAGGCTCGCTTCCAAGCGGACCGTGCACTTGGCTTCCAGGCAGGGACGCCCCGCGCCTCCTGCAGGTCTTGGCACAGGGGCTGCTTCCCCTGAGCGGAGGCTGTGGGCGGCAGCCCAGACACGCAGGGGCAGGCCCCAACCACCTGCCCACGTCTCTGCTGGTGGGGAGAGCACTAGGGACATGACGTCTGTCAGGCACCTTCTGGGCGCTCACGGAGTCAGCCTCCGGGTGTGTGGGGCTGCAGACCACAGCCGGGGGCCCTGGGGAAGCCTGGTGCTCTCCGTGCTGTGCTGAGTCTGGGCGGCCAAGCGACCGCTGGAGGAGCCCTGCACTTGCCATTCCCTTCCCTATGACAGAGCTCTCACGGCTGGAGGGCTTGGCAGCGTGCACCCCACCGGCCCCTAAGCCCTCCGCAAGGACGCCTGGGGACTAGGTGCAAAGGCAAGGCAGGAGTGGAGCTGAGGCCAGGAAGGCGCCAGGAGCGTCTGCCTGTCTGGCGCAGCCTGCTCCTTCCCGGGCAGGAAGCCTAGCAGCGAGGCAAGTCTGGGCAAGGCTCGCCCAGGGCAGAGCAGCCTCACGCCAGCCACTCTGCCAGATCGGGCCTCTGAGCAGAGCTGGAGCTCTGCCGTACTGGAGGCTCACTGGGCTCCGCCCAAGGAGTGAGTGCAGACGCACGCAGCTGGGCTGCCTCCTCTTCTCCCGAGGAGGCTCGCTTCCCGCATGCTGTGCACTAGGCTTCCAGGCGGGGGCGCCCCGCGCCCCCTACAGGTCTTGGCTCAGGGGCTGCTTCCCTGGAGCTGGGGCTGCCGGCGGGAGCCCAGACACGCAGGGGCAGGCCCCACCACCTGCACACGTCTCTGCTGGGGAGCAGAGCGCTAGGGACATGACGTCTGTCAGGCACCTTCTGGGCGCCCACGGAGTCAGCCTCCGGGAGTGTGGGGCTGCAGACCACAGCCAGGGGACCTGGGAGCCTTGTGCTCTCCGTGCGGCGCTGAGTCTGGGCGGCCAAGCAACCGCTGGTGGAGCCCTGCACTTGCCCTCCCCTCCCCTCTACGAGAGGCCTCACTGCTGGAGGGCTTGGCAGTGTGCAAGCCACCGGCTCCTAAGCCTTCCCCAAGGACGCCCGGGGCCTAGATGCAAAGGCAAGGCAGGAGTGGAGCTGAGGCCAGGAAGGCGCCAGGGGCCTCTCCCAGCATCGCACAGCCTGCTCCTTCCCGGGCAGCAAGCCTAGCAGCGAGGCAAGCCTGGGCAAGTCTCGCCCAGGGCAGAGCAGCCTCGCGCAAGGCACTTGACTGGATCCGGCCTCTGAGCAGAGCTGGAGCTCTGCCGTCCTGGAGGCACACTCGGCTCGGCCCAAGCAGGGATTGCAGCTGCACGCGGCTTGGCTCCCTCGACTCTTCCCAAGGAGGCTCGCTTCCAAGCGGACCGTGCACTTGGCTTCCAGGCAGGGACGCCCCGCGCCTCCTGCAGGTCTTGGCACAGGGGCTGCTTCCCCTGAGCGGAGGCTGTGGGCGGCAGCCCAGACACGCAGGGGCAGGCCCCAACCACCTGCCCACGTCTCTGCTGGTGGGGAGAGCACTAGGGAAATGACGTCTGTCAGGCACCTTCTGGGCGCTCACGGAGTCAGCCTCCGGGTGTGTGGGGCTGCAGACCACAGCCGGGGGCCCTGGGGAAGCCTGGTGCTCTCCGTGCTGTGCTGAGTCTGGGCGGCCAAGCGACCGCTGGAGGAGCCCTGCACTTGCCATTCCCTTCCCTATGACAGAGCTCTCACGGCTGGAGGGCTTGGCAGCGTGCACCCCACCGGCCCCTAAGCCCTCCGCAAGGACGCCTGGGGACTAGGTGCAAAGGCAAGGCAGGAGTGGAGCTGAGGCCAGGAAGGCGCCAGGAGCGTCTGCCTGTCTGGCGCAGCCTGCTCCTTCCCGGGCAGGAAGCCTAGCAGCGAGGCAAGTCTGGGCAAGGCTCGCCCAGGGCAGAGCAGCCTCACGCCAGCCACTCTGCCAGATCGGGCCTCTGAGCAGAGTTGGAGCTCTGCCGTACTGGAGGCTCACTGGGCTCCGCCCAAGGAGTGAGTGCAGACGCACGCAGCTGGGCTGCCTCCTCTTCTCCCGAGGAGGCTTGCTTCCCGCATGCTGTGCACTAGGCTTCCAGGCGGGGGCGCCCTGCGCCCCCTACAGGTCTTGGCTCAGGGGCTGCTTCCCTGGAGCTGGGGCTGCCGGCGGGAGCCCAGACAC
Organism: Budorcas taxicolor; assembly: GCF_023091745.1. Classification (NCBI taxonomy): domain Eukaryota; kingdom Metazoa; phylum Chordata; class Mammalia; order Artiodactyla; family Bovidae; genus Budorcas; species Budorcas taxicolor. The sequence goes on from NW_026292304.1 coordinate 368,558, forward strand.
GCAGGGGCAGGCCCCACCACCTGCACACGTCTCTGCTGGGGAGCAGAGCGCTAGGGACATGACGTCTGTCAGGCACCTTCTGGGCGCCCACGGAGTCAGCCTCCGGGAGTGTGGGGCTGCAGACCACAGCCAGGGGACCTGGGAGCCTTGTGCTCTCCGTGCGGCGCTGAGTCTGGGCGGCCAAGCAACCGCTGGTGGAGCCCTGCACTTGCCCTCCCCTCCCCTCTACGAGAGGCCTCACTGCTGGAGGGCTTGGCAGTGTGCAAGCCACCGGCTCCTAAGCCTTCCCCAAGGACGCCCGGGGCCTAGATGCAAAGGCAAGGCAGGAGTGGAGCTGAGGCCAGGAAGGCGCCAGGGGCCTCTCCCAGCATCGCACAGCCTGCTCCTTCCCGGGCAGCAAGCCTAGCAGCGAGGCAAGCCTGGGCAAGTCTCGCCCAGGGCAGAGCAGCCTCGCGCAAGGCACTTGACTGGATCCGGCCTCTGAGCAGAGCTGGAGCTCTGCCGTCCTGGAGGCACACTCGGCTCGGCCCAAGCAGGGATTGCAGCTGCACGCGGCTTGGCTCCCTCGACTCTTCCCAAGGAGGCTCGCTTCCAAGCGGACCGTGCACTTGGCTTCCAGGCAGGGACGCCCCGCGCCTCCTGCAGGTCTTGGCACAGGGGCTGCTTCCCCTGAGCGGAGGCTGTGGGCGGCAGCCCAGACACGCAGGGGCAGGCCCCAACCACCTGCCCACGTCTCTGCTGGTGGGGAGAGCACTAGGGACATGACGTCTGTCAGGCACCTTCTGGGCGCTCACGGAGTCAGCCTCCGGGTGTGTGGGGCTGCAGACCACAGCCGGGGGCCCTGGGGAAGCCTGGTGCTCTCCGTGCTGTGCTGAGTCTGGGCGGCCAAGCGACCGCTGGAGGAGCCCTGCACTTGCCATTCCCTTCCCTATGACAGAGCTCTCACGGCTGGAGGGCTTGGCAGCGTGCACCCCACCGGCCCCTAAGCCCTCCGCAAGGACGCCTGGGGACTAGGTGCAAAGGCAAGGCAGGAGTGGAGCTGAGGCCAGGAAGGCGCCAGGAGCGTCTGCCTGTCTGGCGCAGCCTGCTCCTTCCCGGGCAGGAAGCCTAGCAGCGAGGCAAGTCTGGGCAAGGCTCGCCCAGGGCAGAGCAGCCTCACGCCAGCCACTCTGCCAGATCGGGCCTCTGAGCAGAGCTGGAGCTCTGCCGTACTGGAGGCTCACTGGGCTCCGCCCAAGGAGTGAGTGCAGACGCACGCAGCTGGGCTGCCTCCTCTTCTCCCGAGGAGGCTCGCTTCCCGCATGCTGTGCACTAGGCTTCCAGGCGGGGGCGCCCCGCGCCCCCTACAGGTCTTGGCTCAGGGGCTGCTTCCCTGGAGCTGGGGCTGCCGGCGGGAGCCCAGACACGCAGGGGCAGGCCCCACCACCTGCACACGTCTCTGCTGGGGAGCAGAGCGCTAGGGACATGACGTCTGTCAGGCACCTTCTGGGCGCCCACGGAGTCAGCCTCCGGGAGTGTGGGGCTGCAGACCACAGCCAGGGGACCTGGGAGCCTTGTGCTCTCCGTGCGGCGCTGAGTCTGGGCGGCCAAGCAACCGCTGGTGGAGCCCTGCACTTGCCCTCCCCTCCCCTCTACGAGAGGCCTCACTGCTGGAGGGCTTGGCAGTGTGCAAGCCACCGGCTCCTAAGCCTTCCCCAAGGACGCCCGGGGCCTAGATGCAAAGGCAAGGCAGGAGTGGAGCTGAGGCCAGGAAGGCGCCAGGGGCCTCTCCCAGCATCGCACAGCCTGCTCCTTCCCGGGCAGCAAGCCTAGCAGCGAGGCAAGCCTGGGCAAGTCTCGCCCAGGGCAGAGCAGCCTCGCGCAAGGCACTTGACTGGATCCGGCCTCTGAGCAGAGCTGGAGCTCTGCCGTCCTGGAGGCACACTCGGCTCGGCCCAAGCAGGGATTGCAGCTGCACGCGGCTTGGCTCCCTCGACTCTTCCCAAGGAGGCTCGCTTCCAAGCGGACCGTGCACTTGGCTTCCAGGCAGGGACGCCCCGCGCCTCCTGCAGGTCTTGGCACAGGGGCTGCTTCCCCTGAGCGGAGGCTGTGGGCGGCAGCCCAGACACGCAGGGGCAGGCCCCAACCACCTGCCCACGTCTCTGCTGGTGGGGAGAGCACTAGGGACATGACGTCTGTCAGGCACCTTCTGGGCGCTCACGGAGTCAGCCTCCGGGTGTGTGGGGCTGCAGACCACAGCCGGGGGCCCTGGGGAAGCCTGGTGCTCTCCGTGCTGTGCTGAGTCGGGGCGGCCAAGCGAGCGCTGGAGGAGCCCTGCACTTGCCATTCCCTTCCCTATGACAGAGCTCTCACGGCTGGAGGGCTTGGCAGCGTGCACCCCACCGGCCCCTAAGCCCTCCGCAAGGACGCCTGGGGACTAGGTGCAAAGGCAAGGCAGGAGTGGAGCTGAGGCCAGGAAGGCGCCAGGAGCGTCTGCCTGTCTGGCGCAGCCTGCTCCTTCCCGGGCAGGAAGCCTAGCAGCGAGGCAAGTCTGGGCAAGGCTCGCCCAGGGCAGAGCAGCCTCACGCCAGCCACTCTGCCAGATCGGGCCTCTGAGCAGAGCTGGAGCTCTGCCGTACTGGAGGCTCACTGGGCTCCGCCCAAGGAGTGAGTGCAGACGCACGCAGCTGGGCTGCCTCCTCTTCTCCCGAGGAGGCTCGCTTCCCGCATGCTGTGCACTAGGCTTCCAGGCGGGGGCGCCCCGCGCCCCCTACAGGTCTTGGCTCAGGGGCTGCTTCCCTGGAGCTGGGGCTGCCGGCGGGAGCCCAGACACGCAGGGGCAGGCCCCACCACCTGCACACGTCTCTGCTGGGGAGCAGAGCGCTAGGGACATGACGTCTGTCAGGCACCTTCTGGGCGCCCACGGAGTCAGCCTCCGGGAGTGCGGGGCTGCAGACCACAGCCAGGGGACCTGGGAGCCTTGTGCTCTCCGTGCGGCGCTGAGTCTGGGCGGCCAAGCAACCGCTGGTGGAGCCCTGCACTTGCCCTCCCCTCCCCTCTACGAGAGGCCTCACTGCTGGAGGGCTTGGCAGTGTGCAAGCCACCGGCTCCTAAGCCTTCCCCAAGGACGCCCGGGGCCTAGATGCAAAGGCAAGGCAGGAGTGGAGCTGAGGCCAGGAAGGCGCCAGGGGCCTCTCCCAGCATCGCACAGCCTGCTCCTTCCCGGGCAGCAAGCCTAGCAGCGAGGCAAGCCTGGGCAAGTCTCGCCCAGGGCAGAGCAGCCTCGCGCAAGGCACTTGACTGGATCCGGCCTCTGAGCAGAGCTGGAGCTCTGCCGTCCTGGAGGCACACTCGGCTCGGCCCAAGCAGGGATTGCAGCTGCACGCGGCTTGGCTCCCTCGACTCTTCCCAAGGAGGCTCGCTTCCAAGCGGACCGTGCACTTGGCTTCCAGGCAGGGACGCCCCGCGCCTCCTGCAGGTCTTGGCACAGGGGCTGCTTCCCCTGAGCGGAGGCTGTGGGCGGCAGCCCAGACACGCAGGGGCAGGCCCCAACCACCTGCCCACGTCTCTGCTGGTGGGGAGAGCACTAGGGACATGACGTCTGTCAGGCACCTTCTGGGCGCTCACGGAGTCAGCCTCCGGGTGTGTGGGGCTGCAGACCACAGCCGGGGGCCCTGGGGAAGCCTGGTGCTCTCCGTGCTGTGCTGAGTCTGGGCGGCCAAGCGACCGCTGGAGGAGCCCTGCACTTGCCATTCCCTTCCCTATGACAGAGCTCTCACGGCTGGAGGGCTTGGCAGCGTGCACCCCACCGGCCCCTAAGCCCTCCGCAAGGACGCCTGGGGACTAGGTGCAAAGGCAAGGCAGGAGTGGAGCTGAGGCCAGGAAGGCGCCAGGAGCGTCTGCCTGTCTGGCGCAGCCTGCTCCTTCCCGGGCAGGAAGCCTAGCAGCGAGGCAAGTCTGGGCAAGGCTCGCCCAGGGCAGAGCAGCCTCACGCCAGCCACTCTGCCAGATCGGGCCTCTGAGCAGAGCTGGAGCTCTGCCGTACTGGAGGCTCACTGGGCTCCGCCCAAGGAGTGAGTGCAGACGCACGCAGCTGGGCTGCCTCCTCTTCTCCCGAGGAGGCTCGCTTCCCGCATGCTGTGCACTAGGCTTCCAGGCGGGGGCGCCCCGCGCCCCCTACAGGTCTTGGCTCAGGGGCTGCTTCCCTGGAGCTGGGGCTGCCGGCGGGAGCCCAGACACGCAGGGGCAGGCCCCACCACCTGCACACGTCTCTGCTGGGGAGCAGAGCGCTAGGGACATGACGTCTGTCAGGCACCTTCTGGGCGCCCACGGAGTCAGCCTCCGGGAGTGCGGGGCTGCAGACCACAGCCAGGGGACCTGGGAGCCTTGTGCTCTCCGTGCGGCGCTGAGTCTGGGCGGCCAAGCAACCGCTGGTGGAGCCCTGCACTTGCCCTCCCCTCCCCTCTACGAGAGGCCTCACTGCTGGAGGGCTTGGCAGTGTGCAAGCCACCGGCTCCTAAGCCTTCCCCAAGGACGCCCGGGGCCTAGATGCAAAGGCAAGGCAGGAGTGGAGCTGAGGCCAGGAAGGCGCCAGGGGCCTCTCCCAGCATCGCACAGCCTGCTCCTTCCCGGGCAGCAAGCCTAGCAGCGAGGCAAGCCTGGGCAAGTCTCGCCCAGGGCAGAGCAGCCTCGCGCAAGGCACTTGACTGGATCCGGCCTCTGAGCAGAGCTGGAGCTCTGCCGTCCTGGAGGCACACTCGGCTCGGCCCAAGCAGGGATTGCAGCTGCACGCGGCTTGGCTCCCTCGACTCTTCCCAAGGAGGCTCGCTTCCAAGCGGACCGTGCACTTGGCTTCCAGGCAGGGACGCCCCGCGCCTCCTGCAGGTCTTGGCACAGGGGCTGCTTCCCCTGAGCGGAGGCTGTGGGCGGCAGCCCAGACACGCAGGGGCAGGCCCCAACCACCTGCCCACGTCTCTGCTGGTGGGGAGAGCACTAGGGAAATGACGTCTGTCAGGCACCTTCTGGGCGCTCACGGAGTCAGCCTCCGGGTGTGTGGGGCTGCAGACCACAGCCGGGGGCCCTGGGGAAGCCTGGTGCTCTCCGTGCTGTGCTGAGTCTGGGCGGCCAAGCGACCGCTGGAGGAGCCCTGCACTTGCCATTCCCTTCCCTATGACAGAGCTCTCACGGCTGGAGGGCTTGGCAGCGTGCACCCCACCGGCCCCTAAGCCCTCCGCAAGGACGCCTGGGGACTAGGTGCAAAGGCAAGGCAGGAGTGGAGCTGAGGCCAGGAAGGCGCCAGGAGCGTCTGCCTGTCTGGCGCAGCCTGCTCCTTCCCGGGCAGGAAGCCTAGCAGCGAGGCCAGTCTGGGCAAGGCTCGCCCAGGGCAGAGCAGCCTCACGCCAGCCACTCTGCCAGATCGGGCCTCTGAGCAGAGCTGGAGCTCTGCCGTACTGGAGGCTCACTGGGCTCCGCCCAAGGAGTGAGTGCAGACGCACGCAGCTGGGCTGCCTCCTCTTCTCCCGAGGAGGCTCGCTTCCCGCATGCTGTGCACTAGGCTTCCAGGCGGGGGCGCCCCGCGCCCCCTACAGGTCTTGGCTCAGGGGCTGCTTCCCTGGAGCTGGGGCTGCCGGCGGGAGCCCAGACACGCAGGGGCAGGCCCCACCACCTGCACACGTCTCTGCTGGGGAGCAGAGCGCTAGGGACATGACGTCTGTCAGGCACCTTCTGGGCGCCCACGGAGTCAGCCTCCGGGAGTGCGGGGCTGCAGACCACAGCCAGGGGACCTGGGAGCCTTGTGCTCTCCGTGCGGCGCTGAGTCTGGGCGGCCAAGCAACCGCTGGTGGAGCCCTGCACTTGCCCTCCCCTCCCCTCTACGAGAGGCCTCACTGCTGGAGGGCTTGGCAGTGTGCAAGCCACCGGCTCCTAAGCCTTCCCCAAGGACGCCCGGGGCCTAGATGCAAAGGCAAGGCAGGAGTGGAGCTGAGGCCAGGAAGGCGCCAGGGGCCTCTCCCAGCATCGCACAGCCTGCTCCTTCCCGGGCAGCAAGCCTAGCAGCGAGGCAAGCCTGGGCAAGTCTCGCCCAGGGCAGAGCAGCCTCGCGCAAGGCACTTGACTGGATCCGGCCTCTGAGCAGAGCTGGAGCTCTGCCGTCCTGGAGGCACACTCGGCTCGGCCCAAGCAGGGATTGCAGCTGCACGCGGCTTGGCTCCCTCGACTCTTCCCAAGGAGGCTCGCTTCCAAGCGGACCGTGCACTTGGCTTCCAGGCAGGGACGCCCCGCGCCTCCTGCAGGTCTTGGCACAGGGGCTGCTTCCCCTGAGCGGAGGCTGTGGGCGGCAGCCCAGACACGCAGGGGCAGGCCCCAACCACCTGCCCACGTCTCTGCTGGTGGGGAGAGCACTAGGGACATGACGTCTGTCAGGCACCTTCTGGGCGCTCACGGAGTCAGCCTCCGGGTGTGTGGGGCTGCAGACCACAGCCGGGGGCCCTGGGGAAGCCTGGTGCTCTCCGTGCTGTGCTGAGTCTGGGCGGCCAAGCGACCGCTGGAGGAGCCCTGCACTTGCCATTCCCTTCCCTATGACAGAGCTCTCACGGCTGGAGGGCTTGGCAGCGTGCACCCCACCGGCCCCTAAGCCCTCCGCAAGGACGCCTGGGGACTAGGTGCAAAGGCAAGGCAGGAGTGGAGCTGAGGCCAGGAAGGCGCCAGGAGCGTCTGCCTGTCTGGCGCAGCCTGCTCCTTCCCGGGCAGGAAGCCTAGCAGCGAGGCAAGTCTGGGCAAGGCTCGCCCAGGGCAGAGCAGCCTCACGCCAGCCACTCTGCCAGATCGGGCCTCTGAGCAGAGCTGGAGCTCTGCCGTACTGGAGGCTCACTGGGCTCCGCCCAAGGAGTGAGTGCAGACGCACGCAGCTGGGCTGCCTCCTCTTCTCCCGAGGAGGCTCGCTTCCCGCATGCTGTGCACTAGGCTTCCAGGCGGGGGCGCCCCGCGCCCCCTACAGGTCTTGGCTCAGGGGCTGCTTCCCTGGAGCTGGGGCTGCCGGCGGGAGCCCAGACACGCAGGGGCAGGCCCCACCACCTGCACACGTCTCTGCTGGGGAGCAGAGCGCTAGGGACATGACGTCTGTCAGGCACCTTCTGGGCGCCCACGGAGTCAGCCTCCGGGAGTGTGGGGCTGCAGACCACAGCCAGGGGACCTGGGAGCCTTGTGCTCTCCGTGCGGCGCTGAGTCTGGGCGGCCAAGCAACCGCTGGTGGAGCCCTGCACTTGCCCTCCCCTCCCCTCTACGAGAGGCCTCACTGCTGGAGGGCTTGGCAGTGTGCAAGCCACCGGCTCCTAAGCCTTCCCCAAGGACGCCCGGGGCCTAGATGCAAAGGCAAGGCAGGAGTGGAGCTGAGGCCAGGAAGGCGCCAGGGGCCTCTCCCAGCATCGCACAGCCTGCTCCTTCCCGGGCAGCAAGCCTAGCAGCGAGGCAAGCCTGGGCAAGTCTCGCCCAGGGCAGAGCAGCCTCGCGCAAGGCACTTGACTGGATCCGGCCTCTGAGCAGAGCTGGAGCTCTGCCGTCCTGGAGGCACACTCGGCTCGGCCCAAGCAGGGATTGCAGCTGCACGCGGCTTGGCTCCCTCGACTCTTCCCAAGGAGGCTCGCTTCCAAGCGGACCGTGCACTTGGCTTCCAGGCAGGGACGCCCCGCGCCTCCTGCAGGTCTTGGCACAGGGGCTGCTTCCCCTGAGCGGAGGCTGTGGGTGGCAGCCCAGACACGCAGGGGCAGGCCCCAACCACCTGCCCACGTCTCTGCTGGTGGGGAGAGCACTAGGGACATGACGTCTGTCAGGCACCTTCTGGGCGCTCACGGAGTCAGCCTCCGGGTGTGTGGGGCTGCAGACCACAGCCGGGGGCCCTGGGGAAGCCTGGTGCTCTCCGTGCTGTGCTGAGTCTGGGCGGCCAAGCGACCGCTGGAGGAGCCCTGCACTTGCCATTCCCTTCCCTATGACAGAGCTCTCACGGCTGGAGGGCTTGGCAGCGTGCACCCCACCGGCCCCTAAGCCCTCCGCAAGGACGCCTGGGGACTAGGTGCAAAGGCAAGGCAGGAGTGGAGCTGAGGCCAGGAAGGCGCCAGGAGCGTCTGCCTGTCTGGCGCAGCCTGCTCCTTCCCGGGCAGGAAGCCTAGCAGCGAGGCAAGTCTGGGCAAGGCTCGCCCAGGGCAGAGCAGCCTCACGCCAGCCACTCTGCCAGATCGGGCCTCTGAGCAGAGCTGGAGCTCTGCCGTACTGGAGGCTCACTGGGCTCCGCCCAAGGAGTGAGTGCAGACGCACGCAGCTGGGCTGCCTCCTCTTCTCCCGAGGAGGCTCGCTTCCCGCATGCTGTGCACTAGGCTTCCAGGCGGGGGCGCCCCGCGCCCCCTACAGGTCTTGGCTCAGGGGCTGCTTCCCTGGAGCTGGGGCTGCCGGCGGGAGCCCAGACACGCAGGGGCAGGCCCCACCACCTGCACACGTCTCTGCTGGGGAGCAGAGCGCTAGGGACATGACGTCTGTCAGGCACCTTCTGGGCGCCCACGGAGTCAGCCTCCGGGAGTGTGGGGCTGCAGACCACAGCCAGGGGACCTGGGAGCCTTGTGCTCTCCGTGCGGCGCTGAGTCTGGGCGGCCAAGCAACCGCTGGTGGAGCCCTGCACTTGCCCTCCCCTCCCCTCTACGAGAGGCCTCACTGCTGGAGGGCTTGGCAGTGTGCAAGCCACCGGCTCCTAAGCCTTCCCCAAGGACGCCCGGGGCCTAGATGCAAAGGCAAGGCAGGAGTGGAGCTGAGGCCAGGAAGGCGCCAGGGGCCTCTCCCAGCATCGCACAGCCTGCTCCTTCCCGGGCAGCAAGCCTAGCAGCGAGGCAAGCCTGGGCAAGTCTCGCCCAGGGCAGAGCAGCCTCGCGCAAGGCACTTGACTGGATCCGGCCTCTGAGCAGAGCTGGAGCTCTGCCGTCCTGGAGGCACACTCGGCTCGGCCCAAGCAGGGATTGCAGCTGCACGCGGCTTGGCTCCCTCGACTCTTCCCAAGGAGGCTCGCTTCCAAGCGGACCGTGCACTTGGCTTCCAGGCAGGGACGCCCCGCGCCTCCTGCAGGTCTTGGCACAGGGGCTGCTTCCCCTGAGCGGAGGCTGTGGGCGGCAGCCCAGACACGCAGGGGCAGGCCCCAACCACCTGCCCACGTCTCTGCTGGTGGGGAGAGCACTAGGGACATGACGTCTGTCAGGCACCTTCTGGGCGCTCACGGAGTCAGCCTCCGGGTGTGTGGGGCTGCAGACCACAGCCGGGGGCCCTGGGGAAGCCTGGTGCTCTCCGTGCTGTGCTGAGTCGGGGCGGCCAAGCGAGCGCTGGAGGAGCCCTGCACTTGCCATTCCCTTCCCTATGACAGAGCTCTCACGGCTGGAGGGCTTGGCAGCGTGCACCCCACCGGCCCCTAAGCCCTCCGCAAGGACGCCTGGGGACTAGGTGCAAAGGCAAGGCAGGAGTGGAGCTGAGGCCAGGAAGGCGCCAGGAGCGTCTGCCTGTCTGGCGCAGCCTGCTCCTTCCCGGGCAGGAAGCCTAGCAGCGAGGCAAGTCTGGGCAAGGCTCGCCCAGGGCAGAGCAGCCTCACGCCAGCCACTCTGCCAGATCGGGCCTCTGAGCAGAGCTGGAGCTCTGCCGTACTGGAGGCTCACTGGGCTCCGCCCAAGGAGTGAGTGCAGACGCACGCAGCTGGGCTGCCTCCTCTTCTCCCGAGGAGGCTCGCTTCCCGCATGCTGTGCACTAGGCTTCCAGGCGGGGGCGCCCCGCGCCCCCTACAGGTCTTGGCTCAGGGGCTGCTTCCCTGGAGCTGGGGCTGCCGGCGGGAGCCCAGACACGCAGGGGCAGGCCCCACCACCTGCACACGTCTCTGCTGGGGAGCAGAGCGCTAGGGACATGACGTCTGTCAGGCACCTTCTGGGCGCCCACGGAGTCAGCCTCCGGGAGTGCGGGGCTGCAGACCACAGCCGGGGGCCCTGGGGAAGCCTGGTGCTCTCCGTGCTGTGCTGAGTCTGGGCGGCCAAGCGACCGCTGGAGGAGCCCTGCACTTGCCATTCCCTTCCCTATGACAGAGCTCTCACGGCTGGAGGGCTTGGCAGCGTGCACCCCACCGGCCCCTAAGCCCTCCGCAAGGACGCCTGGGGACTAGGTGCAAAGGCAAGGCAGGAGTGGAGCTGAGGCCAGGAAGGCGCCAGGAGCGTCTGCCTGTCTGGCGCAGCCTGCTCCTTCCCGGGCAGGAAGCCTAGCAGCGAGGCAAGTCTGGGCAAGGCTCGCCCAGGGCAGAGCAGCCTCACGCCAGCCACTCTGCCAGATCGGGCCTCTGAGCAGAGCTGGAGCTCTGCCGTACTGGAGGCTCACTGGGCTCCGCCCAAGGAGTGAGTGCAGACGCACGCAGCTGGGCTGCCTCCTCTTCTCCCGAGGAGGCTTGCTTCCCGCATGCTGTGCACTAGGCTTCCAGGCGGGGGCGCCCTGCGCCCCCTACAGGTCTTGGCTCAGGGGCTGCTTCCCTGGAGCTGGGGCTGCCGGCGGGAGCCCAGACACGCAGGGGCAGGCCCCACCACCTGCACACGTCTCTGCTGGGGAGCAGAGCGCTAGGGACATGACGTCTGTCAGGCACCTTCTGGGCGCCCACGGAGTCAGCCTCCGGGAGTGTGGGGCTGCAGACCACAGCCAGGGGACCTGGGAGCCTTGTGCTCTCCGTGCGGCGCTGAGTCTGGGCGGCCAAGCAACCGCTGGTGGAGCCCTGCACTTGCCCTCCCCTCCCCTCTACGAGAGGCCTCACTGCTGGAGGGCTTGGCAGTGTGCAAGCCACCGGCTCCTAAGCCTTCCCCAAGGACGCCCGGGGCCTAGATGCAAAGGCAAGGCAGGAGTGGAGCTGAGGCCAGGAAGGCGCCAGGGGCCTCTCCCAGCATCGCACAGCCTGCTCCTTCCCGGGCAGCAAGCCTAGCAGCGAGGCAAGCCTGGGCAAGTCTCGCCCAGGGCAGAGCAGCCTCGCGCAAGGCACTTGACTGGATCCGGCCTCTGAGCAGAGCTGGAGCTCTGCCGTCCTGGAGGCACACTCGGCTCGGCCCAAGCAGGGATTGCAGCTGCACGCGGCTTGGCTCCCTCGACTCTTCCCAAGGAGGCTCGCTTCCAAGCGGACCGTGCACTTGGCTTCCAGGCAGGGACGCCCCGCGCCTCCTGCAGGTCTTGGCACAGGGGCTGCTTCCCCTGAGCGGAGGCTGTGGGCGGCAGCCCAGACACGCAGGGGCAGGCCCCAACCACCTGCCCACGTCTCTGCTGGTGGGGAGAGCACTAGGGACATGACGTCTGTCAGGCACCTTCTGGGCGCTCACGGAGTCAGCCTCCGGGTGTGTGGGGCTGCAGACCACAGCCGGGGGCCCTGGGGAAGCCTGGTGCTCTCCGTGCTGTGCTGAGTCTGGGCGGCCAAGCGACCGCTGGAGGAGCCCTGCACTTGCCATTCCCTTCCCTATGACAGAGCTCTCACGGCTGGAGGGCTTGGCAGCGTGCACCCCACCGGCCCCTAAGCCCTCCGCAAGGACGCCTGGGGACTAGGTGCAAAGGCAAGGCAGGAGTGGAGCTGAGGCCAGGAAGGCGCCAGGAGCGTCTGCCTGTCTGGCGCAGCCTGCTCCTTCCCGGGCAGGAAGCCTAGCAGCGAGGCAAGTCTGGGCAAGGCTCGCCCAGGGCAGAGCAGCCTCACGCCAGCCACTCTGCCAGATCGGGCCTCTGAGCAGAGCTGGAGCTCTGCCGTACTGGAGGCTCACTGGGCTCCGCCCAAGGAGTGAGTGCAGACGCACGCAGCTGGGCTGCCTCCTCTTCTCCCGAGGAGGCTCGCTTCCCGCATGCTGTGCACTAGGCTTCCAGGCGGGGGCGCCCCGCGCCCCCTACAGGTCTTGGCTCAGGGGCTGCTTCCCTGGAGCTGGGGCTGCCGGCGGGAGCCCAGACACGCAGGGGCAGGCCCCACCACCTGCACACGTCTCTGCTGGGGAGCAGAGCGCTAGGGACATGACGTCTGTCAGGCACCTTCTGGGCGCCCACGGAGTCAGCCTCCGGGAGTGCGGGGCTGCAGACCACAGCCAGGGGACCTGGGAGCCTTGTGCTCTCCGTGCGGCGCTGAGTCTGGGCGGCCAAGCAACCGCTGGTGGAGCCCTGCACTTGCCCTCCCCTCCCCTCTACGAGAGGCCTCACTGCTGGAGGGCTTGGCAGTGTGCAAGCCACCGGCTCCTAAGCCTTCCCCAAGGACGCCCGGGGCCTAGATGCAAAGGCAAGGCAGGAGTGGAGCTGAGGCCAGGAAGGCGCCAGGGGCCTCTCCCAGCATCGCACAGCCTGCTCCTTCCCGGGCAGCAAGCCTAGCAGCGAGGCAAGCCTGGGCAAGTCTCGCCCAGGGCAGAGCAGCCTCGCGCAAGGCACTTGACTGGATCCGGCCTCTGAGCAGAGCTGGAGCTCTGCCGTCCTGGAGGCACACTCGGCTCGGCCCAAGCAGGGATTGCAGCTGCACGCGGCTTGGCTCCCTCGACTCTTCCCAAGGAGGCTCGCTTCCAAGCGGACCGTGCACTTGGCTTCCAGGCAGGGACGCCCCGCGCCTCCTGCAGGTCTTGGCACAGGGGCTGCTTCCCCTGAGCGGAGGCTGTGGGCGGCAGCCCAGACACGCAGGGGCAGGCCCCAACCACCTGCCCACGTCTCTGCTGGTGGGGAGAGCACTAGGGACATGACGTCTGTCAGGCACCTTCTGGGCGCTCACGGAGTCAGCCTCCGGGTGTGTGGGGCTGCAGACCACAGCCGGGGGCCCTGGGGAAGCCTGGTGCTCTCCGTGCTGTGCTGAGTCGGGGCGGCCAAGCGAGCGCTGGAGGAGCCCTGCACTTGCCATTCCCTTCCCTATGACAGAGCTCTCACGGCTGGAGGGCTTGGCAGCGTGCACCCCACCGGCCCCTAAGCCCTCCGCAAGGACGCCTGGGGACTAGGTGCAAAGGCAAGGCAGGAGTGGAGCTGAGGCCAGGAAGGCGCCAGGAGCGTCTGCCTGTCTGGCGCAGCCTGCTCCTTCCCGGGCAGGAAGCCTAGCAGCGAGGCAAGTCTGGGCAAGGCTCGCCCAGGGCAGAGCAGCCTCACGCCAGCCACTCTGCCAGATCGGGCCTCTGAGCAGAGCTGGAGCTCTGCCGTACTGGAGGCTCACTGGGCTCCGCCCAAGGAGTGAGTGCAGACGCACGCAGCTGGGCTGCCTCCTCTTCTCCCGAGGAGGCTCGCTTCCCGCATGCTGTGCACTAGGCTTCCAGGCGGGGGCGCCCCGCGCCCCCTACAGGTCTTGGCTCAGGGGCTGCTTCCCTGGAGCTGGGGCTGCCGGCGGGAGCCCAGACACGCAGGGGCAGGCCCCACCACCTGCACACGTCTCTGCTGGGGAGCAGAGCGCTAGGGACATGACGTCTGTCAGGCACCTTCTGGGCGCCCACGGAGTCAGCCTCCGGGAGTGCGGGGCTGCAGACCACAGCCAGGGGACCTGGGAGCCTTGTGCTCTCCGTGCGGCGCTGAGTCTGGGCGGCCAAGCAACCGCTGGTGGAGCCCTGCACTTGCCCTCCCCTCCCCTCTACGAGAGGCCTCACTGCTGGAGGGCTTGGCAGTGTGCAAGCCACCGGCTCCTAAGCCTTCCCCAAGGACGCCCGGGGCCTAGATGCAAAGGCAAGGCAGGAGTGGAGCTGAGGCCAGGAAGGCGCCAGGGGCCTCTCCCAGCATCGCACAGCCTGCTCCTTCCCGGGCAGCAAGCCTAGCAGCGAGGCAAGCCTGGGCAAGTCTCGCCCAGGGCAGAGCAGCCTCGCGCAAGGCACTTGACTGGATCCGGCCTCTGAGCAGAGCTGGAGCTCTGCCGTCCTGGAGGCACACTCGGCTCGGCCCAAGCAGGGATTGCAGCTGCACGCGGCTTGGCTCCCTCGACTCTTCCCAAGGAGGCTCGCTTCCAAGCGGACCGTGCACTTGGCTTCCAGGCAGGGACGCCCCGCGCCTCCTGCAGGTCTTGGCACAGGGGCTGCTTCCCCTGAGCGGAGGCTGTGGGCGGCAGCCCAGACACGCAGGGGCAGGCCCCAACCACCTGCCCACGTCTCTGCTGGTGGGGAGAGCACTAGGGACATGACGTCTGTCAGGCACCTTCTGGGCGCTCACGGAGTCAGCCTCCGGGTGTGTGGGGCTGCAGACCACAGCCGGGGGCCCTGGGGAAGCCTGGTGCTCTCCGTGCTGTGCTGAGTCTGGGCGGCCAAGCGACCGCTGGAGGAGCCCTGCACTTGCCATTCCCTTCCCTATGACAGAGCTCTCACGGCTGGAGGGCTTGGCAGCGTGCACCCCACCGGCCCCTAAGCCCTCCGCAAGGACGCCTGGGGACTAGGTGCAAAGGCAAGGCAGGAGTGGAGCTGAGGCCAGGAAGGCGCCAGGAGCGTCTGCCTGTCTGGCGCAGCCTGCTCCTTCCCGGGCAGGAAGCCTAGCAGCGAGGCAAGTCTGGGCAAGGCTCGCCCAGGGCAGAGCAGCCTCACGCCAGCCACTCTGCCAGATCGGGCCTCTGAGCAGAGCTGGAGCTCTGCCGTACTGGAGGCTCACTGGGCTCCGCCCAAGGAGTGAGTGCAGACGCACGCAGCTGGGCTGCCTCCTCTTCTCCCGAGGAGGCTCGCTTCCCGCATGCTGTGCACTAGGCTTCCAGGCGGGGGCGCCCCGCGCCCCCTACAGGTCTTGGCTCAGGGGCTGCTTCCCTGGAGCTGGGGCTGCCGGCGGGAGCCCAGACACGCAGGGGCAGGCCCCACCACCTGCACACGTCTCTGCTGGGGAGCAGAGCGCTAGGGACATGACGTCTGTCAGGCACCTTCTGGGCGCCCACGGAGTCAGCCTCTGGGAGTGTGGGGCTGCAGACCACAGCCAGGGGACCTGGGAGCCTTGTGCTCTCCGTGCGGCGCTGAGTCTGGGCGGCCAAGCAACCGCTGGTGGAGCCCTGCACTTGCCCTCCCCTCCCCTCTACGAGAGGCCTCACTGCTGGAGGGCTTGGCAGTGTGCAAGCCACCGGCTCCTAAGCCTTCCCCAAGGACGCCCGGGGCCTAGATGCAAAGGCAAGGCAGGAGTGGAGCTGAGGCCAGGAAGGCGCCAGGGGCCTCTCCCAGCATCGCACAGCCTGCTCCTTCCCGGGCAGCAAGCCTAGCAGCGAGGCAAGCCTGGGCAAGTCTCGCCCAGGGCAGAGCAGCCTCGCGCAAGGCACTTGACTGGATCCGGCCTCTGAGCAGAGCTGGAGCTCTGCCGTCCTGGAGGCACACTCGGCTCGGCCCAAGCAGGGATTGCAGCTGCACGCGGCTTGGCTCCCTCGACTCTTCCCAAGGAGGCTCGCTTCCAAGCGGACCGTGCACTTGGCTTCCAGGCAGGGACGCCCCGCGCCTCCTGCAGGTCTTGGCACAGGGGCTGCTTCCCCTGAGCGGAGGCTGTGGGCGGCAGCCCAGACACGCAGGGGCAGGCCCCAACCACCTGCCCACGTCTCTGCTGGTGGGGAGAGCACTAGGGACATGACGTCTGTCAGGCACCTTCTGGGCGCTCACGGAGTCAGCCTCCGGGTGTGTGGGGCTGCAGACCACAGCCGGGGGCCCTGGGGAAGCCTGGTGCTCTCCGTGCTGTGCTGAGTCGGGGCGGCCAAGCGAGCGCTGGAGGAGCCCTGCACTTGCCATTCCCTTCCCTATGACAGAGCTCTCACGGCTGGAGGGCTTGGCAGCGTGCACCCCACCGGCCCCTAAGCCCTCCGCAAGGACGCCTGGGGACTAGGTGCAAAGGCAAGGCAGGAGTGGAGCTGAGGCCAGGAAGGCGCCAGGAGCGTCTGCCTGTCTGGCGCAGCCTGCTCCTTCCCGGGCAGGAAGCCTAGCAGCGAGGCAAGTCTGGGCAAGGCTCGCCCAGGGCAGAGCAGCCTCACGCCAGCCACTCTGCCAGATCGGGCCTCTGAGCAGAGCTGGAGCTCTGCCGTACTGGAGGCTCACTGGGCTCCGCCCAAGGAGTGAGTGCAGACGCACGCAGCTGGGCTGCCTCCTCTTCTCCCGAGGAGGCTCGCTTCCCGCATGCTGTGCACTAGGCTTCCAGGCGGGGGCGCCCCGCGCCCCCTACAGGTCTTGGCTCAGGGGCTGCTTCCCTGGAGCTGGGGCTGCCGGCGGGAGCCCAGACACGCAGGGGCAGGCCCCACCACCTGCACACGTCTCTGCTGGGGAGCAGAGCGCTAGGGACATGACGTCTGTCAGGCACCTTCTGGGCGCCCACGGAGTCAGCCTCCGGGAGTGCGGGGCTGCAGACCACAGCCAGGGGACCTGGGAGCCTTGTGCTCTCCGTGCGGCGCTGAGTCTGGGCGGCCAAGCAACCGCTGGTGGAGCCCTGCACTTGCCCTCCCCTCCCCTCTACGAGAGGCCTCACTGCTGGAGGGCTTGGCAGTGTGCAAGCCACCGGCTCCTAAGCCTTCCCCAAGGACGCCCGGGGCCTAGATGCAAAGGCAAGGCAGGAGTGGAGCTGAGGCCAGGAAGGCGCCAGGGGCCTCTCCCAGCATCGCACAGCCTGCTCCTTCCCGGGCAGCAAGCCTAGCAGCGAGGCAAGCCTGGGCAAGTCTCGCCCAGGGCAGAGCAGCCTCGCGCAAGGCACTTGACTGGATCCGGCCTCTGAGCAGAGCTGGAGCTCTGCCGTCCTGGAGGCACACTCGGCTCGGCCCAAGCAGGGATTGCAGCTGCACGCGGCTTGGCTCCCTCGACTCTTCCCAAGGAGGCTCGCTTCCAAGCGGACCGTGCACTTGGCTTCCAGGCAGGGACGCCCCGCGCCTCCTGCAGGTCTTGGCACAGGGGCTGCTTCCCCTGAGCGGAGGCTGTGGGCGGCAGCCCAGACACGCAGGGGCAGGCCCCAACCACCTGCCCACGTCTCTGCTGGTGGGGAGAGCACTAGGGACATGACGTCTGTCAGGCACCTTCTGGGCGCTCACGGAGTCAGCCTCCGGGTGTGTGGGGCTGCAGACCACAGCCGGGGGCCCTGGGGAAGCCTGGTGCTCTCCGTGCTGTGCTGAGTCTGGGCGGCCAAGCGACCGCTGGAGGAGCCCTGCACTTGCCATTCCCTTCCCTATGACAGAGCTCTCACGGCTGGAGGGCTTGGCAGCGTGCACCCCACCGGCCCCTAAGCCCTCCGCAAGGACGCCTGGGGACTAGGTGCAAAGGCAAGGCAGGAGTGGAGCTGAGGCCAGGAAGGCGCCAGGAGCGTCTGCCTGTCTGGCGCAGCCTGCTCCTTCCCGGGCAGGAAGCCTAGCAGCGAGGCAAGTCTGGGCAAGGCTCGCCCAGGGCAGAGCAGCCTCACGCCAGCCACTCTGCCAGATCGGGCCTCTGAGCAGAGCTGGAGCTCTGCCGTACTGGAGGCTCACTGGGCTCCGCCCAAGGAGTGAGTGCAGACGCACGCAGCTGGGCTGCCTCCTCTTCTCCCGAGGAGGCTCGCTTCCCGCATGCTGTGCACTAGGCTTCCAGGCGGGGGCGCCCCGCGCCCCCTACAGGTCTTGGCTCAGGGGCTGCTTCCCTGGAGCTGGGGCTGCCGGCGGGAGCCCAGACACGCAGGGGCAGGCCCCACCACCTGCACACGTCTCTGCTGGGGAGCAGAGCGCTAGGGACATGACGTCTGTCAGGCACCTTCTGGGCGCCCACGGAGTCAGCCTCCGGGAGTGTGGGGCTGCAGACCACAGCCAGGGGACCTGGGAGCCTTGTGCTCTCCGTGCGGCGCTGAGTCTGGGCGGCCAAGCAACCGCTGGTGGAGCCCTGCACTTGCCCTCCCCTCCCCTCTACGAGAGGCCTCACTGCTGGAGGGCTTGGCAGTGTGCAAGCCACCGGCTCCTAAGCCTTCCCCAAGGACGCCCGGGGCCTAGATGCAAAGGCAAGGCAGGAGTGGAGCTGAGGCCAGGAAGGCGCCAGGGGCCTCTCCCAGCATCGCACAGCCTGCTCCTTCCCGGGCAGCAAGCCTAGCAGCGAGGCAAGCCTGGGCAAGTCTCGCCCAGGGCAGAGCAGCCTCGCGCAAGGCACTTGACTGGATCCGGCCTCTGAGCAGAGCTGGAGCTCTGCCGTCCTGGAGGCACACTCGGCTCGGCCCAAGCAGGGATTGCAGCTGCACGCGGCTTGGCTCCCTCGACTCTTCCCAAGGAGGCTCGCTTCCAAGCGGACCGTGCACTTGGCTTCCAGGCAGGGACGCCCCGCGCCTCCTGCAGGTCTTGGCACAGGGGCTGCTTCCCCTGAGCGGAGGCTGTGGGCGGCAGCCCAGACACGCAGGGGCAGGCCCCAACCACCTGCCCACGTCTCTGCTGGTGGGGAGAGCACTAGGGACATGACGTCTGTCAGGCACCTTCTGGGCGCTCACGGAGTCAGCCTCCGGGTGTGTGGGGCTGCAGACCACAGCCGGGGGCCCTGGGGAAGCCTGGTGCTCTCCGTGCTGTGCTGAGTCTGGGCGGCCAAGCGACCGCTGGAGGAGCCCTGCACTTGCCATTCCCTTCCCTATGACAGAGCTCTCACGGCTGGAGGGCTTGGCAGCGTGCACCCCACCGGCCCCTAAGCCCTCCGCAAGGACGCCTGGGGACTAGGTGCAAAGGCAAGGCAGGAGTGGAGCTGAGGCCAGGAAGGCGCCAGGAGCGTCTGCCTGTCTGGCGCAGCCTGCTCCTTCCCGGGCAGGAAGCCTAGCAGCGAGGCAAGTCTGGGCAAGGCTCGCCCAGGGCAGAGCAGCCTCACGCCAGCCACTCTGCCAGATCGGGCCTCTGAGCAGAGCTGGAGCTCTGCCGTACTGGAGGCTCACTGGGCTCCGCCCAAGGAGTGAGTGCAGACGCACGCAGCTGGGCTGCCTCCTCTTCTCCCGAGGAGGCTCGCTTCCCGCATGCTGTGCACTAGGCTTCCAGGCGGGGGCGCCCCGCGCCCCCTACAGGTCTTGGCTCAGGGGCTGCTTCCCTGGAGCTGGGGCTGCCGGCGGGAGCCCAGACACGCAGGGGCAGGCCCCACCACCTGCACACGTCTCTGCTGGGGAGCAGAGCGCTAGGGACATGACGTCTGTCAGGCACCTTCTGGGCGCCCACGGAGTCAGCCTCCGGGAGTGTGGGGCTGCAGACCACAGCCAGGGGACCTGGGAGCCTTGTGCTCTCCGTGCGGCGCTGAGTCTGGGCGGCCAAGCAACCGCTGGTGGAGCCCTGCACTTGCCCTCCCCTCCCCTCTACGAGAGGCCTCACTGCTGGAGGGCTTGGCAGTGTGCAAGCCACCGGCTCCTAAGCCTTCCCCAAGGACGCCCGGGGCCTAGATGCAAAGGCAAGGCAGGAGTGGAGCTGAGGCCAGGAAGGCGCCAGGGGCCTCTCCCAGCATCGCACAGCCTGCTCCTTCCCGGGCAGCAAGCCTAGCAGCGAGGCAAGCCTGGGCAAGTCTCGCCCAGGGCAGAGCAGCCTCGCGCAAGGCACTTGACTGGATCCGGCCTCTGAGCAGAGCTGGAGCTCTGCCGTCCTGGAGGCACACTCGGCTCGGCCCAAGCAGGGATTGCAGCTGCACGCGGCTTGGCTCCCTCGACTCTTCCCAAGGAGGCTCGCTTCCAAGCGGACCGTGCACTTGGCTTCCAGGCAGGGACGCCCCGCGCCTCCTGCAGGTCTTGGCACAGGGGCTGCTTCCCCTGAGCGGAGGCTGTGGGCGGCAGCCCAGACACGCAGGGGCAGGCCCCAACCACCTGCCCACGTCTCTGCTGGTGGGGAGAGCACTAGGGACATGACGTCTGTCAGGCACCTTCTGGGCGCTCACGGAGTCAGCCTCCGGGTGTGTGGGGCTGCAGACCACAGCCGGGGGCCCTGGGGAAGCCTGGTGCTCTCCGTGCTGTGCTGAGTCGGGGCGGCCAAGCGAGCGCTGGAGGAGCCCTGCACTTGCCATTCCCTTCCCTATGACAGAGCTCTCACGGCTGGAGGGCTTGGCAGCGTGCACCCCACCGGCCCCTAAGCCCTCCGCAAGGACGCCTGGGGACTAGGTGCAAAGGCAAGGCAGGAGTGGAGCTGAGGCCAGGAAGGCGCCAGGAGCGTCTGCCTGTCTGGCGCAGCCTGCTCCTTCCCGGGCAGGAAGCCTAGCAGCGAGGCAAGTCTGGGCAAGGCTCGCCCAGGGCAGAGCAGCCTCACGCCAGCCACTCTGCCAGATCGGGCCTCTGAGCAGAGCTGGAGCTCTGCCGTACTGGAGGCTCACTGGGCTCCGCCCAAGGAGTGAGTGCAGACGCACGCAGCTGGGCTGCCTCCTCTTCTCCCGAGGAGGCTCGCTTCCCGCATGCTGTGCACTAGGCTTCCAGGCGGGGGCGCCCCGTGCCCCCTACAGGTCTTGGCTCAGGGGCTGCTTCCTTGGAGCTGGGGCTGCCGGCGGGAGCCCAGACACGCAGGGGCAGGCCCCACCACCTGCACACGTCTCTGCTGGGGAGCAGAGCGCTAGGGACATGACGTCTGTCAGGCACCTTCTGGGCGCCCACGGAGTCAGCCTCCGGGAGTGTGGGGCTGCAGACCACAGCCAGGGGACCTGGGAGCCTTGTGCTCTCCGTGCGGCGCTGAGTCTGGGCGGCCAAGCAACCGCTGGTGGAGCCCTGCACTTGCCCTCCCCTCCCCTCTACGAGAGGCCTCACTGCTGGAGGGCTTGGCAGTGTGCAAGCCACCGGCTCCTAAGCCTTCCCCAAGGACGCCCGGGGCCTAGATGCAAAGGCAAGGCAGGAGTGGAGCTGAGGCCAGGAAGGCGCCAGGGGCCTCTCCCAGCATCGCACAGCCTGCTCCTTCCCGGGCAGCAAGCCTAGCAGCGAGGCAAGCCTGGGCAAGTCTCGCCCAGGGCAGAGCAGCCTCGCGCAAGGCACTTGACTGGATCCGGCCTCTGAGCAGAGCTGGAGCTCTGCCGTCCTGGAGGCACACTCGGCTCGGCCCAAGCAGGGATTGCAGCTGCACGCGGCTTGGCTCCCTCGACTCTTCCCAAGGAGGCTCGCTTCCAAGCGGACCGTGCACTTGGCTTCCAGGCAGGGACGCCCCGCGCCTCCTGCAGGTCTTGGCACAGGGGCTGCTTCCCCTGAGCGGAGGCTGTGGGCGGCAGCCCAGACACGCAGGGGCAGGCCCCAACCACCTGCCCACGTCTCTGCTGGTGGGGAGAGCACTAGGGAAATGACGTCTGTCAGGCACCTTCTGGGCGCTCACGGAGTCAGCCTCCGGGTGTGTGGGGCTGCAGACCACAGCCGGGGGCCCTGGGGAAGCCTGGTGCTCTCCGTGCTGTGCTGAGTCTGGGCGGCCAAGCGACCGCTGGAGGAGCCCTGCACTTGCCATTCCCTTCCCTATGACAGAGCTCTCACGGCTGGAGGGCTTGGCAGCGTGCACCCCACCGGCCCCTAAGCCCTCCGCAAGGACGCCTGGGGACTAGGTGCAAAGGCAAGGCAGGAGTGGAGCTGAGGCCAGGAAGGCGCCAGGAGCGTCTGCCTGTCTGGCGCAGCCTGCTCCTTCCCGGGCAGGAAGCCTAGCAGCGAGGCAAGTCTGGGCAAGGCTCGCCCAGGGCAGAGCAGCCTCACGCCAGCCACTCTGCCAGATCGGGCCTCTGAGCAGAGCTGGAGCTCTGCCGTACTGGAGGCTCACTGGGCTCCGCCCAAGGAGTGAGTGCAGACGCACGCAGCTGGGCTGCCTCCTCTTCTCCCGAGGAGGCTCGCTTCCCGCATGCTGTGCACTAGGCTTCCAGGCGGGGGCGCCCCGCGCCCCCTACAGGTCTTGGCTCAGGGGCTGCTTCCCTGGAGCTGGGGCTGCCGGCGGGAGCCCAGACACGCAGGGGCAGGCCCCACCACCTGCACACGTCTCTGCTGGGGAGCAGAGCGCTAGGGACATGACGTCTGTCAGGCACCTTCTGGGCGCCCACGGAGTCAGCCTCTGGGAGTGTGGGGCTGCAGACCACAGCCAGGGGACCTGGGAGCCTTGTGCTCTCCGTGCGGCGCTGAGTCTGGGCGGCCAAGCAACCGCTGGTGGAGCCCTGCACTTGCCCTCCCCTCCCCTCTACGAGAGGCCTCACTGCTGGAGGGCTTGGCAGTGTGCAAGCCACCGGCTCCTAAGCCTTCCCCAAGGACGCCCGGGGCCTAGATGCAAAGGCAAGGCAGGAGTGGAGCTGAGGCCAGGAAGGCGCCAGGGGCCTCTCCCAGCATCGCACAGCCTGCTCCTTCCCGGGCAGCAAGCCTAGCAGCGAGGCAAGCCTGGGCAAGTCTCGCCCAGGGCAGAGCAGCCTCGCGCAAGGCACTTGACTGGATCCGGCCTCTGAGCAGAGCTGGAGCTCTGCCGTCCTGGAGGCACACTCGGCTCGGCCCAAGCAGGGATTGCAGCTGCACGCGGCTTGGCTCCCTCGACTCTTCCCAAGGAGGCTCGCTTCCAAGCGGACTGTGCACTTGGCTTCCAGGCAGGGACGCCCCGCGCCTCCTGCAGGTCTTGGCACAGGGGCTGCTTCCCCTGAGCGGAGGCTGTGGGCGGCAGCCCAGACACGCAGGGGCAGGCCCCAACCACCTGCCCACGTCTCTGCTGGTGGGGAGAGCACTAGGGACATGACGTCTGTCAGGCACCTTCTGGGCGCTCACGGAGTCAGCCTCCGGGTGTGTGGGGCTGCAGACCACAGCCGGGGGCCCTGGGGAAGCCTGGTGCTCTCCGTGCTGTGCTGAGTCTGGGCGGCCAAGCGACCGCTGGAGGAGCCCTGCACTTGCCATTCCCTTCCCTATGACAGAGCTCTCACGGCTGGAGGGCTTGGCAGCGTGCACCCCACCGGCCCCTAAGCCCTCCGCAAGGACGCCTGGGGACTAGGTGCAAAGGCAAGGCAGGAGTGGAGCTGAGGCCAGGAAGGCGCCAGGGGCCTCTCCCAGCATCGCACAGCCTGCTCCTTCCCGGGCAGGAAGCCTAGCAGCGAGGCACGTCTGGGCAAGGCTCGCCCAGGGCAGAGCAGCCTCACGCCAGCCACTCTGCCAGATCGGGCCTCTGAGCAGAGCTGGAGCTCTGCCGTACTGGAGGCTCACTGGGCTCCGCCCAAGGAGTGAGTGCAGACGCACGCAGCTGGGCTGCCTCCTCTTCTCCCGAGGAGGCTCGCTTCCCGCATGCTGTGCACTAGGCTTCCAGGCGGGGGCGCCCCGCGCCCCCTACAGGTCTTGGCTCAGGGGCTGCTTCCCTGGAGCTGGGGCTGCCGGCGGGAGCCCAGACACGCAGGGGCAGGCCCCACCACCTGCACACGTCTCTGCTGGGGAGCAGAGCGCTAGGGACATGACGTCTGTCAGGCACCTTCTGGGCGCCCACGGAGTCAGCCTCCGGGAGTGTGGGGCTGCAGACCACAGCCAGGGGACCTGGGAGCCTTGTGCTCTCCGTGCGGCGCTGAGTCTGGGCGGCCAAGCAACCGCTGGTGGAGCCCTGCACTTGCCCTCCCCTCCCCTCTACGAGAGGCCTCACTGCTGGAGGGCTTGGCAGTGTGCAAGCCACCGGCTCCTAAGCCTTCCCCAAGGACGCCCGGGGCCTAGATGCAAAGGCAAGGCAGGAGTGGAGCTGAGGCCAGGAAGGCGCCAGGGGCCTCTCCCAGCATCGCACAGCCTGCTCCTTCCCGGGCAGCAAGCCTAGCAGCGAGGCAAGCCTGGGCAAGTCTCGCCCAGGGCAGAGCAGCCTCGCGCAAGGCACTTGACTGGATCCGGCCTCTGAGCAGAGCTGGAGCTCTGCCGTCCTGGAGGCACACTCGGCTCGGCCCAAGCAGGGATTGCAGCTGCACGCGGCTTGGCTCCCTCGACTCTTCCCAAGGAGGCTCGCTTCCAAGCGGACCGTGCACTTGGCTTCCAGGCAGGGACGCCCCGCGCCTCCTGCAGGTCTTGGCACAGGGGCTGCTTCCCCTGAGCGGAGGCTGTGGGCGGCAGCCCAGACACGCAGGGGCAGGCCCCAACCACCTGCCCACGTCTCTGCTGGTGGGGAGAGCACTAGGGACATGACGTCTGTCAGGCACCTTCTGGGCGCTCACGGAGTCAGCCTCCGGGTGTGTGGGGCTGCAGACCACAGCCGGGGGCCCTGGGGAAGCCTGGTGCTCTCCGTGCTGTGCTGAGTCTGGGCGGCCAAGCGAGCGCTGGAGGAGCCCTGCACTTGCCATTCCCTTCCCTATGACAGAGCTCTCACGGCTGGAGGGCTTGGCAGCGTGCACCCCACCGGCCCCTAAGCCCTCCGCAAGGACGCCTGGGGACTAGGTGCAAAGGCAAGGCAGGAGTGGAGCTGAGGCCAGGAAGGCGCCAGGAGCGTCTGCCTGTCTGGCGCAGCCTGCTCCTTCCCGGGCAGGAAGCCTAGCAGCGAGGCAAGTCTGGGCAAGGCTCGCCCAGGGCAGAGCAGCCTCACGCCAGCCACTCTGCCAGATCGGGCCTCTGAGCAGAGCTGGAGCTCTGCCGTACTGGAGGCTCACTGGGCTCCGCCCAAGGAGTGAGTGCAGACGCACGCAGCTGGGCTGCCTCCTCTTCTCCCGAGGAGGCTCGCTTCCCGCATGCTGTGCACTAGGCTTCCAGGCGGGGGCGCCCCGCGCCCCCTACAGGTCTTGGCTCAGGGGCTGCTTCCCTGGAGCTGGGGCTGCCGGCGGGAGCCCAGACACGCAGGGGCAGGCCCCACCACCTGCACACGTCTCTGCTGGGGAGCAGAGCGCTAGGGACATGACGTCTGTCAGGCACCTTCTGGGCGCCCACGGAGTCAGCCTCCGGGAGTGTGGGGCTGCAGACCACAGCCAGGGGACCTGGGAGCCTTGTGCTCTCCGTGCGGCGCTGAGTCTGGGCGGCCAAGCAACCGCTGGTGGAGCCCTGCACTTGCCCTCCCCTCCCCTCTACGAGAGGCCTCACTGCTGGAGGGCTTGGCAGCGTGCACCCCACCGGCCCCTAAGCCCTCCGCAAGGACGCCTGGGGACTAGGTGCAAAGGCAAGGCAGGAGTGGAGCTGAGGCCAGGAAGGCGCCAGGGGCCTCTCCCAGCATCGCACAGCCTGCTCCTTCCCGGGCAGCAAGCCTAGCAGCGAGGCAAGCCTGGGCAAGTCTCGCCCAGGGCAGAGCAGCCTCGCGCAAGGCACTTGACTGGATCCGGCCTCTGAGCAGAGCTGGAGCTCTGCCGTCCTGGAGGCACACTCGGCTCGGCCCAAGCAGGGATTGCAGCTGCACGCGGCTTGGCTCCCTCGACTCTTCCCAAGGAGGCTCGCTTCCAAGCGGACCGTGCACTTGGCTTCCAGGCAGGGACGCCCCGCGCCTCCTGCAGGTCTTGGCACAGGGGCTGCTTCCCCTGAGCGGAGGCTGTGGGCGGCAGCCCAGACACGCAGGGGCAGGCCCCAACCACCTGCCCACGTCTCTGCTGGTGGGGAGAGCACTAGGGACATGACGTCTGTCAGGCACCTTCTGGGCGCTCACGGAGTCAGCCTCCGGGTGTGTGGGGCTGCAGACCACAGCCGGGGGCCCTGGGGAAGCCTGGTGCTCTCCGTGCTGTGCTGAGTCTGGGCGGCCAAGCGACCGCTGGAGGAGCCCTGCACTTGCCATTCCCTTCCCTATGACAGAGCTCTCACGGCTGGAGGGCTTGGCAGCGTGCACCCCACCGGCCCCTAAGCCCTCCGCAAGGACGCCTGGGGACTAGGTGCAAAGGCAAGGCAGGAGTGGAGCTGAGGCCAGGAAGGCGCCAGGGGCCTCTCCCAGCATCGCACAGCCTGCTCCTTCCCGGGCAGGAAGCCTAGCAGCGAGGCACGTCTGGGCAAGGCTCGCCCAGGGCAGAGCAGCCTCACGCCAGCCACTCTGCCAGATCGGGCCTCTGAGCAGAGCTGGAGCTCTGCCGTACTGGAGGCTCACTGGGCTCCGCCCAAGGAGTGAGTGCAGACGCACGCAGCTGGGCTGCCTCCTCTTCTCCCGAGGAGGCTCGCTTCCCGCATGCTGTGCACTAGGCTTCCAGGCGGGGGCGCCCCGCGCCCCCTACAGGTCTTGGCTCAGGGGCTGCTTCCCTGGAGCTGGGGCTGCCGGCGGGAGCCCAGACACGCAGGGGCAGGCCCCACCACCTGCACACGTCTCTGCTGGGGAGCAGAGCGCTAGGGACATGACGTCTGTCAGGCACCTTCTGGGCGCCCACGGAGTCAGCCTCCGGGAGTGTGGGGCTGCAGACCACAGCCAGGGGACCTGGGAGCCTTGTGCTCTCCGTGCGGCGCTGAGTCTGGGCGGCCAAGCAACCGCTGGTGGAGCCCTGCACTTGCCCTCCCCTCCCCTCTACGAGAGGCCTCACTGCTGGAGGGCTTGGCAGTGTGCAAGCCACCGGCTCCTAAGCCTTCCCCAAGGACGCCCGGGGCCTAGATGCAAAGGCAAGGCAGGAGTGGAGCTGAGGCCAGGAAGGCGCCAGGGGCCTCTCCCAGCATCGCACAGCCTGCTCCTTCCCGGGCAGCAAGCCTAGCAGCGAGGCAAGCCTGGGCAAGTCTCGCCCAGGGCAGAGCAGCCTCGCGCAAGGCACTTGACTGGATCCGGCCTCTGAGCAGAGCTGGAGCTCTGCCGTCCTGGAGGCACACTCGGCTCGGCCCAAGCAGGGATTGCAGCTGCACGCGGCTTGGCTCCCTCGACTCTTCCCAAGGAGGCTCGCTTCCAAGCGGACCGTGCACTTGGCTTCCAGGCAGGGACGCCCCGCGCCTCCTGCAGGTCTTGGCACAGGGGCTGCTTCCCCTGAGCGGAGGCTGTGGGCGGCAGCCCAGACACGCAGGGGCAGGCCCCAACCACCTGCCCACGTCTCTGCTGGTGGGGAGAGCACTAGGGACATGACGTCTGTCAGGCACCTTCTGGGCGCTCACGGAGTCAGCCTCCGGGTGTGTGGGGCTGCAGACCACAGCCGGGGGCCCTGGGGAAGCCTGGTGCTCTCCGTGCTGTGCTGAGTCTGGGCGGCCAAGCGACCGCTGGAGGAGCCCTGCACTTGCCATTCCCTTCCCTATGACAGAGCTCTCACGGCTGGAGGGCTTGGCAGCGTGCACCCCACCGGCCCCTAAGCCCTCCGCAAGGACGCCTGGGGACTAGGTGCAAAGGCAAGGCAGGAGTGGAGCTGAGGCCAGGAAGGCGCCAGGAGCGTCTGCCTGTCTGGCGCAGCCTGCTCCTTCCCGGGCAGGAAGCCTAGCAGCGAGGCAAGTCTGGGCAAGGCTCGCCCAGGGCAGAGCAGCCTCACGCCAGCCACTCTGCCAGATCGGGCCTCTGAGCAGAGCTGGAGCTCTGCCGTACTGGAGGCTCACTGGGCTCCGCCCAAGGAGTGAGTGCAGACGCACGCAGCTGGGCTGCCTCCTCTTCTCCCGAGGAGGCTCGCTTCCCGCATGCTGTGCACTAGGCTTCCAGGCGGGGGCGCCCCGCGCCCCCTACAGGTCTTGGCTCAGGGGCTGCTTCCCTGGAGCTGGGGCTGCCGGCGGGAGCCCAGACACGCAGGGGCAGGCCCCACCACCTGCACACGTCTCTGCTGGGGAGCAGAGCGCTAGGGACATGACGTCTGTCAGGCACCTTCTGGGCGCCCACGGAGTCAGCCTCCGGGAGTGCGGGGCTGCAGACCACAGCCAGGGGACCTGGGAGCCTTGTGCTCTCCGTGCGGCGCTGAGTCTGGGCGGCCAAGCAACCGCTGGTGGAGCCCTGCACTTGCCCTCCCCTCCCCTCTACGAGAGGCCTCACTGCTGGAGGGCTTGGCAGCGTGCACCCCACCGGCCCCTAAGCCCTCCGCAAGGACGCCTGGGGACTAGGTGCAAAGGCAAGGCAGGAGTGGAGCTGAGGCCAGGAAGGCGCCAGGGGCCTCTCCCAGCATCGCACAGCCTGCTCCTTCCCGGGCAGCAAGCCTAGCAGCGAGGCAAGCCTGGGCAAGTCTCGCCCAGGGCAGAGCAGCCTCGCGCAAGGCACTTGACTGGATCCGGCCTCTGAGCAGAGCTGGAGCTCTGCCGTCCTGGAGGCACACTCGGCTCGGCCCAAGCAGGGATTGCAGCTGCACGCGGCTTGGCTCCCTCGACTCTTCCCAAGGAGGCTCGCTTCCAAGCGGACCGTGCACTTGGCTTCCAGGCAGGGACGCCCCGCGCCTCCTGCAGGTCTTGGCACAGGGGCTGCTTCCCCTGAGCGGAGGCTGTGGGCGGAAGCCCAGACACGCAGGGGCAGGCCCCAACCACCTGCCCACGTCTCTGCTGGTGGGGAGAGCACTAGGGACATGACGTCTGTCAGGCACCTTCTGGGCGCTCACGGAGTCAGCCTCCGGGTGTGTGGGGCTGCAGACCACAGCCGGGGGCCCTGGGGAAGCCTGGTGCTCTCCGTGCTGTGCTGAGTCTGGGCGGCCAAGCGAGCGCTGGAGGAGCCCTGCACTTGCCATTCCCTTCCCTATGACAGAGCTCTCACGGCTGGAGGGCTTGGCAGCGTGCACCCCACCGGCCCCTAAGCCCTCCGCAAGGACGCCTGGGGACTAGGTGCAAAGGCAAGGCAGGAGTGGAGCTGAGGCCAGGAAGGCGCCAGGAGCGTCTGCCTGTCTGGCGCAGCCTGCTCCTTCCCGGGCAGGAAGCCTAGCAGCGAGGCAAGTCTGGGCAAGGCTCGCCCAGGGCAGAGCAGCCTCACGCCAGCCACTCTGCCAGATCGGGCCTCTGAGCAGAGCTGGAGCTCTGCCGTACTGGAGGCTCACTGGGCTCCGCCCAAGGAGTGAGTGCAGACGCACGCAGCTGGGCTGCCTCCTCTTCTCCCGAGGAGGCTCGCTTCCCGCATGCTGTGCACTAGGCTTCCAGGCGGGGGCGCCCCGCGCCCCCTACAGGTCTTGGCTCAGGGGCTGCTTCCCTGGAGCTGGGGCTGCCGGCGGGAGCCCAGACACGCAGGGGCAGGCCCCACCACCTGCACACGTCTCTGCTGGGGAGCAGAGCGCTAGGGACATGACGTCTGTCAGGCACCTTCTGGGCGCCCACGGAGTCAGCCTCC
Source organism: Budorcas taxicolor (assembly GCF_023091745.1). Classification (NCBI taxonomy): domain Eukaryota; kingdom Metazoa; phylum Chordata; class Mammalia; order Artiodactyla; family Bovidae; genus Budorcas; species Budorcas taxicolor. Next base: position 397,485 of record NW_026292304.1, read on the forward strand.
GGGAGTGCGGGGCTGCAGACCACAGCCAGGGGACCTGGGAGCCTTGTGCTCTCCGTGCGGCGCTGAGTCTGGGCGGCCAAGCAACCGCTGGTGGAGCCCTGCACTTGCCCTCCCCTCCCCTCTACGAGAGGCCTCACTGCTGGAGGGCTTGGCAGTGTGCAAGCCACCGGCTCCTAAGCCTTCCCCAAGGACGCCCGGGGCCTAGATGCAAAGGCAAGGCAGGAGTGGAGCTGAGGCCAGGAAGGCGCCAGGGGCCTCTCCCAGCATCGCACAGCCTGCTCCTTCCCGGGCAGCAAGCCTAGCAGCGAGGCAAGCCTGGGCAAGTCTCGCCCAGGGCAGAGCAGCCTCGCGCAAGGCACTTGACTGGATCCGGCCTCTGAGCAGAGCTGGAGCTCTGCCGTCCTGGAGGCACACTCGGCTCGGCCCAAGCAGGGATTGCAGCTGCACGCGGCTTGGCTCCCTCGACTCTTCCCAAGGAGGCTCGCTTCCAAGCGGACCGTGCACTTGGCTTCCAGGCAGGGACGCCCCGCGCCTCCTGCAGGTCTTGGCACAGGGGCTGCTTCCCCTGAGCGGAGGCTGTGGGCGGCAGCCCAGACACGCAGGGGCAGGCCCCAACCACCTGCCCACGTCTCTGCTGGTGGGGAGAGCACTAGGGACATGACGTCTGTCAGGCACCTTCTGGGCGCTCACGGAGTCAGCCTCCGGGTGTGTGGGGCTGCAGACCACAGCCGGGGGCCCTGGGGAAGCCTGGTGCTCTCCGTGCTGTGCTGAGTCTGGGCGGCCAAGCGACCGCTGGAGGAGCCCTGCACTTGCCATTCCCTTCCCTATGACAGAGCTCTCACGGCTGGAGGGCTTGGCAGCGTGCACCCCACCGGCCCCTAAGCCCTCCGCAAGGACGCCTGGGGACTAGGTGCAAAGGCAAGGCAGGAGTGGAGCTGAGGCCAGGAAGGCGCCAGGAGCGTCTGCCTGTCTGGCGCAGCCTGCTCCTTCCCGGGCAGGAAGCCTAGCAGCGAGGCAAGTCTGGGCAAGGCTCGCCCAGGGCAGAGCAGCCTCACGCCAGCCACTCTGCCAGATCGGGCCTCTGAGCAGAGCTGGAGCTCTGCCGTACTGGAGGCTCACTGGGCTCCGCCCAAGGAGTGAGTGCAGACGCACGCAGCTGGGCTGCCTCCTCTTCTCCCGAGGAGGCTCGCTTCCCGCATGCTGTGCACTAGGCTTCCAGGCGGGGGCGCCCCGCGCCCCCTACAGGTCTTGGCTCAGGGGCTGCTTCCCTGGAGCTGGGGCTGCCGGCGGGAGCCCAGACACGCAGGGGCAGGCCCCACCACCTGCACACGTCTCTGCTGGGGAGCAGAGCGCTAGGGACATGACGTCTGTCAGGCACCTTCTGGGCGCCCACGGAGTCAGCCTCCGGGAGTGTGGGGCTGCAGACCACAGCCAGGGGACCTGGGAGCCTTGTGCTCTCCGTGCGGCGCTGAGTCTGGGCGGCCAAGCAACCGCTGGTGGAGCCCTGCACTTGCCCTCCCCTCCCCTCTACGAGAGGCCTCACTGCTGGAGGGCTTGGCAGTGTGCAAGCCACCGGCTCCTAAGCCTTCCCCAAGGACGCCCGGGGCCTAGATGCAAAGGCAAGGCAGGAGTGGAGCTGAGGCCAGGAAGGCGCCAGGGGCCTCTCCCAGCATCGCACAGCCTGCTCCTTCCCGGGCAGCAAGCCTAGCAGCGAGGCAAGCCTGGGCAAGTCTCGCCCAGGGCAGAGCAGCCTCGCGCAAGGCACTTGACTGGATCCGGCCTCTGAGCAGAGCTGGAGCTCTGCCGTCCTGGAGGCACACTCGGCTCGGCCCAAGCAGGGATTGCAGCTGCACGCGGCTTGGCTCCCTCGACTCTTCCCAAGGAGGCTCGCTTCCAAGCGGACCGTGCACTTGGCTTCCAGGCAGGGACGCCCCGCGCCTCCTGCAGGTCTTGGCACAGGGGCTGCTTCCCCTGAGCGGAGGCTGTGGGCGGCAGCCCAGACACGCAGGGGCAGGCCCCAACCACCTGCCCACGTCTCTGCTGGTGGGGAGAGCACTAGGGAAATGACGTCTGTCAGGCACCTTCTGGGTGCTCACGGAGTCAGCCTCCGGGTGTGTGGGGCTGCAGACCACAGCCGGGGGCCCTGGGGAAGCCTGGTGCTCTCCGTGCTGTGCTGAGTCTGGGCGGCCAAGCGACCGCTGGAGGAGCCCTGCACTTGCCATTCCCTTCCCTATGACAGAGCTCTCACGGCTGGAGGGCTTGGCAGCGTGCACCCCACCGGCCCCTAAGCCCTCCGCAAGGACGCCTGGGGACTAGGTGCAAAGGCAAGGCAGGAGTGGAGCTGAGGCCAGGAAGGCGCCAGGAGCGTCTGCCTGTCTGGCGCAGCCTGCTCCTTCCCGGGCAGGAAGCCTAGCAGCGAGGCAAGTCTGGGCAAGGCTCGCCCAGGGCAGAGCAGCCTCACGCCAGCCACTCTGCCAGATCGGGCCTCTGAGCAGAGCTGGAGCTCTGCCGTACTGGAGGCTCACTGGGCTCCGCCCAAGGAGTGAGTGCAGACGCACGCAGCTGGGCTGCCTCCTCTTCTCCCGAGGAGGCTCGCTTCCCGCATGCTGTGCACTAGGCTTCCAGGCGGGGGCGCCCCGCGCCCCCTACAGGTCTTGGCTCAGGGGCTGCTTCCCTGGAGCTGGGGCTGCCGGCGGGAGCCCAGACACGCAGGGGCAGGCCCCACCACCTGCACACGTCTCTGCTGGGGAGCAGAGCGCTAGGGACATGACGTCTGTCAGGCACCTTCTGGGCGCCCACGGAGTCAGCCTCCGGGAGTGTGGGGCTGCAGACCACAGCCAGGGGACCTGGGAGCCTTGTGCTCTCCGTGCGGCGCTGAGTCTGGGCGGCCAAGCAACCGCTGGTGGAGCCCTGCACTTGCCCTCCCCTCCCCTCTACGAGAGGCCTCACTGCTGGAGGGCTTGGCAGTGTGCAAGCCACCGGCTCCTAAGCCTTCCCCAAGGACGCCCGGGGCCTAGATGCAAAGGCAAGGCAGGAGTGGAGCTGAGGCCAGGAAGGCGCCAGGGGCCTCTCCCAGCATCGCACAGCCTGCTCCTTCCGGGGCAGCAAGCCTAGCAGCGAGGCAAGCCTGGGCAAGTCTCGCCCAGGGCAGAGCAGCCTCGCGCAAGGCACTTGACTGGATCCGGCCTCTGAGCAGAGCTGGAGCTCTGCCGTCCTGGAGGCACACTCGGCTCGGCCCAAGCAGGGATTGCAGCTGCACGCGGCTTGGCTCCCTCGACTCTTCCCAAGGAGGCTCGCTTCCAAGCGGACCGTGCACTTGGCTTCCAGGCAGGGACGCCCCGCGCCTCCTGCAGGTCTTGGCACAGGGGCTGCTTCCCCTGAGCGGAGGCTGTGGGCGGCAGCCCAGACACGCAGGGGCAGGCCCCAACCACCTGCCCACGTCTCTGCTGGTGGGGAGAGCACTAGGGACATGACGTCTGTCAGGCACCTTCTGGGCGCTCACGGAGTCAGCCTCCGGGTGTGTGGGGCTGCAGACCACAGCCGGGGGCCCTGGGGAAGCCTGGTGCTCTCCGTGCTGTGCTGAGTCTGGGCGGCCAAGCGACCGCTGGAGGAGCCCTGCACTTGCCATTCCCTTCCCTATGACAGAGCTCTCACGGCTGGAGGGCTTGGCAGCGTGCACCCCACCGGCCCCTAAGCCCTCCGCAAGGACGCCTGGGGACTAGGTGCAAAGGCAAGGCAGGAGTGGAGCTGAGGCCAGGAAGGCGCCAGGAGCGTCTGCCTGTCTGGCGCAGCCTGCTCCTTCCCGGGCAGGAAGCCTAGCAGCGAGGCAAGTCTGGGCAAGGCTCGCCCAGGGCAGAGCAGCCTCACGCCAGCCACTCTGCCAGATCGGGCCTCTGAGCAGAGCTGGAGCTCTGCCGTACTGGAGGCTCACTGGGCTCCGCCCAAGGAGTGAGTGCAGACGCACGCAGCTGGGCTGCCTCCTCTTCTCCCGAGGAGGCTCGCTTCCCGCATGCTGTGCACTAGGCTTCCAGGCGGGGGCGCCCCGCGCCCCCTACAGGTCTTGGCTCAGGGGCTGCTTCCCTGGAGCTGGGGCTGCCGGCGGGAGCCCAGACACGCAGGGGCAGGCCCCACCACCTGCACACGTCTCTGCTGGGGAGCAGAGCGCTAGGGACATGACGTCTGTCAGGCACCTTCTGGGCGCCCACGGAGTCAGCCTCCGGGAGTGTGGGGCTGCAGACCACAGCCAGGGGACCTGGGAGCCTTGTGCTCTCCGTGCGGCGCTGAGTCTGGGCGGCCAAGCAACCGCTGGTGGAGCCCTGCACTTGCCCTCCCCTCCCCTCTACGAGAGGCCTCACTGCTGGAGGGCTTGGCAGTGTGCAAGCCACCGGCTCCTAAGCCTTCCCCAAGGACGCCCGGGGCCTAGATGCAAAGGCAAGGCAGGAGTGGAGCTGAGGCCAGGAAGGCGCCAGGGGCCTCTCCCAGCATCGCACAGCCTGCTCCTTCCCGGGCAGCAAGCCTAGCAGCGAGGCAAGCCTGGGCAAGTCTCGCCCAGGGCAGAGCAGCCTCGCGCAAGGCACTTGACTGGATCCGGCCTCTGAGCAGAGCTGGAGCTCTGCCGTCCTGGAGGCACACTCGGCTCGGCCCAAGCAGGGATTGCAGCTGCACGCGGCTTGGCTCCCTCGACTCTTCCCAAGGAGGCTCGCTTCCAAGCGGACCGTGCACTTGGCTTCCAGGCAGGGACGCCCCGCGCCTCCTGCAGGTCTTGGCACAGGGGCTGCTTCCCCTGAGCGGAGGCTGTGGGCGGCAGCCCAGACACGCAGGGGCAGGCCCCAACCACCTGCCCACGTCTCTGCTGGTGGGGAGAGCACTAGGGACATGACGTCTGTCAGGCACCTTCTGGGCGCTCACGGAGTCAGCCTCCGGGTGTGTGGGGCTGCAGACCACAGCCGGGGGCCCTGGGGAAGCCTGGTGCTCTCCGTGCTGTGCTGAGTCTGGGCGGCCAAGCGACCGCTGGAGGAGCCCTGCACTTGCCATTCCCTTCCCTATGACAGAGCTCTCACGGCTGGAGGGCTTGGCAGCGTGCACCCCACCGGCCCCTAAGCCCTCCGCAAGGACGCCTGGGGACTAGGTGCAAAGGCAAGGCAGGAGTGGAGCTGAGGCCAGGAAGGCGCCAGGAGCGTCTGCCTGTCTGGCGCAGCCTGCTCCTTCCCGGGCAGGAAGCCTAGCAGCGAGGCAAGTCTGGGCAAGGCTCGCCCAGGGCAGAGCAGCCTCACGCCAGCCACTCTGCCAGATCGGGCCTCTGAGCAGAGCTGGAGCTCTGCCGTACTGGAGGCTCACTGGGCTCCGCCCAAGGAGTGAGTGCAGACGCACGCAGCTGGGCTGCCTCCTCTTCTCCCGAGGAGGCTCGCTTCCCGCATGCTGTGCACTAGGCTTCCAGGCGGGGGCGCCCCGCGCCCCCTACAGGTCTTGGCTCAGGGGCTGCTTCCCTGGAGCTGGGGCTGCCGGCGGGAGCCCAGACACGCAGGGGCAGGCCCCACCACCTGCACACGTCTCTGCTGGGGAGCAGAGCGCTAGGGACATGACGTCTGTCAGGCACCTTCTGGGCGCCCACGGAGTCAGCCTCCGGGAGTGTGGGGCTGCAGACCACAGCCAGGGGACCTGGGAGCCTTGTGCTCTCCGTGCGGCGCTGAGTCTGGGCGGCCAAGCAACCGCTGGTGGAGCCCTGCACTTGCCCTCCCCTCCCCTCTACGAGAGGCCTCACTGCTGGAGGGCTTGGCAGTGTGCAAGCCACCGGCTCCTAAGCCTTCCCCAAGGACGCCCGGGGCCTAGATGCAAAGGCAAGGCAGGAGTGGAGCTGAGGCCAGGAAGGCGCCAGGGGCCTCTCCCAGCATCGCACAGCCTGCTCCTTCCGGGGCAGCAAGCCTAGCAGCGAGGCAAGCCTGGGCAAGTCTCGCCCAGGGCAGAGCAGCCTCGCGCAAGGCACTTGACTGGATCCGGCCTCTGAGCAGAGCTGGAGCTCTGCCGTCCTGGAGGCACACTCGGCTCGGCCCAAGCAGGGATTGCAGCTGCACGCGGCTTGGCTCCCTCGACTCTTCCCAAGGAGGCTCGCTTCCAAGCGGACCGTGCACTTGGCTTCCAGGCAGGGACGCCCCGCGCCTCCTGCAGGTCTTGGCACAGGGGCTGCTTCCCCTGAGCGGAGGCTGTGGGCGGCAGCCCAGACACGCAGGGGCAGGCCCCAACCACCTGCCCACGTCTCTGCTGGTGGGGAGAGCACTAGGGACATGACGTCTGTCAGGCACCTTCTGGGCGCTCACGGAGTCAGCCTCCGGGTGTGTGGGGCTGCAGACCACAGCCGGGGGCCCTGGGGAAGCCTGGTGCTCTCCGTGCTGTGCTGAGTCTGGGCGGCCAAGCGACCGCTGGAGGAGCCCTGCACTTGCCATTCCCTTCCCTATGACAGAGCTCTCACGGCTGGAGGGCTTGGCAGCGTGCACCCCACCGGCCCCTAAGCCCTCCGCAAGGACGCCTGGGGACTAGGTGCAAAGGCAAGGCAGGAGTGGAGCTGAGGCCAGGAAGGCGCCAGGAGCGTCTGCCTGTCTGGCGCAGCCTGCTCCTTCCCGGGCAGGAAGCCTAGCAGCGAGGCAAGTCTGGGCAAGGCTCGCCCAGGGCAGAGCAGCCTCACGCCAGCCACTCTGCCAGATCGGGCCTCTGAGCAGAGCTGGAGCTCTGCCGTACTGGAGGCTCACTGGGCTCCGCCCAAGGAGTGAGTGCAGACGCACGCAGCTGGGCTGCCTCCTCTTCTCCCGAGGAGGCTCGCTTCCCGCATGCTGTGCACTAGGCTTCCAGGCGGGGGCGCCCCGCGCCCCCTACAGGTCTTGGCTCAGGGGCTGCTTCCCTGGAGCTGGGGCTGCCGGCGGGAGCCCAGACACGCAGGGGCAGGCCCCACCACCTGCACACGTCTCTGCTGGGGAGCAGAGCGCTAGGGACATGACGTCTGTCAGGCACCTTCTGGGCGCCCACGGAGTCAGCCTCCGGGAGTGTGGGGCTGCAGACCACAGCCAGGGGACCTGGGAGCCTTGTGCTCTCCGTGCGGCGCTGAGTCTGGGCGGCCAAGCAACCGCTGGTGGAGCCCTGCACTTGCCCTCCCCTCCCCTCTACGAGAGGCCTCACTGCTGGAGGGCTTGGCAGTGTGCAAGCCACCGGCTCCTAAGCCTTCCCCAAGGACGCCCGGGGCCTAGATGCAAAGGCAAGGCAGGAGTGGAGCTGAGGCCAGGAAGGCGCCAGGGGCCTCTCCCAGCATCGCACAGCCTGCTCCTTCCCGGGCAGCAAGCCTAGCAGCGAGGCAAGCCTGGGCAAGTCTCGCCCAGGGCAGAGCAGCCTCGCGCAAGGCACTTGACTGGATCCGGCCTCTGAGCAGAGCTGGAGCTCTGCCGTCCTGGAGGCACACTCGGCTCGGCCCAAGCAGGGATTGCAGCTGCACGCGGCTTGGCTCCCTCGACTCTTCCCAAGGAGGCTCGCTTCCAAGCGGACCGTGCACTTGGCTTCCAGGCAGGGACGCCCCGCGCCTCCTGCAGGTCTTGGCACAGGGGCTGCTTCCCCTGAGCGGAGGCTGTGGGCGGCAGCCCAGACACGCAGGGGCAGGCCCCAACCACCTGCCCACGTCTCTGCTGGTGGGGAGAGCACTAGGGACATGACGTCTGTCAGGCACCTTCTGGGCGCTCACGGAGTCAGCCTCCGGGTGTGTGGGGCTGCAGACCACAGCCGGGGGCCCTGGGGAAGCCTGGTGCTCTCCGTGCTGTGCTGAGTCTGGGCGGCCAAGCGACCGCTGGAGGAGCCCTGCACTTGCCATTCCCTTCCCTATGACAGAGCTCTCACGGCTGGAGGGCTTGGCAGCGTGCACCCCACCGGCCCCTAAGCCCTCCGCAAGGACGCCTGGGGACTAGGTGCAAAGGCAAGGCAGGAGTGGAGCTGAGGCCAGGAAGGCGCCAGGAGCGTCTGCCTGTCTGGCGCAGCCTGCTCCTTCCCGGGCAGGAAGCCTAGCAGCGAGGCAAGTCTGGGCAAGGCTCGCCCAGGGCAGAGCAGCCTCACGCCAGCCACTCTGCCAGATCGGGCCTCTGAGCAGAGCTGGAGCTCTGCCGTACTGGAGGCTCACTGGGCTCCGCCCAAGGAGTGAGTGCAGACGCACGCAGCTGGGCTGCCTCCTCTTCTCCCGAGGAGGCTCGCTTCCCGCATGCTGTGCACTAGGCTTCCAGGCGGGGGCGCCCCGCGCCCCCTACAGGTCTTGGCTCAGGGGCTGCTTCCCTGGAGCTGGGGCTGCCGGCGGGAGCCCAGACACGCAGGGGCAGGCCCCACCACCTGCACACGTCTCTGCCGGGGAGCAGAGCGCTAGGGACATGACGTCTGTCAGGCACCTTCTGGGCGCCCACGGAGTCAGCCTCCGGGAGTGTGGGGCTGCAGACCACAGCCAGGGGACCTGGGAGCCTTGTGCTCTCCGTGCGGCGCTGAGTCTGGGCGGCCAAGCAACCGCTGGTGGAGCCCTGCACTTGCCCTCCCCTGCCCTCTACGAGAGGCCTCACTGCTGGAGGGCTCGGCAGTGTGCAAGCCACCGGCTCCTAAGCCTTCCCCAAGGATGCCCGGGGCCTAGATGCAAAGGCAAGGCAGGAGTGGAGCTGAGGCCAGGAAGGCGCCAGTGGCCTCTCCCAGCATCGCACAGCCTGCTCCTTCCCGGGCAGCAAGCCTAGCAGCGAGGCAAGCCTGGGCAAGTCTCGCCTAGGGCAGAGCAGCCTCGCGCAAGGCACTTGACTAGATCCGGCCTCTGAGCAGAGCTGGAGCTCTGCCGTCCTGGAGGCACACTCGGCTCGGCCCAAGCAGGGCTTGCAGCTGCACGCGGCTTGGCTCCCTCGACTCTTCCCAAGGAGGCTCGCTTCCAAGCGGACCGTGCACTTGGCTTCCAGGCAGGGACGCCCCGCGCCTCCTGCAGGTCTTGGCACAGGGGCTGCTTCCCCTGAGCGGAGGCTGTGGGCGGCAGCCCAGACACGCAGGGGCAGGCCCCAACCACCTGCACACGTCTCTGCTGGTGGGGAGAGCACTAGGGAAATGACGTCTGTCAGGCACCTTCTGGGCGCTCACGGAGTCAGCCTCCGGGTGTGTGGGGCTGCAGACCACAGCCAGGGGCCCTGGGAAGCCTGGTGCTCTCCGTGCTGTGCTGAGTCTGGGCGCCCAAGCGACCGCTGGAGGAGCCCTGCACTTGCCAGTCCCTTCCCTATGACAGAGCTCTCACGGCTGGAGGGCTTGGCAGCGTGCACCCCACCGGCCCCTAAGCCCTCCGCAAGGACGCCTGGGGACTAGGTGCAAAGGCAAGGCAGGAGTGGAGCTGAGGCCAGGAAGGCGCCAGGAGCGTCTGCCTGTCTGGCGCAGCCTGCTCCTTCCCGGGCAGGAAGCCTAGCAGCGAGGCAAGTCTGGGCAAGGCTCGCCCAGGGCAGAGCAGCCTCACGCCAGCAACTCTGCCAGATCGGGCCTCTGAGCAGAGCTGGAGCTCTGCCGTACTGGAGGCTCACTGGGCTCCGCCCAAGGAGTGAGTGCAGACGCACGCAGCTGGGCTGCCTCCTCTTCTCCCGAGGAGGCTCGCTTCCCGCATGCTGTGCGCTAGGCTTCCAGGCGGGGGCGCCCCGCGCCCCCTACAGGTCTTGGCTCAGGGGCTGCTTCCCTGGAGCTGGGGCTGCCGGCGGGAGCCCAGACACGCAGGGGCAGGCCCCACCACCTGCACACGTCTCTGCCGGGGAGCAGAGCGCTAGGGACATGACGTCTGTCAGGCACCTTCTGGGCGCCCACGGAGTGAGCCTCCGGGAGTGTGGGGCTGCAGACCACAGCCAGGGGACCTGGGAGCCTTGTGCTCTCCGTGCGGCGCTGAGTCTGGGCGGCCAAGCAACCGCTGGTGGAACCCTGCACTTGCCCTCCCCTCCCCTCTACGAGAGGCCTCACTGCTGGAGGGCTCGGCAGTGTGCAAGCCACCGGCTCCTAAGCCTTCCCCAAGGACGCCCGGGGCCTAGATGCAAAGGCAAGGCAGGAGTGGAGCTGAGGCCAGGAAGGCGCCAGTGGCCTCTCCCAGCATCACACAGCCTGCTCCTTCCCGGGCAGCAAGCCTAGCAGCCAGGCAAGCCTGGGCAAGTCTCGCCCAGGGCAGAGCAGCCTCGCGCAAGGCACTTGACTAGATCCGGCCTCTGAGCAGAGCTGGAGCTCTGCCGTCCTGGAGGCACACTCGGCTCGGCCCAAGCAGGGCTTGCAGCTGCACGCGGCTTGGCTCCCTCGACTCTTCCCAAGGAGGCTCGCTTCCAAGCGGACCGTGCACTTGGCTTCCAGGCAGGGACGCCCCGCGCCTCCTGCAGGTCTTGGCACAGGGGCTGCTTCCCCTGAGCGGAGGCTGTGGGCGGCAGCCCAGACACGCAGGGGCAGGCCCCAACCACCTGCACACGTCTCTGCTGGTTGGGAGAGCACTAGGGAAATGACGTCTGTCAGACACCTTCTGGGCGCTCACGGAGTCAGCCTCCGGGTGTGTGGGGCTGCAGACCACAGCCAGGGGCCCTGGGAAGCCTGGTGCTCTCCGTGCTGTGCTGAGTCTGGGCGGCCAAGCGAGTGCTGGAGGAGCCCTGCACTTGCCATTCCCTTCCCTATGACAGAGCTCTCACGGCTGGAGGGCTTGGCAGCGGGCACCCCACCGGCCCCTAAGCCCTCCGCAAGGACGCCTGGGGACTAGGTGCAAAGGCAAGGCAGGAGTGGAGCTGAGGCCAGGAAGGCGCCAGGAGCGTCTGCCTGTCTGGCGCAGCCTGCTCCTTCCCGGGCAGGAAGCCTAGCAGCGAGGCAAGTCTGGGCAAGGCTCGCCCAGGGCAGAGCAGCCTCACGCCAGCAACTCTGCCAGATCGGCCCTCTGAGCAGAGCTGGAGCTCTGCCGTACTGGAGGCTCACTGGGCTCCGCCCAAGGAGTGATTGCAGACGCACGCAGCTGGGCTGCCTCCTCTTCTCCCGAGGAGGCTCGCTTCCCGCGTGCTGTGCACCAGGCTTCCAGGCGGGGGCGCCCCGCGCCTCCTACAGGTCTTGGCTCAGGGGCTGCTTCCCTGGAGCTGGGGCTGCCGGCGGGAGCCCAGACACGCAGGGGCAGGCCCCACCACCTGCACACGTCTCTGCTGGGGAGCAGAGCGCTAGGGACATGACGTCTGTCAGGCACCTTCTGGGCGCCCACGGAGTCAGCCTCCGGGAGTGTGGGGCTGCAGACCACAGCCAGGGGACCTGGGAGCCTTGTGCTCTCCGTGCGGCGCTGAGTCTGGGCGGCCAAGCAACCGCTGGTGGAGCCCTGCACTTGCCCTCCCCTCCCCTCTACGAGAGGCCTCACTGCTGGAGGGCTTGGCAGTGTGCAAGCCACCGGCTCCTAAGCCTTCCCCAAGGACGCCCGGGGCCTAGATGCAAAGGCAAGGCAGGAGTGGAGCTGAGGCCAGGAAGGCGCCAGTGGCCTCTCCCAGCATCGCACAGCCTGCTCCTTCCCGGGCAGCAAGCCTAGCAGCGAGGCAAGCCTGGGCAAGTCTCGCCCAGGGCAGAGCAGCCTCGCGCAAGGCACTTGACTAGATCTGGCCTCTGAGCAGAGCTGGAGCTCTGCCGTCCTGGAGGCACACTCGGCTCGGCCCAAGCAGGGATTGCAGCTGCACGCGGCTTGGCTCCCTCGACTCTTCCCAAGGAGGCTCGCTTCCAAGCGGACCGTGCACTTGGCTTCCAGGCAGGGACGCCCCGCGCCTCCTGCAGGTCTTGGCACAGGGGCTGCTTCCCCTGAGCGGAGGCTGTGGGCGGCAGCCCAGACACGCAGGGGCAGGCCCCAACCACCTGCACACGTCTCTGCTGGTTGGGAGAGCACTAGGGAAATGACGTCTGTCAGGCACCTTCTGGGCGCTCACGGAGTCAGCCTCCGGGTGTGTGGGGCTGCAGACCACAGCCAGGGGCCCTGGGAAGCCTGGTGCTCTCCGTGCTGTGCTGAGTCTGGGCGGCCAAGCGAGTGCTGGAGGAGCCCTGCACTTGCCATTCCCTTCCCTATGACAGAGCTCTCACGGCTGGAGGGCTTGGCAGCGGGCACCCCACCGGCCCCTAAGCCCTCCGCAAGGACGCCTGGGGACTAGGTGCAAAGGCAAGGCAGGAGTGGAGCTGAGGCCAGGAAGGCGCCAGGAGCGTCTGCCTGTCTGGCGCAGCCTGCTCCTTCCCGGGCAGGAAGCCTAGCAGCGAGGCAAGTCTGGGCAAGGCTCGCCCAGGGCAGAGCAGCCTCACGCCAGCAACTCTGCCAGATCGGGCCTCTGAGCAGAGCTGGAGCTCTGCCGTACTGGAGGCTCACTGGGCTCCGCCCAAGGAGTGATTGCAGACGCACGCAGCTGGGCTGCCTCCTCTTCTCCCGAGGAGGCTCGCTTCCCGCGTGCTGTGCACCAGGCTTCCAGGCGGGGGCGCCCCGCGCCTCCTACAGGTCTTGGCTCAGGGGCTGCTTCCCTGGAGCTGGGGCTGCCGGCGGGAGCCCAGACACGCAGGGGCAGGCCCCACCACCTGCACACGTCTCTGCTGGGGAGCAGAGCGCTAGGGACATGACGTCTGTCAGGCACCTTCTGGGCGCCCACGGAGTCAGCCTCCGGGAGTGTGGGGCTGCAGACCACAGCCAGGGGACCTGGGAGCCTTGTGCTCTCCGTGCGGCGCTGAGTCTGGGCGGCCAAGCAACCGCTGGTGGAGCCCTGCACTTGCCCTCCCCTCCCCTCTACGAGAGGCCTCACTGCTGGAGGGCTTGGCAGTGTGCAAGCCACCGGCTCCTAAGCCTTCCCCAAGGACGCCCGGGGCCTAGATGCAAAGGCAAGGCAGGAGTGGAGCTGAGGCCAGGAAGGCGCCAGTGGCCTCTCCCAGCATCGCACAGCCTGCTCCTTCCTGGGCAGCAAGCCTAGCAGCGAGGCAAGCGTGGGCAAGTCTCGCCCAGGGCAGAGCAGCCTCGCGCAAGGCACTTGACTAGATCTGGCCTCTGAGCAGAGCTGGAGCTCTGCCGTCCTGGAGGCACACTCGGCTCGGCCCAAGCAGGGATTGCAGCTGCACGCGGCTTGGCTCCCTCGACTCTTCCCAAGGAGGCTCGCTTCCAAGCGGACCGTGCACTTGGCTTCCAGGCAGGGACGCCCCGCGCCTCCTGCAGGTCTTGGCACAGGGGCTGCTTCCCCTGAGCGGAGGCTGTGGGCGGCAGCCCAGACACGCAGGGGCAGGCCCCAACCACCTGCACACGTCTCTGCTGGTGGGGAGAGCACTAGGGAAATGACGTCTGTCAGGCACCTTCTGGGCGCTCACGGAGTCAGCCTCCGGGTGTGTGGGGCTGCAGACCACAGCCAGGGGCCCTGGGAAGCCTGGTGCTCTCCGTGCTGTGCTGAGTCTGGGCGCCCAAGCGAGCGCTGGAGGAGCCCTGCACTTGCCATTCCCTTCCCTATGACAGAGCTCTCACGGCTGGAGGGCTTGGCAGCGGGCACCCCACCGGCCCCTAAGCCCTCCGCAAGGACGCCTGGGGACTAGGTGCAAAGGCAAGGCAGGAGTGGAGCTGAGGCCAGGAAGGCGCCAGGAGCGTCTGCCTGTCTGGCACAGCCTGCTCCTTCCCGGGCAGGAAGCCTAGCAGCGAGGCAAGTCTGGGCGAGGCTCGCCCAGGGCAGAGCAGCCTCACGCCAGCAACTCTGCCAGATCGGGCCTCTGAGCAGAGCTGGAGCTCTGCCGTACTGGAGGCTCACTGGGCTCCGCCCAAGGAGTGATTGCAGACGCACGCAGCTGGGCTGCCTCCTCTTCTCCCGAGGAGGCTCGCTTCCCGCGTGCTGTGCACCAGGCTTCCAGGCGGGGGCGCCCCGCGCCTCCTACAGGTCTTGGCTCAGGGGCTGCTTCCCTGGAGCTGGGGCTGCCGGCGGGAGCCCAGACACGCAGGGGCAGGCCCCACCACCTGCACACGTCTCTGCTGGGGAGCAGAGCGCTAGGGACATGACGTCTGTCAGGCACCTTCTGGGCGCCCACGGAGTCAGCCTCCGGGAGTGTGGGGCTGCAGACCACAGCCAGGGGACCTGGGAGCCTTGTGCTCTCCGTGCGGCGCTGAGTCTGGGCGGCCAAGCAACCGCTGGTGGAGCCCTGCACTTGCCCTCCCCTCCCCTCTACGAGAGGCCTCACTGCTGGAGGGCTCGGCAGTGTGCAAGCCACCGGCTCCTAAGCCTTCCCCAAGGACGCCCGGGGCCTAGATGCAAAGGCAAGGCAGGAGTGGAGCTGAGGCCAGGAAGGCGCCAGGGGCCTCTCCCAGCATCGCACAGCCTGCTCCTTCCCGGGCAGCAAGCCTAGCAGCGAGGCAAGCCTGGGCAAGTCTCGCCCAGGGCAGAGCAGCCTCGCGCAAGGCACTTGACTAGATCCGGCCTCTGAGCAGAGCTGGAGCTCTGCCGTCCTGGAGGCACACTCGGCTCGGCCCAAGCAGGGCTTGCAGCTGCACGCGGCTTGGCTCCCTCGACTCTTCCCAAGGAGGCTCGCTTCCAAGCGGACCGTGCACTTGGCTTCCAGGCAGGGACGCCCCGCGCCTCCTGCAGGTCTTGGCACAGGGGCTGCTTCCCCTGAGCGGAGGCTGTGGGCGGCAGCCCAGACACGCAGGGGCAGGCCCCAACCACCTGCACACGTCTCTGCTGGTTGGGAGAGCACTAGGGAAATGACGTCTGTCAGACACCTTCTGGGCGCTCACGGAGTCAGCCTCCGGGTGTGTGGGGCTGCAGACCACAGCCAGGGGCCCTGGGAAGCCTGGTGCTCTCCGTGCTGTGCTGAGTCTGGGCGGCCAAGCGAGTGCTGGAGGAGCCCTGCACTTGCCATTCCCTTCCCTATGACAGAGCTCTCACGGCTGGAGGGCTTGGCAGCGGGCACCCCACCGGCCCCTAAGCCCTCCGCAAGGACGCCTGGGGACTAGGTGCAAAGGCAAGGCAGGAGTGGAGCTGAGGCCAGGAAGGCGCCAGGAGCGTCTGCCTGTCTGGCGCAGCCTGCTCCTTCCCGGGCAGGAAGCCTAGCAGCGAGGCAAGTCTGGGCAAGGCTCGCCCAGGGCAGAGCAGCCTCACGCCAGCAACTCTGCCAGATCGGGCCTCTGAGCAGAGCTGGAGCTCTGCCGTACTGGAGGCTCACTGGGCTCCGCCCAAGGAGTGATTGCAGACGCACGCAGCTGGGCTGCCTCCTCTTCTCCCGAGGAGGCTCGCTTCCCGCGTGCTGTGCACCAGGCTTCCAGGCGGGGGCGCCCCGCGCCTCCTACAGGTCTTGGCTCAGGGGCTGCTTCCCTGGAGCTGGGGCTGCCGGCGGGAGCCCAGACACGCAGGGGCAGGCCCCACCACCTGCACACGTCTCTGCTGGGGAGCAGAGCGCTAGGGACATGACGTCTGTCAGGCACCTTCTGGGCGCCCACGGAGTCAGCCTCCGGGAGTGTGGGGCTGCAGACCACAGCCAGGGGACCTGGGAGCCTTGTGCTCTCCGTGCGGCGCTGAGTCTGGGCGGCCAAGCAACCGCTGGTGGAGCCCTGCACTTGCCCTCCCCTCCCCTCTACGAGAGGCCTCACTGCTGGAGGGCTTGGCAGTGTGCAAGCCACCGGCTCCTAAGCCTTCCCCAAGGACGCCCGGGGCCTAGATGCAAAGGCAAGGCAGGAGTGGAGCTGAGGCCAGGAAGGCGCCAGTGGCCTCTCCCAGCATCGCACAGCCTGCTCCTTCCTGGGCAGCAAGCCTAGCAGCGAGGCAAGCGTGGGCAAGTCTCGCCCAGGGCAGAGCAGCCTCGCGCAAGGCACTTGACTAGATCTGGCCTCTGAGCAGAGCTGGAGCTCTGCCGTCCTGGAGGCACACTCGGCTCGGCCCAAGCAGGGATTGCAGCTGCACGCGGCTTGGCTCCCTCGACTCTTCCCAAGGAGGCTCGCTTCCAAGCGGACCGTGCACTTGGCTTCCAGGCAGGGACGCCCCGCGCCTCCTGCAGGTCTTGGCACAGGGGCTGCTTCCCCTGAGCGGAGGCTGTGGGCGGCAGCCCAGACACGCAGGGGCAGGCCCCAACCACCTGCACACGTCTCTGCTGGTGGGGAGAGCACTAGGGAAATGACGTCTGTCAGGCACCTTCTGGGCGCTCACGGAGTCAGCCTCCGGGTGTGTGGGGCTGCAGACCACAGCCAGGGGCCCTGGGAAGCCTGGTGCTCTCCGTGCTGTGCTGAGTCTGGGCGCCCAAGCGAGCGCTGGAGGAGCCCTGCACTTGCCATTCCCTTCCCTATGACAGAGCTCTCACGGCTGGAGGGCTTGGCAGCGGGCACCCCACCGGCCCCTAAGCCCTCCGCAAGGACGCCTGGGGACTAGGTGCAAAGGCAAGGCAGGAGTGGAGCTGAGGCCAGGAAGGCGCCAGGAGCGTCTGCCTGTCTGGCACAGCCTGCTCCTTCCCGGGCAGGAAGCCTAGCAGCGAGGCAAGTCTGGGCGAGGCTCGCCCAGGGCAGAGCAGCCTCACGCCAGCAACTCTGCCAGATCGGGCCTCTGAGCAGAGCTGGAGCTCTGCCGTACTGGAGGCTCACTGGGCTCCGCCCAAGGAGTGATTGCAGACGCACGCAGCTGGGCTGCCTCCTCTTCTCCCGAGGAGGCTCGCTTCCCGCGTGCTGTGCACCAGGCTTCCAGGCGGGGGCGCCCCGCGCCTCCTACAGGTCTTGGCTCAGGGGCTGCTTCCCTGGAGCTGGGGCTGCCGGCGGGAGCCCAGACACGCAGGGGCAGGCCCCACCACCTGCACACGTCTCTGCTGGGGAGCAGAGCGCTAGGGACATGACGTCTGTCAGGCACCTTCTGGGCGCCCACGGAGTCAGCCTCCGGGAGCGTGGGGCTGCAGACCACAGCCAGGGGACCTGGGAGCCTTGTGCTCTCCGTGCGGCGCTGAGTCTGGGCGGCCAAGCAACCGCTGGTGGAGCCCTGCACTTGCCCTCCCCTCCCCTCTACGAGAGGCCTCACTGCTGGAGGGCTCGGCAGTGTGCAAGCCACCGGCTCCTAAGCCTTCCCCAAGGACGCCCGGGGCCTAGATGCAAAGGCAAGGCAGGAGTGGAGCTGAGGCCAGGAAGGCGCCAGTGGCCTCTCCCAGCATCGCACAGCCTGCTCCTTCCCGGGCAGCAAGCCTAGCAGCGAGGCAAGCCTGGGCAAGTCTCGCCCAGGGCAGAGCAGCCTCGCGCAAGGCACTTGACTAGATCCGGCCTCTGAGCAGAGCTGGAGCTCTGCCGTCCTGGAGGCACACTCGGCTCGGCCCAAGCAGGGCTTGCAGCTGCACGCGGCTTGGCTCCCTCGACTCTTCCCAAGGAGGCTCGCTTCCAAGCGGACCGTGCACTTGGCTTCCAGGCAGGGACGCCCCGCGCCTCCTGCAGGTCTTGGCACAGGGGCTGCTTCCCCTGAGCGGAGGCTGTGGGCGGCAGCCCAGACACGCAGGGGCAGGCCCCAACCACCTGCACACGTCTCTGCTGGTTGGGAGAGCACTAGGGAAATGACGTCTGTCAGACACCTTCTGGGCGCTCACGGAGTCAGCCTCCGGGTGTGTGGGGCTGCAGACCACAGCCAGGGGCCCTGGGAAGCCTGGTGCTCTCCGTGCTGTGCTGAGTCTGGGCGGCCAAGCGAGTGCTGGAGGAGCCCTGCACTTGCCATTCCCTTCCCTATGACAGAGCTCTCACGGCTGGAGGGCTTGGCAGCGGGCACCCCACCGGCCCCTAAGCCCTCCGCAAGGACGCCTGGGGACTAGGTGCAAAGGCAAGGCAGGAGTGGAGCTGAGGCCAGGAAGGCGCCAGGAGCGTCTGCCTGTCTGGCGCAGCCTGCTCCTTCCCGGGCAGGAAGCCTAGCAGCGAGGCAAGTCTGGGCAAGGCTCGCCCAGGGCAGAGCAGCCTCACGCCAGCAACTCTGCCAGATCGGCCCTCTGAGCAGAGCTGGAGCTCTGCCGTACTGGAGGCTCACTGGGCTCCGCCCAAGGAGTGATTGCAGACGCACGCAGCTGGGCTGCCTCCTCTTCTCCCGAGGAGGCTCGCTTCCCGCGTGCTGTGCACCAGGCTTCCAGGCGGGGGCGCCCCGCGCCTCCTACAGGTCTTGGCTCAGGGGCTGCTTCCCTGGAGCTGGGGCTGCCGGCGGGAGCCCAGACACGCAGGGGCAGGCCCCACCACCTGCACACGTCTCTGCTGGGGAGCAGAGCGCTAGGGACATGACGTCTGTCAGGCACCTTCTGGGCGCCCACGGAGTCAGCCTCCGGGAGTGTGGGGCTGCAGACCACAGCCAGGGGACCTGGGAGCCTTGTGCTCTCCGTGCGGCGCTGAGTCTGGGCGGCCAAGCAACCGCTGGTGGAGCCCTGCACTTGCCCTCCCCTCCCCTCTACGAGAGGCCTCACTGCTGGAGGGCTTGGCAGTGTGCAAGCCACCGGCTCCTAAGCCTTCCCCAAGGACGCCCGGGGCCTAGATGCAAAGGCAAGGCAGGAGTGGAGCTGAGGCCAGGAAGGCGCCAGTGGCCTCTCCCAGCATCGCACAGCCTGCTCCTTCCCGGGCAGCAAGCCTAGCAGCGAGGCAAGCCTGGGCAAGTCTCGCCCAGGGCAGAGCAGCCTCGCGCAAGGCACTTGACTAGATCTGGCCTCTGAGCAGAGCTGGAGCTCTGCCGTCCTGGAGGCACACTCGGCTCGGCCCAAGCAGGGATTGCAGCTGCACGCGGCTTGGCTCCCTCGACTCTTCCCAAGGAGGCTCGCTTCCAAGCGGACCGTGCACTTGGCTTCCAGGCAGGGACGCCCCGCGCCTCCTGCAGGTCTTGGCACAGGGGCTGCTTCCCCTGAGCGGAGGCTGTGGGCGGCAGCCCAGACACGCAGGGGCAGGCCCCAACCACCTGCACACGTCTCTGCTGGTTGGGAGAGCACTAGGGAAATGACGTCTGTCAGACACCTTCTGGGCGCTCACGGAGTCAGCCTCCGGGTGTGTGGGGCTGCAGACCACAGCCAGGGGCCCTGGGAAGCCTGGTGCTCTCCGTGCTGTGCTGAGTCTGGGCGGCCAAGCGAGTGCTGGAGGAGCCCTGCACTTGCCATTCCCTTCCCTATGACAGAGCTCTCACGGCTGGAGGGCTTGGCAGCGGGCACCCCACCGGCCCCTAAGCCCTCCGCAAGGACGCCTGGGGACTAGGTGCAAAGGCAAGGCAGGAGTGGAGCTGAGGCCAGGAAGGCGCCAGGAGCGTCTGCCTGTCTGGCGCAGCCTGCTCCTTCCCGGGCAGGAAGCCTAGCAGCGAGGCAAGTCTGGGCAAGGCTCGCCCAGGGCAGAGCAGCCTCACGCCAGCAACTCTGCCAGATCGGGCCTCTGAGCAGAGCTGGAGCTCTGCCGTACTGGAGGCTCACTGGGCTCCGCCCAAGGAGTGATTGCAGACGCACGCAGCTGGGCTGCCTCCTCTTCTCCCGAGGAGGCTCGCTTCCCGCGTGCTGTGCACCAGGCTTCCAGGCGGGGGCGCCCCGCGCCTCCTACAGGTCTTGGCTCAGGGGCTGCTTCCCTGGAGCTGGGGCTGCCGGCGGGAGCCCAGACACGCAGGGGCAGGCCCCACCACCTGCACACGTCTCTGCTGGGGAGCAGAGCGCTAGGGACATGACGTCTGTCAGGCACCTTCTGGGCGCCCACGGAGTCAGCCTCCGGGAGTGTGGGGCTGCAGACCACAGCCAGGGGACCTGGGAGCCTTGTGCTCTCCGTGCGGCGCTGAGTCTGGGCGGCCAAGCAACCGCTGGTGGAGCCCTGCACTTGCCCTCCCCTCCCCTCTACGAGAGGCCTCACTGCTGGAGGGCTTGGCAGTGTGCAAGCCACCGGCTCCTAAGCCTTCCCCAAGGACGCCCGGGGCCTAGATGCAAAGGCAAGGCAGGAGTGGAGCTGAGGCCAGGAAGGCGCCAGTGGCCTCTCCCAGCATCGCACAGCCTGCTCCTTCCCGGGCAGCAAGCCTAGCAGCGAGGCAAGCCTGGGCAAGTCTCGCCCAGGGCAGAGCAGCCTCGCGCAAGGCACTTGACTAGATCTGGCCTCTGAGCAGAGCTGGAGCTCTGCCGTCCTGGAGGCACACTCGGCTCGGCCCAAGCAGGGATTGCAGCTGCACGCGGCTTGGCTCCCTCGACTCTTCCCAAGGAGGCTCGCTTCCAAGCGGACCGTGCACTTGGCTTCCAGGCAGGGACGCCCCGCGCCTCCTGCAGGTCTTGGCACAGGGGCTGCTTCCCCTGAGCGGAGGCTGTGGGCGGCAGCCCAGACACGCAGGGGCAGGCCCCAACCACCTGCACACGTCTCTGCTGGTTGGGAGAGCACTAGGGAAATGACGTCTGTCAGACACCTTCTGGGCGCTCACGGAGTCAGCCTCCGGGTGTGTGGGGCTGCAGACCACAGCCAGGGGCCCTGGGAAGCCTGGTGCTCTCCGTGCTGTGCTGAGTCTGGGCGGCCAAGCGAGTGCTGGAGGAGCCCTGCACTTGCCATTCCCTTCCCTATGACAGAGCTCTCACGGCTGGAGGGCTTGGCAGCGGGCACCCCACCGGCCCCTAAGCCCTCCGCAAGGACGCCTGGGGACTAGGTGCAAAGGCAAGGCAGGAGTGGAGCTGAGGCCAGGAAGGCGCCAGGAGCGTCTGCCTGTCTGGCGCAGCCTGCTCCTTCCCGGGCAGGAAGCCTAGCAGCGAGGCAAGTCTGGGCAAGGCTCGCCCAGGGCAGAGCAGCCTCACGCCAGCAACTCTGCCAGATCGGCCCTCTGAGCAGAGCTGGAGCTCTGCCGTACTGGAGGCTCACTGGGCTCCGCCCAAGGAGTGATTGCAGACGCACGCAGCTGGGCTGCCTCCTCTTCTCCCGAGGAGGCTCGCTTCCCGCGTGCTGTGCACCAGGCTTCCAGGCGGGGGCGCCCCGCGCCTCCTACAGGTCTTGGCTCAGGGGCTGCTTCCCTGGAGCTGGGGCTGCCGGCGGGAGCCCAGACACGCAGGGGCAGGCCCCACCACCTGCACACGTCTCTGCTGGGGAGCAGAGCGCTAGGGACATGACGTCTGTCAGGCACCTTCTGGGCGCCCACGGAGTCAGCCTCCGGGAGTGTGGGGCTGCAGACCACAGCCAGGGGACCTGGGAGCCTTGTGCTCTCCGTGCGGCGCTGAGTCTGGGCGGCCAAGCAACCGCTGGTGGAGCCCTGCACTTGCCCTCCCCTCCCCTCTACGAGAGGCCTCACTGCTGGAGGGCTTGGCAGTGTGCAAGCCACCGGCTCCTAAGCCTTCCCCAAGGACGCCCGGGGCCTAGATGCAAAGGCAAGGCAGGAGTGGAGCTGAGGCCAGGAAGGCGCCAGTGGCCTCTCCCAGCATCGCACAGCCTGCTCCTTCCCGGGCAGCAAGCCTAGCAGCGAGGCAAGCCTGGGCAAGTCTCGCCCAGGGCAGAGCAGCCTCGCGCAAGGCACTTGACTAGATCTGGCCTCTGAGCAGAGCTGGAGCTCTGCCGTCCTGGAGGCACACTCGGCTCGGCCCAAGCAGGGATTGCAGCTGCACGCGGCTTGGCTCCCTCGACTCTTCCCAAGGAGGCTCGCTTCCAAGCGGACCGTGCACTTGGCTTCCAGGCAGGGACGCCCCGCGCCTCCTGCAGGTCTTGGCACAGGGGCTGCTTCCCCTGAGCGGAGGCTGTGGGCGGCAGCCCAGACACGCAGGGGCAGGCCCCAACCACCTGCACACGTCTCTGCTGGTTGGGAGAGCACTAGGGAAATGACGTCTGTCAGACACCTTCTGGGCGCTCACGGAGTCAGCCTCCGGGTGTGTGGGGCTGCAGACCACAGCCAGGGGCCCTGGGAAGCCTGGTGCTCTCCGTGCTGTGCTGAGTCTGGGCGGCCAAGCGAGTGCTGGAGGAGCCCTGCACTTGCCATTCCCTTCCCTATGACAGAGCTCTCACGGCTGGAGGGCTTGGCAGCGGGCACCCCACCGGCCCCTAAGCCCTCCGCAAGGACGCCTGGGGACTAGGTGCAAAGGCAAGGCAGGAGTGGAGCTGAGGCCAGGAAGGCGCCAGTGGCCTCTCCCAGCATCGCACAGCCTGCTCCTTCCTGGGCAGCAAGCCTAGCAGCGAGGCAAGCGTGGGCAAGTCTCGCCCAGGGCAGAGCAGCCTCGCGCAAGGCACTTGACTAGATCTGGCCTCTGAACAGAGCTGGAACTCTGCCGTCCTGGAGGCACACTCGGCTCGGCACAAGCAGGGATTGCAGCTGCACGCGACTTGGCTCCCTCGACTCTTCCCAAGGAGGCTCGCTTCCAAGCGGACCGTGCACTTGGCTTCCAGGCAGGGACGCCCCGCGCCTCCTGCAGGTCTTGGCACAGGGGCTGCTTCCCCTGAGCGGAGGCTGTGGGCGGCAGCCCAGACACGCAGGGGCAGGCCCCAACCACCTGCACACGTCTCTGCTGGTTGGGAGAGCACTAGGGAAATGACGTCTGTCAGACACCTTCTGGGCGCTCACGGAGTCAGCCTCCGGGTGTGTGGGGCTGCAGACCACAGCCAGGGGCCCTGGGAAGCCTGGTGCTCTCCGTGCTGTGCTGAGTCTGGGCGGCCAAGCGAGTGCTGGAGGAGCCCTGCACTTGCCATTCCCTTCCCTATGACAGAGCTCTCACGGCTGGAGGGCTTGGCAGCGGGCACCCCACCGGCCCCTAAGCCCTCCGCAAGGACGCCTGGGGACTAGGTGCAAAGGCAAGGCAGGAGTGGAGCTGAGGCCAGGAAGGCGCCAGGAGCGTCTGCCTGTCTGGCGCAGCCTGCTCCTTCCCGGGCAGGAAGCCTAGCAGCGAGGCAAGTCTGGGCAAGGCTCGCCCAGGGCAGAGCAGCCTCACGCCAGCAACTCTGCCAGATCGGGCCTCTGAGCAGAGCTGGAGCTCTGCCGTACTGGAGGCTCACTGGGCTCCGCCCAAGGAGTGATTGCAGACGCACGCAGCTGGGCTGCCTCCTCTTCTCCCGAGGAGGCTCGCTTCCCGCGTGCTGTGCACCAGGCTTCCAGGCGGGGGCGCCCCGCGCCTCCTACAGGTCTTGGCTCAGGGGCTGCTTCCCTGGAGCTGGGGCTGCCGGCGGGAGCCCAGACACGCAGGGGCAGGCCCCACCACCTGCACACGTCTCTGCTGGGGAGCAGAGCGCTAGGGACATGACGTCTGTCAGGCACCTTCTGGGCGCCCACGGAGTCAGCCTCCGGGAGTGTGGGGCTGCAGACCACAGCCAGGGGACCTGGGAGCCTTGTGCTCTCCGTGCGGCGCTGAGTCTGGGCGGCCAAGCAACCGCTGGTGGAGCCCTGCACTTGCCCTCCCCTCCCCTCTACGAGAGGCCTCACTGCTGGAGGGCTTGGCAGTGTGCAAGCCACCGGCTCCTAAGCCTTCCCCAAGGACGCCCGGGGCCTAGATGCAAAGGCAAGGCAGGAGTGGAGCTGAGGCCAGGAAGGCGCCAGGGGCCTCTCCCAGCATCGCACAGCCTGCTCCTTCCCGGGCAGCAAGCCTAGCAGCGAGGCAAGCGTGGGCAAGTCTCGCCCAGGGCAGAGCAGCCTCGCGCAAGTCACTTGACTAGATCTGGCCTCTGAACAGAGCTGGAACTCTGCCGTCCTGGAGGCACACTCGGCTCGGCACAAGCAGGGATTGCAGCTGCACGCGACTTGGCTCCCTCGACTCTTCCCAAGGAGGCTCGCTTCCAAGCGGACCGTGCACTTGGCTTCCAGGCAGGGACGCCCCGCGCCTCCTGCAGGTCTTGGCACAGGGGCTGCTTCCCCTGAGCGGAGGCTGTGGGCGGCAGCCCAGACACGCAGGGGCAGGCCCCAACCACCTGCACACGTCTCTGCTGGTTGGGAGAGCACTAGGGAAATGACGTCTGTCAGACACCTTCTGGGCGCTCACGGAGTCAGCCTCCGGGTGTGTGGGGCTGCAGACCACAGCCAGGGGCCCTGGGAAGCCTGGTGCTCTCCGTGCTGTGCTGAGTCTGGGCGGCCAAGCGAGTGCTGGAGGAGCCCTGCACTTGCCATTCCCTTCCCTATGACAGAGCTCTCACGGCTGGAGGGCTTGGCAGCGGGCACCCCACCGGCCCCTAAGCCCTCCGCAAGGACGCCTGGGGACTAGGTGCAAAGGCAAGGCAGGAGTGGAGCTGAGGCCAGGAAGGCGCCAGGAGCGTCTGCCTGTCTGGCGCAGCCTGCTCCTTCCCGGGCAGGAAGCCTAGCAGCGAGGCAAGTCTGGGCAAGGCTCGCCCAGGGCAGAGCAGCCTCACGCCAGCAACTCTGCCAGATCGGCCCTCTGAGCAGAGCTGGAGCTCTGCCGTACTGGAGGCTCACTGGGCTCCGCCCAAGGAGTGATTGCAGACGCACGCAGCTGGGCTGCCTCCTCTTCTCCCGAGGAGGCTCGCTTCCCGCGTGCTGTGCGCCAGGCTTCCAGGCGGGGGCGCCCCGCGCCTCCTACAGGTCTTGGCTCAGGGGCTGCTTCCCTGGAGCTGGGGCTGCCGGCGGGAGCCCAGACACGCAGGGGCAGGCCCCACCACCTGCACACGTCTCTGCTGGGGAGCAGAGCGCTAGGGACATGACGTCTGTCAGGCACCTTCTGGGCGCCCACGGAGTCAGCCTCCGGGAGTGTGGGGCTGCAGACCACAGCCAGGGGACCTGGGAGCCTTGTGCTCTCCGTGCGGCGCTGAGTCTGGGCGGCCAAGCAACCGCTGGTGGAGCCCTGCACTTGCCCTCCCCTCCCCTCTACGAGAGGCCTCACTGCTGGAGGGCTTGGCAGTGTGCAAGCCACCGGCTCCTAAGCCTTCCCCAAGGACGCCCGGGGCCTAGATGCAAAGGCAAGGCAGGAGTGGAGCTGAGGCCAGGAAGGCGCCAGTGGCCTCTCCCAGCATCGCACAGCCTGCTCCTTCCCGGGCAGCAAGCCTAGCAGCGAGGCAAGCCTGGGCAAGTCTCGCCCAGGGCAGAGCAGCCTCGCGCAAGGCACTTGACTAGATCTGGCCTCTGAGCAGAGCTGGAGCTCTGCCGTCCTGGAGGCACACTCGGCTCGGCCCAAGCAGGGATTGCAGCTGCACGCGGCTTGGCTCCCTCGACTCTTCCCAAGGAGGCTCGCTTCCAAGCGGACTGTGCACTTGGCTTCCAGGCAGGGACGCCCCGCGCCTCCTGCAGGTCTTGGCACAGGGGCTGCTTCCCCTGAGCGGAGGCTGTGGGCGGCAGCCCAGACACGCAGGGGCAGGCCCCAACCACCTGCACACGTCTCTGCTGGTTGGGAGAGCACTAGGGAAATGACGTCTGTCAGACACCTTCTGGGCGCTCACGGAGTCAGCCTCCGGGTGTGTGGGGCTGCAGACCACAGCCAGGGGCCCTGGGAAGCCTGGTGCTCTCCGTGCTGTGCTGAGTCTGGGCGGCCAAGCGAGTGCTGGAGGAGCCCTGCACTTGCCATTCCCTTCCCTATGACAGAGCTCTCACGGCTGGAGGGCTTGGCAGCGGGCACCCCACCGGCCCCTAAGCCCTCCGCAAGGACGCCTGGGGACTAGGTGCAAAGGCAAGGCAGGAGTGGAGCTGAGGCCAGGAAGGCGCCAGGAGCGTCTGCCTGTCTGGCGCAGCCTGCTCCTTCCCGGGCAGGAAGCCTAGCAGCGAGGCAAGTCTGGGCAAGGCTCGCCCAGGGCAGAGCAGCCTCACGCCAGCAACTCTGCCAGATCGGCCCTCTGAGCAGAGCTGGAGCTCTGCCGTACTGGAGGCTCACTGGGCTCCGCCCAAGGAGTGATTGCAGACGCACGCAGCTGGGCTGCCTCCTCTTCTCCCGAGGAGGCTCGCTTCCCGCGTGCTGTGCACCAGGCTTCCAGGCGGGGGCGCCCCGCGCCTCCTACAGGTCTTGGCTCAGGGGCTGCTTCCCTGGAGCTGGGGCTGCCGGCGGGAGCCCAGACACGCAGGGGCAGGCCCCACCACCTGCACACGTCTCTGCTGGGGAGCAGAGCGCTAGGGACATGACGTCTGTCAGGCACCTTCTGGGCGCCCACGGAGTCAGCCTCCGGGAGTGTGGGGCTGCAGACCACAGCCAGGGGACCTGGGAGCCTTGTGCTCTCCGTGCGGCGCTGAGTCTGGGCGGCCAAGCAACCGCTGGTGGAGCCCTGCACTTGCCCTCCCCTCCCCTCTACGAGAGGCCTCACTGCTGGAGGGCTTGGCAGTGTGCAAGCCACCGGCTCCTAAGCCTTCCCCAAGGACGCCCGGGGCCTAGATGCAAAGGCAAGGCAGGAGTGGAGCTGAGGCCAGGAAGGCGCCAGTGGCCTCTCCCAGCATCGCACAGCCTGCTCCTTCCCGGGCAGCAAGCCTAGCAGCGAGGCAAGCCTGGGCAAGTCTCGCCCAGGGCAGAGCAGCCTCGCGCAAGGCACTTGACTAGATCTGGCCTCTGAGCAGAGCTGGAGCTCTGCCGTCCTGGAGGCACACTCGGCTCGGCCCAAGCAGGGATTGCAGCTGCACGCGGCTTGGCTCCCTCGACTCTTCCCAAGGAGGCTCGCTTCCAAGCGGACCGTGCACTTGGCTTCCAGGCAGGGACGCCCCGCGCCTCCTGCAGGTCTTGGCACAGGGGCTGCTTCCCCTGAGCGGAGGCTGTGGGCGGCAGCCCAGACACGCAGGGGCAGGCCCCAACCACCTGCACACGTCTCTGCTGGTTGGGAGAGCACTAGGGAAATGACGTCTGTCAGACACCTTCTGGGCGCTCACGGAGTCAGCCTCCGGGTGTGTGGGGCTGCAGACCACAGCCAGGGGCCCTGGGAAGCCTGGTGCTCTCCGTGCTGTGCTGAGTCTGGGCGGCCAAGCGAGTGCTGGAGGAGCCCTGCACTTGCCATTCCCTTCCCTATGACAGAGCTCTCACGGCTGGAGGGCTTGGCAGCGGGCACCCCACCGGCCCCTAAGCCCTCCGCAAGGACGCCTGGGGACTAGGTGCAAAGGCAAGGCAGGAGTGGAGCTGAGGCCAGGAAGGCGCCAGTGGCCTCTCCCAGCATCGCACAGCCTGCTCCTTCCTGGGCAGCAAGCCTAGCAGCGAGGCAAGCGTGGGCAAGTCTCGCCCAGGGCAGAGCAGCCTCGCGCAAGGCACTTGACTAGATCTGGCCTCTGAACAGAGCTGGAACTCTGCCGTCCTGGAGGCACACTCGGCTCGGCACAAGCAGGGATTGCAGCTGCACGCGACTTGGCTCCCTCGACTCTTCCCAAGGAGGCTCGCTTCCAAGCGGACCGTGCACTTGGCTTCCAGGCAGGGACGCCCCGCGCCTCCTGCAGGTCTTGGCACAGGGGCTGCTTCCCCTGAGCGGAGGCTGTGGGCGGCAGCCCAGACACGCAGGGGCAGGCCCCAACCACCTGCACACGTCTCTGCTGGTTGGGAGAGCACTAGGGAAATGACGTCTGTCAGACACCTTCTGGGCGCTCACGGAGTCAGCCTCCGGGTGTGTGGGGCTGCAGACCACAGCCAGGGGCCCTGGGAAGCCTGGTGCTCTCCGTGCTGTGCTGAGTCTGGGCGGCCAAGCGAGTGCTGGAGGAGCCCTGCACTTGCCATTCCCTTCCCTATGACAGAGCTCTCACGGCTGGAGGGCTTGGCAGCGGGCACCCCACCGGCCCCTAAGCCCTCCGCAAGGACGCCTGGGGACTAGGTGCAAAGGCAAGGCAGGAGTGGAGCTGAGGCCAGGAAGGCGCCAGGAGCGTCTGCCTGTCTGGCGCAGCCTGCTCCTTCCCGGGCAGGAAGCCTAGCAGCGAGGCAAGTCTGGGCAAGGCTCGCCCAGGGCAGAGCAGCCTCACGCCAGCAACTCTGCCAGATCGGGCCTCTGAGCAGAGCTGGAGCTCTGCCGTACTGGAGGCTCACTGGGCTCCGCCCAAGGAGTGATTGCAGACGCACGCAGCTGGGCTGCCTCCTCTTCTCCCGAGGAGGCTCGCTTCCCGCGTGCTGTGCACCAGGCTTCCAGGCGGGGGCGCCCCGCGCCTCCTACAGGTCTTGGCTCAGGGGCTGCTTCCCTGGAGCTGGGGCTGCCGGCGGGAGCCCAGACACGCAGGGGCAGGCCCCACCACCTGCACACGTCTCTGCTGGGGAGCAGAGCGCTAGGGACATGACGTCTGTCAGGCACCTTCTGGGCGCCCACGGAGTCAGCCTCCGGGAGTGTGGGGCTGCAGACCACAGCCAGGGGACCTGGGAGCCTTGTGCTCTCCGTGCGGCGCTGAGTCTGGGCGGCCAAGCAACCGCTGGTGGAGCCCTGCACTTGCCCTCCCCTCCCCTCTACGAGAGGCCTCACTGCTGGAGGGCTTGGCAGTGTGCAAGCCACCGGCTCCTAAGCCTTCCCCAAGGACGCCCGGGGCCTAGATGCAAAGGCAAGGCAGGAGTGGAGCTGAGGCCAGGAAGGCGCCAGGGGCCTCTCCCAGCATCGCACAGCCTGCTCCTTCCCGGGCAGCAAGCCTAGCAGCGAGGCAAGCGTGGGCAAGTCTCGCCCAGGGCAGAGCAGCCTCGCGCAAGGCACTTGACTAGATCTGGCCTCTGAACAGAGCTGGAACTCTGCCGTCCTGGAGGCACACTCGGCTCGGCACAAGCAGGGATTGCAGCTGCACGCGACTTGGCTCCCTCGACTCTTCCCAAGGAGGCTCGCTTCCAAGCGGACCGTGCACTTGGCTTCCAGGCAGGGACGCCCCGCGCCTCCTGCAGGTCTTGGCACAGGGGCTGCTTCCCCTGAGCGGAGGCTGTGGGCGGCAGCCCAGACACGCAGGGGCAGGCCCCAACCACCTGCACACGTCTCTGCTGGTTGGGAGAGCACTAGGGAAATGACGTCTGTCAGACACCTTCTGGGCGCTCACGGAGTCAGCCTCCGGGTGTGTGGGGCTGCAGACCACAGCCAGGGGCCCTGGGAAGCCTGGTGCTCTCCGTGCTGTGCTGAGTCTGGGCGGCCAAGCGAGTGCTGGAGGAGCCCTGCACTTGCCATTCCCTTCCCTATGACAGAGCTCTCACGGCTGGAGGGCTTGGCAGCGGGCACCCCACCGGCCCCTAAGCCCTCCGCAAGGACGCCTGGGGACTAGGTGCAAAGGCAAGGCAGGAGTGGAGCTGAGGCCAGGAAGGCGCCAGGAGCGTCTGCCTGTCTGGCGCAGCCTGCTCCTTCCCGGGCAGGAAGCCTAGCAGCGAGGCAAGTCTGGGCAAGGCTCGCCCAGGGCAGAGCAGCCTCACGCCAGCAACTCTGCCAGATCGGCCCTCTGAGCAGAGCTGGAGCTCTGCCGTACTGGAGGCTCACTGGGCTCCGCCCAAGGAGTGATTGCAGACGCACGCAGCTGGGCTGCCTCCTCTTCTCCCGAGGAGGCTCGCTTCCCGCGTGCTGTGCACCAGGCTTCCAGGCGGGGGCGCCCCGCGCCTCCTACAGGTCTTGGCTCAGGGGCTGCTTCCCTGGAGCTGGGGCTGCCGGCGGGAGCCCAGACACGCAGGGGCAGGCCCCACCACCTGCACACGTCTCTGCTGGGGAGCAGAGCGCTAGGGACATGACGTCTGTCAGGCACCTTCTGGGCGCCCACGGAGTCAGCCTCCGGGAGTGTGGGGCTGCAGACCACAGCCAGGGGACCTGGGAGCCTTGTGCTCTCCGTGCGGCGCTGAGTCTGGGCGGCCAAGCAACCGCTGGTGGAGCCCTGCACTTGCCCTCCCCTCCCCTCTACGAGAGGCCTCACTGCTGGAGGGCTTGGCAGTGTGCAAGCCACCGGCTCCTAAGCCTTCCCCAAGGACGCCCGGGGCCTAGATGCAAAGGCAAGGCAGGAGTGGAGCTGAGGCCAGGAAGGCGCCAGTGGCCTCTCCCAGCATCGCACAGCCTGCTCCTTCCCGGGCAGCAAGCCTAGCAGCGAGGCAAGCCTGGGCAAGTCTCGCCCAGGGCAGAGCAGCCTCGCGCAAGGCACTTGACTAGATCTGGCCTCTGAGCAGAGCTGGAGCTCTGCCGTCCTGGAGGCACACTCGGCTCGGCCCAAGCAGGGATTGCAGCTGCACGCGGCTTGGCTCCCTCGACTCTTCCCAAGGAGGCTCGCTTCCAAGCGGACCGTGCACTTGGCTTCCAGGCAGGGACGCCCCGCGCCTCCTGCAGGTCTTGGCACAGGGGCTGCTTCCCCTGAGCGGAGGCTGTGGGCGGCAGCCCAGACACGCAGGGGCAGGCCCCAACCACCTGCACACGTCTCTGCTGGTTGGGAGAGCACTAGGGAAATGACGTCTGTCAGACACCTTCTGGGCGCTCACGGAGTCAGCCTCCGGGTGTGTGGGGCTGCAGACCACAGCCAGGGGCCCTGGGAAGCCTGGTGCTCTCCGTGCTGTGCTGAGTCTGGGCGGCCAAGCGAGTGCTGGAGGAGCCCTGCACTTGCCATTCCCTTCCCTATGACAGAGCTCTCACGGCTGGAGGGCTTGGCAGCGGGCACCCCACCGGCCCCTAAGCCCTCCGCAAGGACGCCTGGGGACTAGGTGCAAAGGCAAGGCAGGAGTGGAGCTGAGGCCAGGAAGGCGCCAGGAGCGTCTGCCTGTCTGGCGCAGCCTGCTCCTTCCCGGGCAGGAAGCCTAGCAGCGAGGCAAGTCTGGGCAAGGCTCGCCCAGGGCAGAGCAGCCTCACGCCAGCAACTCTGCCAGATCGGCCCTCTGAGCAGAGCTGGAGCTCTGCCGTACTGGAGGCTCACTGGGCTCCGCCCAAGGAGTGATTGCAGACGCACGCAGCTGGGCTGCCTCCTCTTCTCCCGAGGAGGCTCGCTTCCCGCGTGCTGTGCACCAGGCTTCCAGGCGGGGGCGCCCCGCGCCTCCTACAGGTCTTGGCTCAGGGGCTGCTTCCCTGGAGCTGGGGCTGCCGGCGGGAGCCCAGACACGCAGGGGCAGGCCCCACCACCTGCACACGTCTCTGCTGGGGAGCAGAGCGCTAGGGACATGACGTCTGTCAGGCACCTTCTGGGCGCCCACGGAGTCAGCCTCCGGGAGTGTGGGGCTGCAGACCACAGCCAGGGGACCTGGGAGCCTTGTGCTCTCCGTGCGGCGCTGAGTCTGGGCGGCCAAGCAACCGCTGGTGGAGCCCTGCACTTGCCCTCCCCTCCCCTCTACGAGAGGCCTCACTGCTGGAGGGCTTGGCAGTGTGCAAGCCACCGGCTCCTAAGCCTTCCCCAAGGACGCCCGGGGCCTAGATGCAAAGGCAAGGCAGGAGTGGAGCTGAGGCCAGGAAGGCGCCAGTGGCCTCTCCCAGCATCGCACAGCCTGCTCCTTCCCGGGCAGCAAGCCTAGCAGCGAGGCAAGCCTGGGCAAGTCTCGCCCAGGGCAGAGCAGCCTCGCGCAAGGCACTTGACTAGATCTGGCCTCTGAGCAGAGCTGGAGCTCTGCCGTCCTGGAGGCACACTCGGCTCGGCCCAAGCAGGGATTGCAGCTGCACGCGGCTTGGCTCCCTCGACTCTTCCCAAGGAGGCTCGCTTCCAAGCGGACCGTGCACTTGGCTTCCAGGCAGGGACGCCCCGCGCCTCCTGCAGGTCTTGGCACAGGGGCTGCTTCCCCTGAGCGGAGGCTGTGGGCGGCAGCCCAGACACGCAGGGGCAGGCCCCAACCACCTGCACACGTCTCTGCTGGTTGGGAGAGCACTAGGGAAATGACGTCTGTCAGACACCTTCTGGGCGCTCACGGAGTCAGCCTCCGGGTGTGTGGGGCTGCAGACCACAGCCAGGGGCCCTGGGAAGCCTGGTGCTCTCCGTGCTGTGCTGAGTCTGGGCGGCCAAGCGAGTGCTGGAGGAGCCCTGCACTTGCCATTCCCTTCCCTATGACAGAGCTCTCACGGCTGGAGGGCTTGGCAGCGGGCACCCCACCGGCCCCTAAGCCCTCCGCAAGGACGCCTGGGGACTAGGTGCAAAGGCAAGGCAGGAGTGGAGCTGAGGCCAGGAAGGCGCCAGGAGCGTCTGCCTGTCTGGCGCAGCCTGCTCCTTCCCGGGCAGGAAGCCTAGCAGCGAGGCAAGTCTGGGCAAGGCTCGCCCAGGGCAGAGCAGCCTCACGCCAGCAACTCTGCCAGATCGGCCCTCTGAGCAGAGCTGGAGCTCTGCCGTACTGGAGGCTCACTGGGCTCCGCCCAAGGAGTGATTGCAGACGCACGCAGCTGGGCTGCCTCCTCTTCTCCCGAGGAGGCTCGCTTCCCGCGTGCTGTGCACCAGGCTTCCAGGCGGGGGCGCCCCGCGCCTCCTACAGGTCTTGGCTCAGGGGCTGCTTCCCTGGAGCTGGGGCTGCCGGCGGGAGCCCAGACACGCAGGGGCAGGCCCCACCACCTGCACACGTCTCTGCTGGGGAGCAGAGCGCTAGGGACATGACGTCTGTCAGGCACCTTCTGGGCGCCCACGGAGTCAGCCTCCGGGAGTGTGGGGCTGCAGACCACAGCCAGGGGACCTGGGAGCCTTGTGCTCTCCGTGCGGCGCTGAGTCTGGGCGGCCAAGCAACCGCTGGTGGAGCCCTGCACTTGCCCTCCCCTCCCCTCTACGAGAGGCCTCACTGCTGGAGGGCTTGGCAGTGTGCAAGCCACCGGCTCCTAAGCCTTCCCCAAGGACGCCCGGGGCCTAGATGCAAAGGCAAGGCAGGAGTGGAGCTGAGGCCAGGAAGGCGCCAGTGGCCTCTCCCAGCATCGCACAGCCTGCTCCTTCCCGGGCAGCAAGCCTAGCAGCGAGGCAAGCCTGGGCAAGTCTCGCCCAGGGCAGAGCAGCCTCGCGCAAGGCACTTGACTAGATCTGGCCTCTGAGCAGAGCTGGAGCTCTGCCGTCCTGGAGGCACACTCGGCTCGGCCCAAGCAGGGATTGCAGCTGCACGCGGCTTGGCTCCCTCGACTCTTCCCAAGGAGGCTCGCTTCCAAGCGGACCGTGCACTTGGCTTCCAGGCAGGGACGCCCCGCGCCTCCTGCAGGTCTTGGCACAGGGGCTGCTTCCCCTGAGCGGAGGCTGTGGGCGGCAGCCCAGACACGCAGGGGCAGGCCCCAACCACCTGCACACGTCTCTGCTGGTTGGGAGAGCACTAGGGAAATGACGTCTGTCAGACACCTTCTGGGCGCTCACGGAGTCAGCCTCCGGGTGTGTGGGGCTGCAGACCACAGCCAGGGGCCCTGGGAAGCCTGGTGCTCTCCGTGCTGTGCTGAGTCTGGGCGGCCAAGCGAGTGCTGGAGGAGCCCTGCACTTGCCATTCCCTTCCCTATGACAGAGCTCTCACGGCTGGAGGGCTTGGCAGCGGGCACCCCACCGGCCCCTAAGCCCTCCGCAAGGACGCCTGGGGACTAGGTGCAAAGGCAAGGCAGGAGTGGAGCTGAGGCCAGGAAGGCGCCAGGAGCGTCTGCCTGTCTGGCGCAGCCTGCTCCTTCCCGGGCAGGAAGCCTAGCAGCGAGGCAAGTCTGGGCAAGGCTCGCCCAGGGCAGAGCAGCCTCACGCCAGCAACTCTGCCAGATCGGGCCTCTGAGCAGAGCTGGAGCTCTGCCGTACTGGAGGCTCACTGGGCTCCGCCCAAGGAGTGATTGCAGACGCACGCAGCTGGGCTGCCTCCTCTTCTCCCGAGGAGGCTCGCTTCCCGCGTGCTGTGCACCAGGCTTCCAGGCGGGGGCGCCCCGCGCCTCCTACAGGTCTTGGCTCAGGGGCTGCTTCCCTGGAGCTGGGGCTGCCGGCGGGAGCCCAGACACGCAGGGGCAGGCCCCACCACCTGCACACGTCTCTGCTGGGGAGCAGAGCGCTAGGGACATGACGTCTGTCAGGCACCTTCTGGGCGCCCACGGAGTCAGCCTCCGGGAGTGTGGGGCTGCAGACCACAGCCAGGGGACCTGGGAGCCTTGTGCTCTCCGTGCGGCGCTGAGTCTGGGCGGCCAAGCAACCGCTGGTGGAGCCCTGCACTTGCCCTCCCCTCCCCTCTACGAGAGGCCTCACTGCTGGAGGGCTTGGCAGTGTGCAAGCCACCGGCTCCTAAGCCTTCCCCAAGGACGCCCGGGGCCTAGATGCAAAGGCAAGGCAGGAGTGGAGCTGAGGCCAGGAAGGCGCCAGTGGCCTCTCCCAGCATCGCACAGCCTGCTCCTTCCCGGGCAGCAAGCCTAGCAGCGAGGCAAGCCTGGGCAAGTCTCGCCCAGGGCAGAGCAGCCTCGCGCAAGGCACTTGACTAGATCTGGCCTCTGAGCAGAGCTGGAGCTCTGCCGTCCTGGAGGCACACTCGGCTCGGCCCAAGCAGGGATTGCAGCTGCACGCGGCTTGGCTCCCTCGACACTTCCCAAGGAGGCTCGCTTCCAAGCGGACCGTGCACTTGGCTTCCAGGCAGGGACGCCCCGCGCCTCCTGCAGGTCTTGGCACAGGGGCTGCTTCCCCTGAGCGGAGGCTGTGGGCGGCAGCCCAGACACGCAGGGGCAGGCCCCAACCACCTGCACACGTCTCTGCTGGTTGGGAGAGCACTAGGGAAATGACGTCTGTCAGACACCTTCTGGGCGCTCACGGAGTCAGCCTCCGGGTGTGTGGGGCTGCAGACCACAGCCAGGGGCCCTGGGAAGCCTGGTGCTCTCCGTGCTGTGCTGAGTCTGGGCGGCCAAGCGAGCGCTGGAGGAGCCCTGCACTTGCCATTCCCTTCCCTATGACAGAGCTCTCACGGCTGGAGGGCTTGGCAGCGGGCACCCCACCGGCCCCTAAGCCCTCCGCAAGGACGCCTGGGGACTAGGTGCAAAGGCAAGGCAGGAGTGGAGCTGAGGCCAGGAAGGCGCCAGGAGCGTCTGCCTGTCTGGCGCAGCCTGCTCCTTCCCGGGCAGGAAGCCTAGCAGCGAGGCAAGTCTGGGCAAGGCTCGCCCAGGGCAGAGCAGCCTCACGCCAGCAACTCTGCCAGATCGGGCCTCTGAGCAGAGCTGGAGCTCTGCCGTACTGGAGGCTCACTGGGCTCCGCCCAAGGAGTGATTGCAGACGCACGCAGCTGGGCTGCCTCCTCTTCTCCCGAGGAGGCTCGCTTCCCGCGTGCTGTGCACCAGGCTTCCAGGCGGGGGCGCCCCGCGCCTCCTACAGGTCTTGGCTCCAGGGGCTGCTTCCCTGGAGCTGGGGCTGCCGGCGGGAGCCCAGACACGCAGGGGCAGGCCCCACCACCTGCACACGTCTCTGCTGGGGAGCAGAGCGCTAGGGACATGACGTCTGTCAGGCACCTTCTGGGCGCCCACGGAGTCAGCCTCCGGGAGTGTGGGGCTGCAGAGCACAGCCAGGGACCTGGGAGCCTTGTGCTCTCCGTGCGGCGCTGAGTCTGGGCGGCCAAGCAACCGCTGGTGGAGCCCTGCACTTGCCCTCCCCTCCCCTCTACGAGAGGCCTCACTGCTGGAGGGCTTGGCAGTGTGCAAGCCACCGGCTCCTAAGCCTTCCCCAAGGACGCCCGGGGCCTAGATGCAAAGGCAAGGCAGGAGTGGAGCTGAGGCCAGGAAGGCGCCAGTGGCCTCTCCCAGCATCGCACAGCCTGCTCCTTCCCGGGCAGCAAGCCTAGCAGCGAGGCAAGCCTGGGCAAGTCTCGCCCAGGGCAGAGCAGCCTCGCGCAAGGCACTTGACTAGATCTGGCCTCTGAGCAGAGCTGGAGCTCTGCCGTCCTGGAGGCACACTCGGCTCGGCCCAAGCAGGGATTGCAGCTGCACGCGGCTTGGCTCCCTCGACTCTTCCCAAGGAGGCTCGCTTCCAAGCGGACCGTGCACTTGGCTTCCAGGCAGGGACGCCCCGCGCCTCCTGCAGGTCTTGGCACAGGGGCTGCTTCCCCTGAGCGGAGGCTGTGGGCGGCAGCCCAGACACGCAGGGGCAGGCCCCAACCACCTGCACACGTCTCTGCTGGTTGGGAGAGCACTAGGGAAATGACGTCTGTCAGACACCTTCTGGGCGCTCACGGAGTCAGCCTCCGGGTGTGTGGGGCTGCAGACCACAGCCAGGGGCCCTGGGAAGCCTGGTGCTCTCCGTGCTGTGCTGAGTCTGGGCGGCCAAGCGAGTGCTGGAGGAGCCCTGCACTTGCCATTCCCTTCCCTATGACAGAGCTCTCACGGCTGGAGGGCTTGGCAGCGGGCACCCCACCGGCCCCTAAGCCCTCCGCAAGGACGCCTGGGGACTAGGTGCAAAGGCAAGGGCAGCTGCCTGCTCCTTCCCGGGCAGGAAGCCTAGCAGCGAGGCAAGTCTGGGCAAGGCTCGCCCAGGGCAGAGCAGCCTCACGCCAGCAACTCTGCCAGATCGGGCCTCTGAGCAGAGCTGGAGCTCTGCCGTACTGGAGGCTCACTGGGCTCCGCCCAAGGAGTGATTGCAGACGCACGCAGCTGGGCTGCCTCCTCTTCTCCCAAGGAGGCTCGATTCCCGCGTGCTGTGCACCAGGCTTCCAGGCGGGGGCGCCCCGCGCCTCCTACAGGTCTTGGCTCAGGGGCTGCTTCCCTGGAGCTGGGGCTGCCGGCGGGAGCCCAGACACGCAGGGGCAGGCCCCACCACCTGCACACGTCTCTGCTGGGGAGCAGAGCGCTAGGGACATGACGTCTGTCAGGCACCTTCTGGGCGCCCACGGAGTCAGCCTCCGGGAGTGTGGGGCTGCAGACCACAGCCAGGGGACCTGGGAGCCTTGTGCTCTCCGTGCGGCGCTGAGTCTGGGCGGGCCAAGCAACCGCTGGTGGAGCCCTGCACTTGCCCTCCCCCTCCCCTCTACGAGAGGCCTCACTGCTGGAGGGCTTGGCAGTGTGCAAGCCACCGGCTCCTAAGCCTTCCCCAAGGACGCCCGGGGCCTAGATGCAAAGGCAAGGCAGGAGTGGAGCTGAGGCCAGGAAGGCGCCAGTGGCCTCTCCCAGCATCGCACAGCCTGCTCCTTCCCGGGCAGCAAGCCTAGCAGCGAGGCAAGCCTGGGCAAGTCTCGCCCAGGGCAGAGCAGCCTCGCGCAAGGCACTTGACTAGATCTGGCCTCTGAGCAGAGCTGGAGCTCTGCCGTCCTGGAGGCACACTCGGCTCGGCCCAAGCAGGGATTGCAGCTGCACGCGGCTTGGCTCCCTCGACTCTTCCCCAAGGAGGCTCGCTTCCAAGCGGACCGTGCACTTGGCTTCCAGGCAGGGACGCCCCGCGCCTCCTGCAGGTCTTGGCACAGGGGCTGCTTCCCCTGAGCGGAGGCTGTGGGCGGCAGCCCAGACACGCAGGGGCAGGCCCCAACCACCTGCACACGTCTCTGCTGGTTGGGAGAGCACTAGGGAAATGACGTCTGTCAGACACCTTCTGGGCGCTCACGGAGTCAGCCTCCGGGTGTGTGGGGCTGCAGACCACAGCCAGGGGCCCTGGGAAGCCTGGTGCTCTCCGTGCTGTGCTGAGTCTGGGCGGCCAAGCGAGTGCTGGAGGAGCCCTGCACTTGCCATTCCCTTCCCTATGACAGAGCTCTCACGGCCTGCACTTGCCATTCCCTTCCCTATGACAGAGCTCTCACGGCTGGAGGGCTTGGCAGCGGGCACCCCACCGGCCCCTAAGCCCTCCGCAAGGACGCCTGGGGACTAGGTGCAAAGGCAAGGCAGGAGTGGAGCTGAGGCCAGGAAGGCGCCAGGAGCGTCTGCCTGTCTGGCGCAGCCTGCTCCTTCCCGGGCAGGAAGCCTAGCAGCGAGGCAAGTCTGGGCAAGGCTCGCCCAGGGCAGAGCAGCCTCACGCCAGCAACTCTGCCAGATCGGCCCTCTGAGCAGAGCTGGAGCTCTGCCGTACTGGAGGCTCACTGGGCTCCGCCCAAGGAGTGATTGCAGACGCACGCAGCTGGGCTGCCTCCTCTTCTCCCGAGGAGGCTCGCTTCCCGCGTGCTGTGCACCAGGCTTCCAGGCGGGGGCGCCCCGCGCCTCCTACAGGTCTTGGCTCAGGGGCTGCTTCCCTGGAGCTGGGGCTGCCGGCGGGAGCCCAGACACGCAGGGGCAGGCCCCACCACCTGCACACGTCTCTGCTGGGGAGCAGAGCGCTAGGGACATGACGTCTGTCAGGCACCTTCTGGGCGCCCACGGAGTCAGCCTCCGGGAGTGTGGGGCTGCAGACCACAGCCAGGGGACCTGGGAGCCTTGTGCTCTCCGTGCGGCGCTGAGTCTGGGCGGCCAAGCAACCGCTGGTGGAGCCCTGCACTTGCCCTCCCCTCCCCTCTACGAGAGGCCTCACTGCTGGAGGGCTTGGCAGTGTGCAAGCCACCGGCTCCTAAGCCTTCCCCAAGGACGCCCGGGGCCTAGATGCAAAGGCAAGGCAGGAGTGGAGCTGAGGCCAGGAAGGCGCCAGTGGCCTCTCCCAGCATCGCACAGCCTGCTCCTTCCCGGGCAGCAAGCCTAGCAGCGAGGCAAGCCTGGGCAAGTCTCGCCCAGGGCAGAGCAGCCTCGCGCAAGGCACTTGACTAGATCTGGCCTCTGAGCAGAGCTGGAGCTCTGCCGTCCTGGAGGCACACTCGGCTCGGCCCAAGCAGGGATTGCAGCTGCACGCGGCTTGGCTCCCTCGACTCTTCCCAAGGAGGCTCGCTTCCAAGCGGACCGTGCACTTGGCTTCCAGGCAGGGACGCCCCACGCCTCCTGCAGGTCTTGGCACAGGGGCTGCTTCCCCTGAGCGGAGGCTGTGGGCGGCAGCCCAGACACGCAGGGGCAGGCCCCAACCACCTGCACACGTCTCTGCTGGTTGGGAGAGCACTAGGGAAATGACGTCTGTCAGACACCTTCTGGGCGCTCACGGAGTCAGCCTCCGGGTGTGTGGGGCTGCAGACCACAGCCAGGGGCCCTGGGAAGCCTGGTGCTCTCCGTGCTGTGCTGAGTCTGGGCGGCCAAGCGAGTGCTGGAGGAGCCCTGCACTTGCCATTCCCTTCCCTATGACAGAGCTCTCACGGCTGGAGGGCTTGGCAGCGGGCACCCCACCGGCCCCTAAGCCCTCCGCAAGGACGCCTGGGGACTAGGTGCAAAGGCAAGGCAGGAGTGGAGCTGAGGCCAGGAAGGCGCCAGGAGCGTCTGCCTGTCTGGCGCAGCCTGCTCCTTCCCGGGCAGGAAGCCTAGCAGCGAGGCAAGTCTGGGCAAGGCTCGCCCAGGGCAGAGCAGCCTCACGCCAGCAACTCTGCCAGATCGGCCCTCTGAGCAGAGCTGGAGCTCTGCCGTACTGGAGGCTCACTGGGCTCCGCCCAAGGAGTGATTGCAGACGCACGCAGCTGGGCTGCCTCCTCTTCTCCCGAGGAGGCTCGCTTCCCGCGTGCTGTGCACCAGGCTTCCAGGCGGGGGCGCCCCGCGCCTCCTACAGGTCTTGGCTCAGGGGCTGCTTCCCTGGAGCTGGGGCTGCCGGCGGGAGCCCAGACACGCAGGGGCAGGCCCCACCACCTGCACACGTCTCTGCTGGGGAGCAGAGCGCTAGGGACATGACGTCTGTCAGGCACCTTCTGGGCGCCCACGGAGTCAGCCTCCGGGAGTGTGGGGCTGCAGACCACAGCCAGGGGACCTGGGAGCCTTGTGCTCTCCGTGCGGCGCTGAGTCTGGGCGGCCAAGCAACCGCTGGTGGAGCCCTGCACTTGCCCTCCCCCTCCCCTCTACGAGAGGCCTCACTGCTGGAGGGCTTGGCAGTGTGCAAGCCACCGGCTCCTAAGCCTTCCCCCAAGGACGCCCGGGGCCTAGATGCAAAGGCAAGGCAGGAGTGGAGCTGAGGCCAGGAAGGCGCCAGTGGCCTCTCCCAGCATCGCACAGCCTGCTCCTTCCCGGGCAGCAAGGCCTAGCAGCGAGGCAAGCCTGGGCAAGTCTCGCCCAGGGCAGAGCAGCCTCGCGCAAGGCACTTGACTAGATCTGGCCTCTGAGCAGAGCTGGAGCTCTGCCGTCCTGGAGGCACACTCGGCTCGGCCCAAGCAGGGATTGCAGCTGCACGCGGCTTGGCTCCCTCGACTCTTCCCAAGGAGGCTCGCTTCCAAGCGGACCGTGCACTTGGCTTCCAGGCAGGGACGCCCCGCGCCTCCTGCAGGTCTTGGCACAGGGGCTGCTTCCCCTGAGCGGAGGCTGTGGGCGGCAGCCCAGACACGCAGGGGCAGGCCCCAACCACCTGCACACGTCTCTGCTGGTTGGGAGAGCACTAGGGAAATGACGTCTGTCAGACACCTTCTGGGCGCTCACGGAGTCAGCCTCCGGGTGTGTGGGGCTGCAGACCACAGCCAGGGGCCCTGGGAAGCCTGGTGCTCTCCGTGCTGTGCTGAGTCTGGGCGGCCAAGCGAGTGCTGGAGGAGCCCTGCACTTGCCATTCCCTTCCCTATGACAGAGCTCTCACGGCTGGAGGGCTTGGCAGCGGGCACCCCACCGGCCCCTAAGCCCTCCGCAAGGACGCCTGGGGACTAGGTGCAAAGGCAAGGCAGGAGTGGAGCTGAGGCCAGGAAGGCGCCAGGAGCGTCTGCCTGTCTGGCGCAGCCTGCTCCTTCCCGGGCAGGAAGCCTAGCAGCGAGGCAAGTCTGGGCAAGGCTCGCCCAGGGCAGAGCAGCCTCACGCCAGCAACTCTGCCAGATCGGCCCTCTGAGCAGAGCTGGAGCTCTGCCGTACTGGAGGCTCACTGGGCTCCGCCCAAGGAGTGATTGCAGACGCACGCAGCTGGGCTGCCTCCTCTTCTCCCGAGGAGGCTCGCTTCCCGCGTGCTGTGCACCAGGCTTCCAGGCGGGGGCGCCCCGCGCCTCCTACAGGTCTTGGCTCAGGGGCTGCTTCCCTGGAGCTGGGGCTGCCGGCGGGAGCCCAGACACGCAGGGGCAGGCCCCACCACCTGCACACGTCTCTGCTGGGGAGCAGAGCGCTAGGGACATGACGTCTGTCAGGCACCTTCTGGGCGCCCACGGAGTCAGCCTCCGGGAGTGTGGGGCTGCAGACCACAGCCAGGGGACCTGGGAGCCTTGTGCTCTCCGTGCGGCGCTGAGTCTGGGCGGCCAAGCAACCGCTGGTGGAGCCCTGCACTTGCCCTCCCCTCCCCTCTACGAGAGGCCTCACTGCTGGAGGGCTTGGCAGTGTGCAAGCC
The DNA here is from genome assembly GCF_023091745.1 of Budorcas taxicolor. NCBI lineage: Eukaryota > Metazoa > Chordata > Mammalia > Artiodactyla > Bovidae > Budorcas > Budorcas taxicolor. The sequence continues at coordinate 438,404 of NW_026292304.1, forward strand.
ACCGGCTCCTAAGCCTTCCCCAAGGACGCCCGGGGCCTAGATGCAAAGGCAAGGCAGGAGTGGAGCTGAGGCCAGGAAGGCGCCAGTGGCCTCTCCCAGCATCGCACAGCCTGCTCCTTCCCGGGCAGCAAGCCTAGCAGCGAGGCAAGCCTGGGCAAGTCTCGCCCAGGGCAGAGCAGCCTCGCGCAAGGCACTTGACTAGATCTGGCCTCTGAGCAGAGCTGGAGCTCTGCCGTCCTGGAGGCACACTCGGCTCGGCCCAAGCAGGGATTGCAGCTGCACGCGGCTTGGCTCCCTCGACTCTTCCCAAGGAGGCTCGCTTCCAAGCGGACCGTGCACTTGGCTTCCAGGCAGGGACGCCCCGCGCCTCCTGCAGGTCTTGGCACAGGGGCTGCTTCCCCTGAGCGGAGGCTGTGGGCGGCAGCCCAGACACGCAGGGGCAGGCCCCAACCACCTGCACACGTCTCTGCTGGTTGGGAGAGCACTAGGGAAATGACGTCTGTCAGACACCTTCTGGGCGCTCACGGAGTCAGCCTCCGGGTGTGTGGGGCTGCAGACCACAGCCAGGGGCCCTGGGAAGCCTGGTGCTCTCCGTGCTGTGCTGAGTCTGGGCGGCCAAGCGAGCGCTGGAGGAGCCCTGCACTTGCCATTCCCTTCCCTATGACAGAGCTCTCACGGCTGGAGGGCTTGGCAGCGGGCACCCCACCGGCCCCTAAGCCCTCCGCAAGGACGCCTGGGGACTAGGTGCAAAGGCAAGGCAGGAGTGGAGCTGAGGCCAGGAAGGCGCCAGGAGCGTCTGCCTGTCTGGCGCAGCCTGCTCCTTCCCGGGCAGGAAGCCTAGCAGCGAGGCAAGTCTGGGCAAGGCTCGCCCAGGGCAGAGCAGCCTCACGCCAGCAACTCTGCCAGATCGGGCCTCTGAGCAGAGCTGGAGCTCTGCCGTACTGGAGGCTCACTGGGCTCCGCCCAAGGAGTGATTGCAGAGGCACGCAGCTGGGCTGCCTCCTCTTCTCCCGAGGAGGCTCGCTTCCCGCGTGCTGTGCACCAGGCTTCCAGGCGGGGGCGCCCCGCGCCTCCTACAGGTCTTGGCTCAGGGGCTGCTTCCCTGGAGCTGGGGCTGCCGGCGGGAGCCCAGACACGCAGGGGCAGGCCCCACCACCTGCACACGTCTCTGCTGGGGAGCAGAGCGCTAGGGACATGACGTCTGTCAGGCACCTTCTGGGCGCCCACGGAGTCAGCCTCCGGGAGTGTGGGGCTGCAGAGCACAGCCAGGGGACCTGGGAGCCTTGTGCTCTCCGTGCGGCGCTGAGTCTGGGCGGCCAAGCAACCGCTGGTGGAGCCCTGCACTTGCCCTCCCCCTCCCCTCTACGAGAGGCCTCACTGCTGGAGGGCTTGGCAGTGTGCAAGCCACCGGCTCCTAAGCCTTCCCCAAGGACGCCCGGGGCCTAGATGCAAAGGCAAGGCAGGAGTGGAGCTGAGGCCAGGAAGGCGCCAGTGGCCTCTCCCAGCATCGCACAGCCTGCTCCTTCCCGGGCAGCAAGCCTAGCAGCGAGGCAAGCCTGGGCAAGTCTCGCCCAGGGCAGAGCAGCCTCGCGCAAGGCACTTGACTAGATCTGGCCTCTGAGCAGAGCTGGAGCTCTGCCGTCCTGGAGGCACACTCGGCTCGGCCCAAGCAGGGATTGCAGCTGCACGCGGCTTGGCTCCCTCGACTCTTCCCAAGGAGGCTCGCTTCCAAGCGGACCGTGCACTTGGCTTCCAGGCAGGGACGCCCCGCGCCTCCTGCAGGTCTTGGCACAGGGGCTGCTTCCCCTGAGCGGAGGCTGTGGGCGGCAGCCCAGACACGCAGGGGCAGGCCCCAACCACCTGCACACGTCTCTGCTGGTTGGGAGAGCACTAGGGAAATGACGTCTGTCAGACACCTTCTGGGCGCTCACGGAGTCAGCCTCCGGGTGTGTGGGGCTGCAGACCACAGCCAGGGGCCCTGGGAAGCCTGGTGCTCTCCGTGCTGTGCTGAGTCTGGGCGGCCAAGCGAGTGCTGGAGGAGCCCTGCACTTGCCATTCCCTTCCCTATGACAGAGCTCTCACGGCTGGAGGGCTTGGCAGCGGGCACCCCACCGGCCCCTAAGCCCTCCGCAAGGACGCCTGGGGACTAGGTGCAAAGGCAAGGCAGGAGTGGAGCTGAGGCCAGGAAGGCGCCAGGAGCGTCTGCCTGTCTGGCGCAGCCTGCTCCTTCCCGGGCAGGAAGCCTAGCAGCGAGGCAAGTCTGGGCAAGGCTCGCCCAGGGCAGAGCAGCCTCACGCCAGCAACTCTGCCAGATCGGGCCTCTGAGCAGAGCTGGAGCTCTGCCGTACTGGAGGCTCACTGGGCTCCGCCCAAGGAGTGATTGCAGACGCACGCAGCTGGGCTGCCTCCTCTTCTCCCAAGGAGGCTCGATTCCCGCGTGCTGTGCACCAGGCTTCCAGGCGGGGGCGCCCCGCGCCTCCTACAGGTCTTGGCTCAGGGGCTGCTTCCCTGGAGCTGGGGCTGCCGGCGGGAGCCCAGACACGCAGGGGCAGGCCCCACCACCTGCACACGTCTCTGCTGGGGAGCAGAGCGCTAGGGACATGACGTCTGTCAGGCACCTTCTGGGCGCCCACGGAGTCAGCCTCCGGGAGTGTGGGGCTGCAGAGCACAGCCAGGGGACCTGGGAGCCTTGTGCTCTCCGTGCGGCGCTGAGTCTGGGCGGCCAAGCAACCGCTGGTGGAGCCCTGCACTTGCCCTCCCCTCCCCTCTACGAGAGGCCTCACTGCTGGAGGGCTTGGCAGTGTGCAAGCCACCGGCTCCTAAGCCTTCCCCAAGGACGCCCGGGGCCTAGATGCAAAGGCAAGGCAGGAGTGGAGCTGAGGCCAGGAAGGCGCCAGTGGCCTCTCCCAGCATCGCACAGCCTGCTCCTTCCCGGGCAGCAAGCCTAGCAGCGAGGCAAGCCTGGGCAAGTCTCGCCCAGGGCAGAGCAGCCTCGCGCAAGGCACTTGACTAGATCTGGCCTCTGAGCAGAGCTGGAGCTCTGCCGTCCTGGAGGCACACTCGGCTCGGCCCAAGCAGGGATTGCAGCTGCACGCGGCTTGGCTCCCTCGACTCTTCCCAAGGAGGCTCGCTTCCAAGCGGACCGTGCACTTGGCTTCCAGGCAGGGACGCCCCGCGCCTCCTGCAGGTCTTGGCACAGGGGCTGCTTCCCCTGAGCGGAGGCTGTGGGCGGCAGCCCAGACACGCAGGGGCAGGCCCCAACCACCTGCACACGTCTCTGCTGGTTGGGAGAGCACTAGGGAAATGACGTCTGTCAGACACCTTCTGGGCGCTCACGGAGTCAGCCTCCGGGTGTGTGGGGCTGCAGACCACAGCCAGGGGCCCTGGGAAGCCTGGTGCTCTCCGTGCTGTGCTGAGTCTGGGCGGCCAAGCGAGTGCTGGAGGAGCCCTGCACTTGCCATTCCCTTCCCTATGACAGAGCTCTCACGGCTGGAGGGCTTGGCAGCGGGCACCCCACCGGCCCCTAAGCCCTCCGCAAGGACGCCTGGGGACTAGGTGCAAAGGCAAGGCAGGAGTGGAGCTGAGGCCAGGAAGGCGCCAGGAGCGTCTGCCTGTCTGGCGCAGCCTGCTCCTTCCCGGGCAGGAAGCCTAGCAGCGAGGCAAGTCTGGGCAAGGCTCGCCCAGGGCAGAGCAGCCTCACGCCAGCAACTCTGCCAGATCGGGCCTCTGAGCAGAGCTGGAGCTCTGCCGTACTGGAGGCTCACTGGGCTCCGCCCAAGGAGTGATTGCAGACGCACGCAGCTGGGCTGCCTCCTCTTCTCCCAAGGAGGCTCGATTCCCGCGTGCTGTGCACCAGGCTTCCAGGCGGGGGCGCCCCGCGCCTCCTACAGGTCTTGGCTCAGGGGCTGCTTCCCTGGAGCTGGGGCTGCCGGCGGGAGCCCAGACACGCAGGGGCAGGCCCCACCACCTGCACACGTCTCTGCTGGGGAGCAGAGCGCTAGGGACATGACGTCTGTCAGGCACCTTCTGGGCGCCCACGGAGTCAGCCTCCGGGAGTGTGGGGCTGCAGACCACAGCCAGGGGACCTGGGAGCCTTGTGCTCTCCGTGCGGCGCTGAGTCTGGGCGGCCAAGCAACCGCTGGTGGAGCCCTGCACTTGCCCTCCCCTCCCCTCTACGAGAGGCCTCACTGCTGGAGGGCTTGGCAGTGTGCAAGCCACCGGCTCCTAAGCCTTCCCCAAGGACGCCCGGGGCCTAGATGCAAAGGCAAGGCAGGAGTGGAGCTGAGGCCAGGAAGGCGCCAGGGGCCTCTCCCAGCATCGCACAGCCTGCTCCTTCCCGGGCAGCAAGCCTAGCAGCGAGGCAAGCGTGGGCAAGTCTCGCCCAGGGCAGAGCAGCCTCGCGCAAGGCACTTGACTAGATCTGGCCTCTGAGCAGAGCTGGAGCTCTGCCGTCCTGGAGGCACACTCGGCTCGGCCCAAGCAGGGATTGCAGCTGCACGCGGCTTGGCTCCCTCGACTCTTCCCAAGGAGGCTCGCTTCCAAGCGGACCGTGCACTTGGCTTCCAGGCAGGGACGCCCCGCGCCTCCTGCAGGTCTTGGCACAGGGGCTGCTTCCCCTGAGCGGAGGCTGTGGGCGGCAGCCCAGACACGCAGGGGCAGGCCCCAACCACCTGCACACGTCTCTGCTGGTTGGGAGAGCACTAGGGAAATGACGTCTGTCAGACACCTTCTGGGCGCTCACGGAGTCAGCCTCCGGGTGTGTGGGGCTGCAGACCACAGCCAGGGGCCCTGGGAAGCCTGGTGCTCTCCGTGCTGTGCTGAGTCTGGGCGGCCAAGCGAGTGCTGGAGGAGCCCTGCACTTGCCATTCCCTTCCCTATGACAGAGCTCTCACGGCTGGAGGGCTTGGCAGCGGGCACCCCACCGGCCCCTAAGCCCTCCGCAAGGACGCCTGGGGACTAGGTGCAAAGGCAAGGCAGGAGTGGAGCTGAGGCCAGGAAGGCGCCAGGAGCGTCTGCCTGTCTGGCGCAGCCTGCTCCTTCCCGGGCAGGAAGCCTAGCAGCGAGGCAAGTCTGGGCAAGGCTCGCCCAGGGCAGAGCAGCCTCACGCCAGCAACTCTGCCAGATCGGGCCTCTGAGCAGAGCTGGAGCTCTGCCGTACTGGAGGCTCACTGGGCTCCGCCCAAGGAGTGATTGCAGACGCACGCAGCTGGGCTGCCTCCTCTTCTCCCGAGGAGGCTCGATTCCCGCGTGCTGTGCACCAGGCTTCCAGGCGGGGGCGCCCCGCGCCTCCTACAGGTCTTGGCTCAGGGGCTGCTTCCCTGGAGCTGGGGCTGCCGGCGGGAGCCCAGACACGCAGGGGCAGGCCCCACCACCTGCACACGTCTCTGCTGGGGAGCAGAGCGCTAGGGACATGACGTCTGTCAGGCACCTTCTGGGCGCCCACGGAGTCAGCCTCCGGGAGTGTGGGGCTGCAGACCACAGCCAGGGGACCTGGGAGCCTTGTGCTCTCCGTGCGGCGCTGAGTCTGGGCGGCCAAGCAACCGCTGGTGGAGCCCTGCACTTGCCCTCCCCCTCCCCTCTACGAGAGGCCTCACTGCTGGAGGGCTTGGCAGTGTGCAAGCCACCGGCTCCTAAGCCTTCCCCAAGGACGCCCGGGGCCTAGATGCAAAGGCAAGGCAGGAGTGGAGCTGAGGCCAGGAAGGCGCCAGTGGCCTCTCCCAGCATCGCACAGCCTGCTCCTTCCCGGGCAGCAAGCCTAGCAGCGAGGCAAGCCTGGGCAAGTCTCGCCCAGGGCAGAGCAGCCTCGCGCAAGGCACTTGACTAGATCTGGCCTCTGAGCAGAGCTGGAGCTCTGCCGTCCTGGAGGCACACTCGGCTCGGCCCAAGCAGGGATTGCAGCTGCACGCGGCTTGGCTCCCTCGACTCTTCCCAAGGAGGCTCGCTTCCAAGCGGACCGTGCACTTGGCTTCCAGGCAGGGACGCCCCGCGCCTCCTGCAGGTCTTGGCACAGGGGCTGCTTCCCCTGAGCGGAGGCTGTGGGCGGCAGCCCAGACACGCAGGGGCAGGCCCCAACCACCTGCACACGTCTCTGCTGGTTGGGAGAGCACTAGGGAAATGACGTCTGTCAGACACCTTCTGGGCGCTCACGGAGTCAGCCTCCGGGTGTGTGGGGCTGCAGACCACAGCCAGGGGCCCTGGGAAGCCTGGTGCTCTCCGTGCTGTGCTGAGTCTGGGCGGCCAAGCGAGTGCTGGAGGAGCCCTGCACTTGCCATTCCCTTCCCTATGACAGAGCTCTCACGGCTGGAGGGCTTGGCAGCGGGCACCCCACCGGCCCCTAAGCCCTCCGCAAGGACGCCTGGGGACTAGGTGCAAAGGCAAGGCAGGAGTGGAGCTGAGGCCAGGAAGGCGCCAGGAGCGTCTGCCTGTCTGGCGCAGCCTGCTCCTTCCCGGGCAGGAAGCCTAGCAGCGAGGCAAGTCTGGGCAAGGCTCGCCCAGGGCAGAGCAGCCTCACGCCAGCAACTCTGCCAGATCGGGCCTCTGAGCAGAGCTGGAGCTCTGCCGTACTGGAGGCTCACTGGGCTCCGCCCAAGGAGTGATTGCAGACGCACGCAGCTGGGCTGCCTCCTCTTCTCCCGAGGAGGCTCGATTCCCGCGTGCTGTGCACCAGGCTTCCAGGCGGGGGCGCCCCGCGCCTCCTACAGGTCTTGGCTCAGGGGCTGCTTCCCTGGAGCTGGGGCTGCCGGCGGGAGCCCAGACACGCAGGGGCAGGCCCCACCACCTGCACACGTCTCTGCTGGGGAGCAGAGCGCTAGGGACATGACGTCTGTCAGGCACCTTCTGGGCGCCCACGGAGTCAGCCTCCGGGAGTGTGGGGCTGCAGACCACAGCCAGGGGACCTGGGAGCCTTGTGCTCTCCGTGCGGCGCTGAGTCTGGGCGGCCAAGCAACCGCTGGTGGAGCCCTGCACTTGCCCTCCCCTCCCCTCTACGAGAGGCCTCACTGCTGGAGGGCTTGGCAGTGTGCAAGCCACCGGCTCCTAAGCCTTCCCCAAGGACGCCCGGGGCCTAGATGCAAAGGCAAGGCAGGAGTGGAGCTGAGGCCAGGAAGGCGCCAGTGGCCTCTCCCAGCATCGCACAGCCTGCTCCTTCCCGGGCAGCAAGCCTAGCAGCGAGGCAAGCCTGGGCAAGTCTCGCCCAGGGCAGAGCAGCCTCGCGCAAGGCACTTGACTAGATCTGGCCTCTGAGCAGAGCTGGAGCTCTGCCGTCCTGGAGGCACACTCGGCTCGGCCCAAGCAGGGATTGCAGCTGCACGCGGCTTGGCTCCCTCGACTCTTCCCAAGGAGGCTCGCTTCCAAGCGGACCGTGCACTTGGCTTCCAGGCAGGGACACCCCGCGCCTCCTGCAGGTCTTGGCACAGGGGCTGCTTCCCCTGAGCGGAGGCTGTGGGCGGCAGCCCAGACACGCAGGGGCAGGCCCCAACCACCTGCACACGTCTCTGCTGGTTGGGAGAGCACTAGGGAAATGACGTCTGTCAGACACCTTCTGGGCGCTCACGGAGTCAGCCTCCGGGTGTGTGGGGCTGCAGACCACAGCCAGGGGCCCTGGGAAGCCTGGTGCTCTCCGTGCTGTGCTGAGTCTGGGCGGCCAAGCGAGTGCTGGAGGAGCCCTGCACTTGCCATTCCCTTCCCTATGACAGAGCTCTCACGGCTGGAGGGCTTGGCAGCGGGCACCCCACCGGCCCCTAAGCCCTCCGCAAGGACGCCTGGGGACTAGGTGCAAAGGCAAGGCAGGAGTGGAGCTGAGGCCAGGAAGGCGCCAGGAGCGTCTGCCTGTCTGGCGCAGCCTGCTCCTTCCCGGGCAGGAAGCCTAGCAGCGAGGCAAGTCTGGGCAAGGCTCGCCCAGGGCAGAGCAGCCTCACGCCAGCAACTCTGCCAGATCGGCCCTCTGAGCAGAGCTGGAGCTCTGCCGTACTGGAGGCTCACTGGGCTCCGCCCAAGGAGTGATTGCAGACGCACGCAGCTGGGCTGCCTCCTCTTCTCCCGAGGAGGCTCGCTTCCCGCGTGCTGTGCACCAGGCTTCCAGGCGGGGGCGCCCCGCGCCTCCTCCAGGTCTTGGCTCAGGGGCTGCTTCCCTGGAGCTGGGGCTGCCGGCGGGAGCCCAGACACGCAGGGGCAGGCCCCACCACCTGCACACGTCTCTGCTGGGGAGCAGAGCGCTAGGGACATGACGTCTGTCAGGCACCTTCTGGGCGCCCACGGAGTCAGCCTCCGGGAGTGTGGGGCTGCAGAGCACAGCCAGGGGACCTGGGAGCCTTGTGCTCTCCGTGCGGCGCTGAGTCTGGGCGGCCAAGCAACCGCTGGTGGAGCCCTGCACTTGCCCTCCCCTCCCCTCTACGAGAGGCCTCACTGCTGGAGGGCTTGGCAGTGTGCAAGCCACCGGCTCCTAAGCCTTCCCCAAGGACGCCCGGGGCCTAGATGCAAAGGCAAGGCAGGAGTGGAGCTGAGGCCAGGAAGGCGCCAGGGGCCTCTCCCAGCATCGCACAGCCTGCTCCTTCCCGGGCAGCAAGCCTAGCAGCGAGGCAAGCGTGGGCAAGTCTCGCCCAGGGCAGAGCAGCCTCGCGCAAGGCACTTGACTAGATCTGGCCTCTGAGCAGAGCTGGAGCTCTGCCGTCCTGGAGGCACACTCGGCTCGGCCCAAGCAGGGATTGCAGCTGCACGCGGCTTGGCTCCCTCGACTCTTCCCAAGGAGGCTCGCTTCCAAGCGGACCGTGCACTTGGCTTCCAGGCAGGGACGCCCCGCGCCTCCTGCAGGTCTTGGCACAGGGGCTGCTTCCCCTGAGCGGAGGCTGTGGGCGGCAGCCCAGACACGCAGGGGCAGGCCCCAACCACCTGCACACGTCTCTGCTGGTTGGGAGAGCACTAGGGAAATGACGTCTGTCAGACACCTTCTGGGCGCTCACGGAGTCAGCCTCCGGGTGTGTGGGGCTGCAGACCACAGCCAGGGGCCCTGGGAAGCCTGGTGCTCTCCGTGCTGTGCTGAGTCTGGGCGGCCAAGCGAGTGCTGGAGGAGCCCTGCACTTGCCATTCCCTTCCCTATGACAGAGCTCTCACGGCTGGAGGGCTTGGCAGCGGGCACCCCACCGGCCCCTAAGCCCTCCGCAAGGACGCCTGGGGACTAGGTGCAAAGGCAAGGCAGGAGTGGAGCTGAGGCCAGGAAGGCGCCAGGAGCGTCTGCCTGTCTGGCGCAGCCTGCTCCTTCCCGGGCAGGAAGCCTAGCAGCGAGGCAAGTCTGGGCAAGGCTCGCCCAGGGCAGAGCAGCCTCACGCCAGCAACTCTGCCAGATCGGGCCTCTGAGCAGAGCTGGAGCTCTGCCGTACTGGAGGCTCACTGGGCTCCGCCCAAGGAGTGATTGCAGACGCACGCAGCTGGGCTGCCTCCTCTTCTCCCGAGGAGGCTCGATTCCCGCGTGCTGTGCACCAGGCTTCCAGGCGGGGGCGCCCCGCGCCTCCTACAGGTCTTGGCTCAGGGGCTGCTTCCCTGGAGCTGGGGCTGCCGGCGGGAGCCCAGACACGCAGGGGCAGGCCCCACCACCTGCACACGTCTCTGCTGGGGAGCAGAGCGCTAGGGACATGACGTCTGTCAGGCACCTTCTGGGCGCCCACGGAGTCAGCCTCCGGGAGTGTGGGGCTGCAGACCACAGCCAGGGGACCTGGGAGCCTTGTGCTCTCCGTGCGGCGCTGAGTCTGGGCGGCCAAGCAACCGCTGGTGGAGCCCTGCACTTGCCCTCCCCTCCCCTCTACGAGAGGCCTCACTGCTGGAGGGCTTGGCAGTGTGCAAGCCACCGGCTCCTAAGCCTTCCCCAAGGACGCCCGGGGCCTAGATGCAAAGGCAAGGCAGGAGTGGAGCTGAGGCCAGGAAGGCGCCAGTGGCCTCTCCCAGCATCGCACAGCCTGCTCCTTCCCGGGCAGCAAGCCTAGCAGCGAGGCAAGCCTGGGCAAGTCTCGCCCAGGGCAGAGCAGCCTCGCGCAAGGCACTTGACTAGATCTGGCCTCTGAGCAGAGCTGGAGCTCTGCCGTCCTGGAGGCACACTCGGCTCGGCCCAAGCAGGGATTGCAGCTGCACGCGGCTTGGCTCCCTCGACTCTTCCCAAGGAGGCTCGCTTCCAAGCGGACCGTGCACTTGGCTTCCAGGCAGGGACGCCCCGCGCCTCCTGCAGGTCTTGGCACAGGGGCTGCTTCCCCTGAGCGGAGGCTGTGGGCGGCAGCCCAGACACGCAGGGGCAGGCCCCAACCACCTGCACACGTCTCTGCTGGTTGGGAGAGCACTAGGGAAATGACGTCTGTCAGACACCTTCTGGGCGCTCACGGAGTCAGCCTCCGGGTGTGTGGGGCTGCAGACCACAGCCAGGGGCCCTGGGAAGCCTGGTGCTCTCCGTGCTGTGCTGAGTCTGGGCGGCCAAGCGAGTGCTGGAGGAGCCCTGCACTTGCCATTCCCTTCCCTATGACAGAGCTCTCACGGCTGGAGGGCTTGGCAGCGGGCACCCCACCGGCCCCTAAGCCCTCCGCAAGGACGCCTGGGGACTAGGTGCAAAGGCAAGGCAGGAGTGGAGCTGAGGCCAGGAAGGCGCCAGGAGCGTCTGCCTGTCTGGCGCAGCCTGCTCCTTCCCGGGCAGGAAGCCTAGCAGCGAGGCAAGTCTGGGCAAGGCTCGCCCAGGGCAGAGCAGCCTCACGCCAGCAACTCTGCCAGATCGGCCCTCTGAGCAGAGCTGGAGCTCTGCCGTACTGGAGGCTCACTGGGCTCCGCCCAAGGAGTGATTGCAGACGCACGCAGCTGGGCTGCCTCCTCTTCTCCCGAGGAGGCTCGCTTCCCGCGTGCTGTGCACCAGGCTTCCAGGCGGGGGCGCCCCGCGCCTCCTCCAGGTCTTGGCTCAGGGGCTGCTTCCCTGGAGCTGGGGCTGCCGGCGGGAGCCCAGACACGCAGGGGCAGGCCCCACCACCTGCACACGTCTCTGCTGGGGAGCAGAGCGCTAGGGACATGACGTCTGTCAGGCACCTTCTGGGCGCCCACGGAGTCAGCCTCCGGGAGTGTGGGGCTGCAGACCACAGCCAGGGGACCTGGGAGCCTTGTGCTCTCCGTGCGGCGCTGAGTCTGGGCGGCCAAGCAACCGCTGGTGGAGCCCTGCACTTGCCCTCCCCTCCCCTCTACGAGAGGCCTCACTGCTGGAGGGCTTGGCAGTGTGCAAGCCACCGGCTCCTAAGCCTTCCCCAAGGACGCCCGGGGCCTAGATGCAAAGGCAAGGCAGGAGTGGAGCTGAGGCCAGGAAGGCGCCAGGGGCCTCTCCCAGCATCGCACAGCCTGCTCCTTCCCGGGCAGCAAGCCTAGCAGCGAGGCAAGCGTGGGCAAGTCTCGCCCAGGGCAGAGCAGCCTCGCGCAAGGCACTTGACTAGATCTGGCCTCTGAGCAGAGCTGGAGCTCTGCCGTCCTGGAGGCACACTCGGCTCGGCCCAAGCAGGGATTGCAGCTGCACGCGGCTTGGCTCCCTCGACTCTTCCCAAGGAGGCTCGCTTCCAAGCGGACCGTGCACTTGGCTTCCAGGCAGGGACGCCCCGCGCCTCCTGCAGGTCTTGGCACAGGGGCTGCTTCCCCTGAGCGGAGGCTGTGGGCGGCAGCCCAGACACGCAGGGGCAGGCCCCAACCACCTGCACACGTCTCTGCTGGTGGGGAGAGCACTAGGGAAATGACGTCTGTCAGGCACCTTCTGGGCGCTCACGGAGTCAGCCTCCGGGTGTGTGAGGCTGCAGACCACAGCCAGGGGCCCTGGGAAGCCTGGTGCTCTCCGTGCTGTGCTGAGTCTGGGCGGCCAAGCGAGCGCTGGAGGAGCCCTGCACTTGCCATTCCCTTCCCTATGACAGAGCTCTCACGGCTGGAGGGCTTGGCAGCGGGCACCCCACCGGCCCGTAAGCCCTCCGCAAGGACGCCTGGGGACTAGGTGCAAAGGCAAGGCAGGAGTGGAGCTGAGGCCAGGAAGGCGCCAGGAGCGTCTGCCTGTCTCGCGCAGCCTGCTCCTTCCCGGGCAGGAAGCCTAGCAGCGAGGCAAGTCTGGGCAAGGCTCGCCCAGGGCAGAGCAGCCTCACGCCAGCAACTCTGCCAGATCGGGCCTCTGAGCAGAGCTGGAGCTCTGCCGTACTGGAGGCTCACTGGGCTCCGCCCAAGGAGTGATTGCAGACGCACGCAGCTGGGCTGCCTCCTCTTCTCCCGAGGAGGCTCGCTTCCCGCGTGCTGTGCACCAGGCTTCCAGGCGGGGGCGCCCCGCGCCTCCTACAGGTCTTGGCTCAGGGGCTGCTTCCCTGGAGCTGGGGCTGCCGGCGGGAGCCCAGACACGCAGGGGCAGGCCCCACCACCTGCACACGTCTCTGCTGGGGAGCAGAGCGCTAGGGACATGACGTCTGTCAGGCACCTTCTGGGCGCCCACGGAGTCAGCCTCCGGGAGTGTGGGGCTGCAGACCACAGCCAGGGGACCTGGGAGCCTTGTGCTCTCCGTGCGGCGCTGAGTCTGGGCGGCCAAGCAACCGCTGGTGGAGCCCTGCACTTGCCCTCCCCTGCCCTCTACGAGAGGCCTCACTGCTGGAGGGCTTGGCAGTGTGCAAGCCACCGGCTCCTAAGCCTTCCCCAAGGACGCCCGGGACCTAGATGCAAAGGCAAGGCAGGAGTGGAGCTGAGGCCAGGAAGGCGCCAGTGGCCTCTCCCAGCATCGCACAGCCTGCTCCTTCCTGGGCAGCAAGCCTAGCAGCGAGGCAAGCGTGGGCAAGTCTCGCCCAGGGCAGAGCAGCCTCGCGCAAGGCACTTGACTAGATCTGGCCTCTGAACAGAGCTGGAACTCTGCCGTCCTGGAGGCACACTCGGCTCGGCCCAAGCAGGGATTGCAGCTGCACGCGGCTTGGCTCCCTCGACTCTTCCCAAGGAGGCTCGCTTCCAAGCGGACCGTGCACTTGGGTTCCAGGCAGGGACGCCCCGCGCCTCCTGCAGGTCTTGGCACAGGGGCTGCTTCCCCTGAGCGGAGGCTGTGGGCGGCAGCCCAGACACGCAGGGGCAGGCCCCAACCACCTGCACACGTCTCTGCTGGTGGGGAGAGCACTAGGGAAATGACGTCTGTCAGGCACCTTCTGGGCGCTCACGGAGTCAGCCTCCGGGTGTGTGGGGCTGCAGACCACAGCCAGGGGCCCTGGGAAGCCTGATGCTCTCCGTGCTGTGCTGAGTCTGGGCGGCCAAGCGAGCGCTGGAGGAGCCCTGCACTTGCCATTCCCTTCCCTATGACAGAGCTCTCACGGCTGGAGGGCTTGGCAGCGGGCACCCCACCGGCCCCTAAGCCCTCCGCAAGGACGCCTGGGGACTAGGTGCAAAGGCAAGGCAGGAGTGGAGCTGAGGCCAGGAAGGCGCCAGGAGCGTCTGCCTGTCTGGCGCAGCCTGCTCCTTCCCGGGCAGGAAGCCTAGCAGCGAGGCAAGTCTGGGCAAGGCTCACCCAGGGCAGAGCAGCCTCACGCCAGCAACTCTGCCAGATCGGCCCTCTGAGCAGAGCTGGAGCTCTGCCGTACTGGAGGCTCACTGGGCTCCGCCCAAGGAGTGATTGCAGACGCACGCAGCTGGGCTGCCTCCTCTTCTCCCGAGGAGGCTCGCTTCCCGCGTGCTGTGCACCAGGCTTCCAGGCGGGGGCGCCCCGCGCCTCCTACAGGTCTTGGCTCAGGGGCTGCTTCCCTGGAGCTGGGGCTGCCGGCGGGAGCCCAGACACGCAGGGGCAGGCCCCACCACCTGCACACGTCTCTGCTGGGGAGCAGAGCGCTAGGGACATGACGTCTGTCAGGCACCTTCTGGGCGCCCACGGAGTCAGCCTCCGGGAGTGTGGGGCTGCAGACCACAGCCAGGGGACCTGGGAGCCTTGTGCTCTCCGTGCGGCGCTGAGTCTGGGCGGCCAAGCAACCGCTGGTGGAGCCCTGCACTTGCCCTCCCCTCCCCTCTACGAGAGGCCTCACTGCTGGAGGGCTTGGCAGTGTGCAAGCCACCGGCTCCTAAGCCTTCCCCAAGGACGCCCGGGGCCTAGATGCAAAGGCAAGGCAGGAGTGGAGCTGAGGCCAGGAAGGCGCCAGGGGCCTCTCCCAGCATCGCACAGCCTGCTCCTTCCCGGGCAGCAAGCCTAGCAGCGAGGCAAGCGTGGGCAAGTCTCGCCCAGGGCAGAGCAGCCTCGCGCAAGGCACTTGACTAGATCTGGCCTCTGAGCAGAGCTGGAGCTCTGCCGTCCTGGAGGCACACTCGGCTCGGCCCAAGCAGGGATTGCAGCTGCACGCGGCTTGGCTCCCTCGACTCTTCCCAAGGAGGCTCGCTTCCAAGCGGACCGTGCACTTGGCTTCCAGGCAGGGACGCCCCGCGCCTCCTGCAGGTCTTGGCACAGGGGCTGCTTCCCCTGAGCGGAGGCTGTGGGCGGCAGCCCAGACACGCAGGGGCAGGCCCCAACCACCTGCACACGTCTCTGCTGGTGGGGAGAGCACTAGGGAAATGACGTCTGTCAGGCACCTTCTGGGCGCTCACGGAGTCAGCCTCCGGGTGTGTGAGGCTGCAGACCACAGCCAGGGGCCCTGGGAAGCCTGGTGCTCTCCGTGCTGTGCTGAGTCTGGGCGGCCAAGCGAGCGCTGGAGGAGCCCTGCACTTGCCATTCCCTTCCCTATGACAGAGCTCTCACGGCTGGAGGGCTTGGCAGCGGGCACCCCACCGGCCCGTAAGCCCTCCGCAAGGACGCCTGGGGACTAGGTGCAAAGGCAAGGCAGGAGTGGAGCTGAGGCCAGGAAGGCGCCAGGAGCGTCTGCCTGTCTCGCGCAGCCTGCTCCTTCCCGGGCAGGAAGCCTAGCAGCGAGGCAAGTCTGGGCAAGGCTCGCCCAGGGCAGAGCAGCCTCACGCCAGCAACTCTGCCAGATCGGGCCTCTGAGCAGAGCTGGAGCTCTGCCGTACTGGAGGCTCACTGGGCTCCGCCCAAGGAGTGATTGCAGACGCACGCAGCTGGGCTGCCTCCTCTTCTCCCGAGGAGGCTCGCTTCCCGCGTGCTGTGCACCAGGCTTCCAGGCGGGGGCGCCCCGCGCCTCCTACAGGTCTTGGCTCAGGGGCTGCTTCCCTGGAGCTGGGGCTGCCGGCGGGAGCCCAGACACGCAGGGGCAGGCCCCACCACCTGCACACGTCTCTGCTGGGGAGCAGAGCGCTAGGGACATGACGTCTGTCAGGCACCTTCTGGGCGCCCACGGAGTCAGCCTCCGGGAGTGTGGGGCTGCAGACCACAGCCAGGGGACCTGGGAGCCTTGTGCTCTCCGTGCGGCGCTGAGTCTGGGCGGCCAAGCAACCGCTGGTGGAGCCCTGCACTTGCCCTCCCCTGCCCTCTACGAGAGGCCTCACTGCTGGAGGGCTTGGCAGTGTGCAAGCCACCGGCTCCTAAGCCTTCCCCAAGGACGCCCGGGACCTAGATGCAAAGGCAAGGCAGGAGTGGAGCTGAGGCCAGGAAGGCGCCAGTGGCCTCTCCCAGCATCGCACAGCCTGCTCCTTCCTGGGCAGCAAGCCTAGCAGCGAGGCAAGCGTGGGCAAGTCTCGCCCAGGGCAGAGCAGCCTCGCGCAAGGCACTTGACTAGATCTGGCCTCTGAACAGAGCTGGAACTCTGCCGTCCTGGAGGCACACTCGGCTCGGCCCAAGCAGGGATTGCAGCTGCACGCGGCTTGGCTCCCTCGACTCTTCCCAAGGAGGCTCGCTTCCAAGCGGACCGTGCACTTGGGTTCCAGGCAGGGACGCCCCGCGCCTCCTGCAGGTCTTGGCACAGGGGCTGCTTCCCCTGAGCGGAGGCTGTGGGCGGCAGCCCAGACACGCAGGGGCAGGCCCCAACCACCTGCACACGTCTCTGCTGGTGGGGAGAGCACTAGGGAAATGACGTCTGTCAGGCACCTTCTGGGCGCTCACGGAGTCAGCCTCCGGGTGTGTGGGGCTGCAGACCACAGCCAGGGGCCCTGGGAAGCCTGATGCTCTCCGTGCTGTGCTGAGTCTGGGCGGCCAAGCGAGCGCTGGAGGAGCCCTGCACTTGCCATTCCCTTCCCTATGACAGAGCTCTCACGGCTGGAGGGCTTGGCAGCGGGCACCCCACCGGCCCCTAAGCCCTCCGCAAGGACGCCTGGGGACTAGGTGCAAAGGCAAGGCAGGAGTGGAGCTGAGGCCAGGAAGGCGCCAGGAGCGTCTGCCTGTCTGGCGCAGCCTGCTCCTTCCCGGGCAGGAAGCCTAGCAGCGAGGCAAGTCTGGGCAAGGCTCGCCCAGGGCAGAGCAGCCTCACGCCAGCAACTCTGCCAGATCGGCCCTCTGAGCAGAGCTGGAGCTCTGCCGTACTGGAGGCTCACTGGGCTCCGCCCAAGGAGTGATTGCAGACGCACGCAGCTGGGCTGCCTCCTCTTCTCCCGAGGAGGCTCGCTTCCCGCGTGCTGTGCACCAGGCTTCCAGGCGGGGGCGCCCCGCGCCTCCTACAGGTCTTGGCTCAGGGGCTGCTTCCCTGGAGCTGGGGCTGCCGGCGGGAGCCCAGACACGCAGGGGCAGGCCCCACCACCTGCACACGTCTCTGCTGGGGAGCAGAGCGCTAGGGACATGACGTCTGTCAGGCACCTTCTGGGCGCCCACGGAGTCAGCCTCCGGGAGTGTGGGGCTGCAGACCACAGCCAGGGGACCTGGGAGCCTTGTGCTCTCCGTGCGGCGCTGAGTCTGGGCGGCCAAGCAACCGCTGGTGGAGCCCTGCACTTGCCCTCCCCTCCCCTCTACGAGAGGCCTCACTGCTGGAGGGCTTGGCAGTGTGCAAGCCACCGGCTCCTAAGCCTTCCCCAAGGACGCCCGGGGCCTAGATGCAAAGGCAAGGCAGGAGTGGAGCTGAGGCCAGGAAGGCGCCAGTGGCCTCTCCCAGCATCGCACAGCCTGCTCCTTCCCAGGCAGCAAGCCTAGCAGCGAGGCAAGCCTGGGCAAGTCTCGCCCAGGGCAGAGCAGCCTCGCGCAAGGCACTTGACTAGATCTGGCCTCTGAGCAGAGCTGGAGCTCTGCCGTCCTGGAGGCACACTCGGCTCGGCCCAAGCAGGGATTGCAGCTGCACGCGGCTTGGCTCCCTCGACTCTTCCCAAGGAGGCTCGCTTCCAAGCGGACCGTGCACTTGGCTTCCAGGCAGGGACGCCCCGCGCCTCCTGCAGGTCTTGGCACAGGGGCTGCTTCCCCTGAGCGGAGGCTGTGGGCGGCAGCCCAGACACGCAGGGGCAGGCCCCAACCACCTGCACACGTCTCTGCTGGTTGGGAGAGCACTAGGGAAATGACGTCTGTCAGACACCTTCTGGGCGCTCACGGAGTCAGCCTCCGGGTGTGTGGGGCTGCAGACCACAGCCAGGGGCCCTGGGAAGCCTGGTGCTCTCCGTGCTGTGCTGAGTCTGGGCGGCCAAGCGAG
Source organism: Budorcas taxicolor (assembly GCF_023091745.1). Lineage (NCBI taxonomy): Eukaryota > Metazoa > Chordata > Mammalia > Artiodactyla > Bovidae > Budorcas > Budorcas taxicolor. Next base: position 455,890 of record NW_026292304.1, read on the forward strand.
TGCTGGAGGAGCCCTGCACTTGCCATTCCCTTCCCTATGACAGAGCTCTCACGGCTGGAGGGCTTGGCAGCGGGCACCTCACCGGCCCCTAAGCCCTCCGCAAGGACGCCTGGGGACTAGGTGCAAAGGCAAGGCAGGAGTGGAGCTGAGGCCAGGAAGGCGCCAGGAGCGTCTGCCTGTCTGGCGCAGCCTGCTCCTTCCCGGGCAGGAAGCCTAGCAGCGAGGCAAGTCTGGGCAAGGCTCGCCCAGGGCAGAGCAGCCTCACGCCAGCAACTCTGCCAGATCGGCCCTCTGAGCAGAGCTGGAGCTCTGCCGTACTGGAGGCTCACTGGGCTCCGCCCAAGGAGTGATTGCAGACGCACGCAGCTGGGCTGCCTCCTCTTCTCCCGAGGAGGCTCGCTTCCCGCGTGCTGTGCACCAGGCTTCCAGGTGGGGGCGCCCCGCGCCTCCTACAGGTCTTGGCTCAGGGGCTGCTTCCCTGGAGCTGGGGCTGCCGGCGGGAGCCCAGACACGCAGGGGCAGGCCCCACCACCTGCACACGTCTCTGCTGGGGAGCAGAGCGCTAGGGACATGACGTCTGTCAGGCACCTTCTGGGCGCCCACAGAGTCAGCCTCCGGGAGTGTGGGGCTGCAGAGCACAGCCAGGGGACCTGGGAGCCTTGTGCTCTCCGTGCGGCGCTGAGTCTGGGCGGCCAAGCAACCGCTGGTGGAGCCCTGCACTTGCCCTCCCCTCCCCTCTACGAGAGGCCTCACTGCTGGAGGGCTTGGCAGTGTGCAAGCCACCGGCTCCTAAGCCTTCCCCAAGGACGCCCGGGGCCTAGATGCAAAGGCAAGGCAGGAGTGGAGCTGAGGCCAGGAAGGCGCCAGTGGCCTCTCCCAGCATCGCACAGCCTGCTCCTTCCCGGGCAGCAAGCCTAGCAGCGAGGCAAGCCTGGGCAAGTCTCGCCCAGGGCAGAGCAGCCTCGCGCAAGGCACTTGACTAGATCTGGCCTCTGAGCAGAGCTGGAGCTCTGCCGTCCTGGAGGCACACTCGGCTCGGCCCAAGCAGGGATTGCAGCTGCACGCGGCTTGGCTCCCTCGACTCTTCCCAAGGAGGCTCGCTTCCAAGCGGACCGTGCACTTGGGTTCCAGGCAGGGACGCCCCGCGCCTCCTGCAGGTCTTGGCACAGGGGCTGCTTCCCCTGAGCGGAGGCTGTGGGCGGCAGCCCAGACACGCAGGGGCAGGCCCCAACCACCTGCACACGTCTCTGCTGGTGGGGAGAGCACTAGGGAAATGACGTCTGTCAGGCACCTTCTGGGCGCTCACGGAGTCAGCCTCCGGGTGTGTGGGGCTGCAGACCACAGCCAGGGGCCCTGGGAAGCCTGGTGCTCTCCGTGCTGTGCTGAGTCTGGGCGGCCAAGCGAGCGCTGGAGGAGCCCTGCACTTGCCATTCCCTTCCCTATGACAGAGCTCTCACGGCTGGAGGGCTTGGCAGCGGGCACCCCACCGGCCCCTAAGCCCTCCGCAAGGACGCCTGGGGACTAGGTGCAAAGGCAAGGCAGGAGTGGAGCTGAGGCCAGGAAGGCGCCAGGAGCGTCTGCCTGTCTGGCGCAGCCTGCTCCTTCCCGGGCAGGAAGCCTAGCAGCGAGGCAAGTCTGGGCAAGGCTCGCCCAGGGCAGAGCAGCCTCACGCCAGCAACTCTGCCAGATCGGCCCTCTGAGCAGAGCTGGAGCTCTGCCGTACTGGAGGCTCACTGGGCTCCGCCCAAGGAGTGATTGCAGACGCACGCAGCTGGGCTGCCTCCTCTTCTCCCGAGGAGGCTCGCTTCCCGCGTGCTGTGCACCAGGCTTCCAGGCGGGGGCGCCCCGCGCCTCCTACAGGTCTTGGCTCAGGGGCTGCTTCCCTGGAGCTGGGGCTGCCGGCGGGAGCCCAGACACGCAGGGGCAGGCCCCACCACCTGCACACGTCTCTGCTGGGGAGCAGAGCGCTAGGGACATGACGTCTGTCAGGCACCTTCTGGGCGCCCACGGAGTCAGCCTCCGGGAGTGTGGGGCTGCAGACCACAGCCAGGGGACATGGGAGCCTTGTGCTCTCCGTGCGGCGCTGAGTCTGGGCGGCCAAGCAACCGCTGGTGGAGCCCTGCACTTGCCCTCCCCTCCCCTCTACGAGAGGCCTCACTGCTGGAGGGCTTGGCAGTGTGCAAGCCACCGGCTCCTAAGCCTTCCCCAAGGACGCCCGGGGCCTAGATGCAAAGGCAAGGCAGGAGTGGAGCTGAGGCCAGGAAGGCGCCAGTGGCCTCTCCCAGCATCGCACAGCCTGCTCCTTCCCAGGCAGCAAGCCTAGCAGCGAGGCAAGCCTGGGCAAGTCTCGCCCAGGGCAGAGCAGCCTCGCGCAAGGCACTTGACTAGATCTGGCCTCTGAGCAGAGCTGGAGCTCTGCCGTCCTGGAGGCACACTCGGCTCGGCCCAAGCAGGGATTGCAGCTGCACGCGACTTGGCTCCCTCGACTCTTCCCAAGGAGGCTCGCTTCCAAGCGGACCGTGCACTTGGCTTCCAGGCAGGGACGCCCCGCGCCTCCTGCAGGTCTTGGCACAGGGGCTGCTTCCCCTGAGCGGAGGCTGTGGGCGGCAGCCCAGACACGCAGGGGCAGGCCCCAACCACCTGCACACGTCTCTGCTGGTTGGGAGAGCACTAGGGAAATGACGTCTGTCAGACACCTTCTGGGCGCTCACGGAGTCAGCCTCCGGGTGTGTGGGGCTGCAGACCACAGCCAGGGGCCCTGGGAAGCCTGGTGCTCTCCGTGCTGTGCTGAGTCTGGGCGGCCAAGCGAGTGCTGGAGGAGCCCTGCACTTGCCATTCCCTTCCCTATGACAGAGCTCTCACGGCTGGAGGGCTTGGCAGCGGGCACCCCACCGGCCCCTAAGCCCTCCGCAAGGACGCCTGGGGACTAGGTGCAAAGGCAAGGCAGGAGTGGAGCTGAGGCCAGGAAGGCGCCAGGAGCGTCTGCCTGTCTGGCGCAGCCTGCTCCTTCCCGGGCAGGAAGCCTAGCAGCGAGGCAAGTCTGGGCAAGGCTCGCCCAGGGCAGAGCAGCCTCACGCCAGCAACTCTGCCAGATCGGCCCTCTGAGCAGAGCTGGAGCTCTGCCGTACTGGAGGCTCACTGGGCTCCGCCCAAGGAGTGATTGCAGACGCACGCAGCTGGGCTGCCTCCTCTTCTCCCGAGGAGGCTCGCTTCCCGCGTGCTGTGCACCAGGCTTCCAGGCGGGGGCGCCCCGCGCCTCCTACAGGTCTTGGCTCAGGGGCTGCTTCCCTGGAGCTGGGGCTGCCGGCGGGAGCCCAGACACGCAGGGGCAGGCCCCACCACCTGCACACGTCTCTGCTGGGGAGCAGAGCGCTAGGGACATGACGTCTGTCAGGCACCTTCTGGGCGCCCACGGAGTCAGCCTCCGGGAGTGTGGGGCTGCAGAGCACAGCCAGGGGACCTGGGAGCCTTGTGCTCTCCGTGCGGCGCTGAGTCTGGGCGGCCAAGCAACCGCTGGTGGAGCCCTGCACTTGCCCTCCCCTCCCCTCTACGAGAGGCCTCACTGCTGGAGGGCTTGGCAGTGTGCAAGCCACCGGCTCCTAAGCCTTCCCCAAGGACGCCCGGGGCCTAGATGCAAAGGCAAGGCAGGAGTGGAGCTGAGGCCAGGAAGGCGCCAGTGGCCTCTCCCAGCATCGCACAGCCTGCTCCTTCCCGGGCAGCAAGCCTAGCAGCGAGGCAAGCCTGGGCAAGTCTCGCCCAGGGCAGAGCAGCCTCGCGCAAGGCACTTGACTAGATCTGGCCTCTGAGCAGAGCTGGAGCTCTGCCGTCCTGGAGGCACACTCGGCTCGGCCCAAGCAGGGATTGCAGCTGCACGCGGCTTGGCTCCCTCGACTCTTCCCAAGGAGGCTCGCTTCCAAGCGGACCGTGCACTTGGCTTCCAGGCAGGGACGCCCCGCGCCTCCTGCAGGTCTTGGCACAGGGGCTGCTTCCCCTGAGCGGAGGCTGTGGGCGGCAGCCCAGACACGCAGGGGCAGGCCCCAACCACCTGCACACGTCTCTGCTGGTTGGGAGAGCACTAGGGAAATGACGTCTGTCAGACACCTTCTGGGCGCTCACGGAGTCAGCCTCCGGGTGTGTGGGGCTGCAGACCACAGCCAGGGGCCCTGGGAAGCCTGGTGCTCTCCGTGCTGTGCTGAGTCTGGGCGGCCAAGCGAGTGCTGGAGGAGCCCTGCACTTGCCATTCCCTTCCCTATGACAGAGCTCTCACGGCTGGAGGGCTTGGCAGCGGGCACCCCACCGGCCCCTAAGCCCTCCGCAAGGACGCCTGGGGACTAGGTGCAAAGGCAAGGCAGGAGTGGAGCTGAGGCCAGGAAGGCGCCAGGAGCGTCTGCCTGTCTGGCGCAGCCTGCTCCTTCCCGGGCAGGAAGCCTAGCAGCGAGGCAAGTCTGGGCAAGGCTCGCCCAGGGCAGAGCAGCCTCACGCCAGCAACTCTGCCAGATCGGGCCTCTGAGCAGAGCTGGAGCTCTGCCGTACTGGAGGCTCACTGGGCTCCGCCCAAGGAGTGATTGCAGACGCACGCAGCTGGGCTGCCTCCTCTTCTCCCGAGGAGGCTCGCTTCCCGCGTGCTGTGCACCAGGCTTCCAGGCGGGGGCGCCCCGCGCCTCCTACAGGTCTTGGCTCAGGGGCTGCTTCCCTGGAGCTGGGGCTGCCGGCGGGAGCCCAGACACGCAGGGGCAGGCCCCACCACCTGCACACGTCTCTGCTGGGGAGCAGAGCGCTAGGGACATGACGTCTGTCAGGCACCTTCTGGGCGCCCACGGAGTCAGCCTCCGGGAGTGTGGGGCTGCAGAGCACAGCCAGGGGACCTGGGAGCCTTGTGCTCTCCGTGCGGCGCTGAGTCTGGGCGGCCAAGCAACCGCTGGTGGAGCCCTGCACTTGCCCTCCCCTCCCCTCTACGAGAGGCCTCACTGCTGGAGGGCTTGGCAGTGTGCAAGCCACCGGCTCCTAAGCCTTCCCCAAGGACGCCCGGGGCCTAGATGCAAAGGCAAGGCAGGAGTGGAGCTGAGGCCAGGAAGGCGCCAGTGGCCTCTCCCAGCATCGCACAGCCTGCTCCTTCCCGGGCAGCAAGCCTAGCAGCGAGGCAAGCCTGGGCAAGTCTCGCCCAGGGCAGAGCAGCCTCGCGCAAGGCACTTGACTAGATCTGGCCTCTGAGCAGAGCTGGAGCTCTGCCGTCCTGGGGGCACACTCGGCTCGGCCCAAGCAGGGATTGCAGCTGCACGCGGCTTGGCTCCCTCGACTCTTCCCAAGGAGGCTCGCTTCCAAGCGGACCGTGCACTTGGGTTCCAGGCAGGGACGCCCCGCGCCTCCTGCAGGTCTTGGCACAGGGGCTGCTTCCCCTGAGCGGAGGCTGTGGGCGGCAGCCCAGACACGCAGGGGCAGGCCCCAACCACCTGCACACGTCTCTGCTGGTTGGGAGAGCACTAGGGAAATGACGTCTGTCAGACACCTTCTGGGCGCTCACGGAGTCAGCCTCCGGGTGTGTGGGGCTGCAGACCACAGCCAGGGGCCCTGGGAAGCCTGGTGCTCTCCGTGCTGTGCTGAGTCTGGGCGGCCAAGCGAGTGCTGGAGGAGCCCTGCACTTGCCATTCCCTTCCCTATGACAGAGCTCTCACGGCTGGAGGGCTTGGCAGCGGGCACCCCACCGGCCCCTAAGCCCTCCGCAAGGACGCCTGGGGACTAGGTGCAAAGGCAAGGCAGGAGTGGAGCTGAGGCCAGGAAGGCGCCAGGAGCGTCTGCCTGTCTGGCGCAGCCTGCTCCTTCCCGGGCAGGAAGCCTAGCAGCGAGGCAAGTCTGGGCAAGGCTCGCCCAGGGCAGAGCAGCCTCACGCCAGCAACTCTGCCAGATCGGCCCTCTGAGCAGAGCTGGAGCTCTGCCGTACTGGAGGCTCACTGGGCTCCGCCCAAGGAGTGATTGCAGACTCACGCAGCTGGGCTGCCTCCTCTTCTCCCGAGGAGGCTCGCTTCCCGCGTGCTGTGCACCAGGCTTCCAGGCGGGGGCGCCCCGCGCCTCCTACAGGTCTTGGCTCAGGGGCTGCTTCCCTGGAGCTGGGGCTGCCGGCGGGAGCCCAGACACGCAGGGGCAGGCCCCACCACCTGCACACGTCTCTGCTGGGGAGCAGAGCGCTAGGGACATGACGTCTGTCAGGCACCTTCTGGGCGCCCACGGAGTCAGCCTCCGGGAGTGTGGGGCTGCAGAGCACAGCCAGGGGACCTGGGAGCCTTGTGCTCTCCGTGCGGCGCTGAGTCTGGGCGGCCAAGCAACCGCTGGTGGAGCCCTGCACTTGCCCTCCCCTCCCCTCTACGAGAGGCCTCACTGCTGGAGGGCTTGGCAGTGTGCAAGCCACCGGCTCCTAAGCCTTCCCCAAGGACGCCCGGGGCCTAGATGCAAAGGCAAGGCAGGAGTGGAGCTGAGGCCAGGAAGGCGCCAGTGGCCTCTCCCAGCATCGCACAGCCTGCTCCTTCCCGGGCAGCAAGCCTAGCAGCGAGGCAAGCCTGGGCAAGTCTCGCCCAGGGCAGAGCAGCCTCGCGCAAGGCACTTGACTAGATCTGGCCTCTGAGCAGAGCTGGAGCTCTGCCGTCCTGGAGGCACACTCGGCTCGGCCCAAGCAGGGATTGCAGCTGCACGCGGCTTGGCTCCCTCGACTCTTCCCAAGGAGGCTCGCTTCCAAGCGGACCGTGCACTTGGCTTCCAGGCAGGGACGCCCCGCGCCTCCTGCAGGTCTTGGCACAGGGGCTGCTTCCCCTGAGCGGAGGCTGTGGGCGGCAGCCCAGACACGCAGGGGCAGGCCCCAACCACCTGCACACGTCTCTGCTGGTTGGGAGAGCACTAGGGAAATGACGTCTGTCAGACACCTTCTGGGCGCTCACGGAGTCAGCCTCCGGGTGTGTGGGGCTGCAGACCACAGCCAGGGGCCCTGGGAAGCCTGGTGCTCTCCGTGCTGTGCTGAGTCTGGGCGGCCAAGCGAGTGCTGGAGGAGCCCTGCACTTGCCATTCCCTTCCCTATGACAGAGCTCTCACGGCTGGAGGGCTTGGCAGCGGGCACCCCACCGGCCCCTAAGCCCTCCGCAAGGACGCCTGGGGACTAGGTGCAAAGGCAAGGCAGGAGTGGAGCTGAGGCCAGGAAGGCGCCAGGAGCGTCTGCCTGTCTGGCGCAGCCTGCTCCTTCCCGGGCAGGAAGCCTAGCAGCGAGGCAAGTCTGGGCAAGGCTCGCCCAGGGCAGAGCAGCCTCACGCCAGCAACTCTGCCAGATCGGGCCTCTGAGCAGAGCTGGAGCTCTGCCGTACTGGAGGCTCACTGGGCTCCGCCCAAGGAGTGATTGCAGACGCACGCAGCTGGGCTGCCTCCTCTTCTCCCGAGGAGGCTCGCTTCCCGCGTGCTGTGCACCAGGCTTCCAGGCGGGGGCGCCCCGCGCCTCCTACAGGTCTTGGCTCAGGGGCTGCTTCCCTGGAGCTGGGGCTGCCGGCGGGAGCCCAGACACGCAGGGGCAGGCCCCACCACCTGCACACGTCTCTGCTGGGGAGCAGAGCGCTAGGGACATGACGTCTGTCAGGCACCTTCTGGGCGCCCACGGAGTCAGCCTCCGGGAGTGTGGGGCTGCAGAGCACAGCCAGGGGACCTGGGAGCCTTGTGCTCTCCGTGCGGCGCTGAGTCTGGGCGGCCAAGCAACCGCTGGTGGAGCCCTGCACTTGCCCTCCCCTCCCCTCTACGAGAGGCCTCACTGCTGGAGGGCTTGGCAGTGTGCAAGCCACCGGCTCCTAAGCCTTCCCCAAGGACGCCCGGGGCCTAGATGCAAAGGCAAGGCAGGAGTGGAGCTGAGGCCAGGAAGGCGCCAGTGGCCTCTCCCAGCATCGCACAGCCTGCTCCTTCCCGGGCAGCAAGCCTAGCAGCGAGGCAAGCCTGGGCAAGTCTCGCCCAGGGCAGAGCAGCCTCGCGCAAGGCACTTGACTAGATCTGGCCTCTGAGCAGAGCTGGAGCTCTGCCGTCCTGGAGGCACACTCGGCTCGGCCCAAGCAGGGATTGCAGCTGCACGCGGCTTGGCTCCCTCGACTCTTCCCAAGGAGGCTCGCTTCCAAGCGGACCGTGCACTTGGCTTCCAGGCAGGGACGCCCCGCGCCTCCTGCAGGTCTTGGCACAGGGGCTGCTTCCCCTGAGCGGAGGCTGTGGGCGGCAGCCCAGACACGCAGGGGCAGGCCCCAACCACCTGCACACGTCTCTGCTGGTTGGGAGAGCACTAGGGAAATGACGTCTGTCAGACACCTTCTGGGCGCTCACGGAGTCAGCCTCCGGGTGTGTGGGGCTGCAGACCACAGCCAGGGGCCCTGGGAAGCCTGGTGCTCTCCGTGCTGTGCTGAGTCTGGGCGGCCAAGCGAGTGCTGGAGGAGCCCTGCACTTGCCATTCCCTTCCCTATGACAGAGCTCTCACGGCTGGAGGGCTTGGCAGCGGGCACCCCACCGGCCCCTAAGCCCTCCGCAAGGACGCCTGGGGACTAGGTGCAAAGGCAAGGCAGGAGTGGAGCTGAGGCCAGGAAGGCGCCAGGAGCGTCTGCCTGTCTGGCGCAGCCTGCTCCTTCCCGGGCAGGAAGCCTAGCAGCGAGGCAAGTCTGGGCAAGGCTCGCCCAGGGCAGAGCAGCCTCACGCCAGCAACTCTGCCAGATCGGCCCTCTGAGCAGAGCTGGAGCTCTGCCGTACTGGAGGCTCACTGGGCTCCGCCCAAGGAGTGATTGCAGACGCACGCAGCTGGGCTGCCTCCTCTTCTCCCGAGGAGGCTCGCTTCCCGCGTGCTGTGCACCAGGCTTCCAGGCGGGGGCGCCCCGCGCCTCCTACAGGTCTTGGCTCAGGGGCTGCTTCCCTGGAGCTGGGGCTGCCGGCGGGAGCCCAGACACGCAGGGGCAGGCCCCACCACCTGCACACGTCTCTGCTGGGGAGCAGAGCGCTAGGGACATGACGTCTGTCAGGCACCTTCTGGGCGCCCACGGAGTCAGCCTCCGGGAGTGTGGGGCTGCAGACCACAGCCAGGGGACCTGGGAGCCTTGTGCTCTCCGTGCGGCGCTGAGTCTGGGCGGCCAAGCAACCGCTGGTGGAGCCCTGCACTTGCCCTCCCCTCCCCTCTACGAGAGGCCTCACTGCTGGAGGGCTTGGCAGTGTGCAAGCCACCGGCTCCTAAGCCTTCCCCAAGGACGCCCGGGGCCTAGATGCAAAGGCAAGGCAGGAGTGGAGCTGAGGCCAGGAAGGCGCCAGTGGCCTCTCCCAGCATCGCACAGCCTGCTCCTTCCCGGGCAGCAAGCCTAGCAGCGAGGCAAGCCTGGGCAAGTCTCGCCCAGGGCAGAGCAGCCTCGCGCAAGGCACTTGACTAGATCTGGCCTCTGAGCAGAGCTGGAGCTCTGCCGTCCTGGAGGCACACTCGGCTCGGCCCAAGCAGGGATTGCAGCTGCACGCGACTTGGCTCCCTCGACTCTTCCCAAGGAGGCTCGCTTCCAAGCGGACCGTGCACTTGGCTTCCAGGCAGGGACGCCCCGCGCCTCCTGCAGGTCTTGGCACAGGGGCTGCTTCCCCTGAGCGGAGGCTGTGGGCGGCAGCCCAGACACGCAGGGGCAGGCCCCAACCACCTGCACACGTCTCTGCTGGTTGGGAGAGCACTAGGGAAATGACGTCTGTCAGACACCTTCTGGGCGCTCACGGAGTCAGCCTCCGGGTGTGTGGGGCTGCAGACCACAGCCAGGGGCCCTGGGAAGCCTGGTGCTCTCCGTGCTGTGCTGAGTCTGGGCGGCCAAGCGAGTGCTGGAGGAGCCCTGCACTTGCCATTCCCTTCCCTATGACAGAGCTCTCACGGCTGGAGGGCTTGGCAGCGGGCACCCCACCGGCCCCTAAGCCCTCCGCAAGGACGCCTGGGGACTAGGTGCAAAGGCAAGGCAGAGTGGAGCTGAGGCCAGGAAGGCGCCAGGAGCGTCTGCCTGTCTGGCGCAGCCTGCTCCTTCCCGGGCAGGAAGCCTAGCAGCGAGGCAAGTCTGGGCAAGGCTCGCCCAGGGCAGAGCAGCCTCACGCCAGCAACTCTGCCAGATCGGGCCTCTGAGCAGAGCTGGAGCTCTGCCGTACTGGAGGCTCACTGGGCTCCGCCCAAGGAGTGATTGCAGACGCACGCAGCTGGGCTGCCTCCTCTTCTCCCGAGGAGGCTCGCTTCCCGCGTGCTGTGCACCAGGCTTCCAGGCGGGGGCGCCCCGCGCCTCCTACAGGTCTTGGCTCAGGGGCTGCTTCCCTGGAGCTGGGGCTGCCGGCGGGAGCCCAGACACGCAGGGGCAGGCCCCACCACCTGCACACGTCTCTGCTGGGGAGCAGAGCGCTAGGGACATGACGTCTGTCAGGCACCTTCTGGGCGCCCACGGAGTCAGCCTCCGGGAGTGTGGGGCTGCAGAGCACAGCCAGGGGACCTGGGAGCCTTGTGCTCTCCGTGCGGCGCTGAGTCTGGGCGGCCAAGCAACCGCTGGTGGAGCCCTGCACTTGCCCTCCCCTCCCCTCTACGAGAGGCCTCACTGCTGGAGGGCTTGGCAGTGTGCAAGCCACCGGCTCCTAAGCCTTCCCCAAGGACGCCCGGGGCCTAGATGCAAAGGCAAGGCAGGAGTGGAGCTGAGGCCAGGAAGGCGCCAGTGGCCTCTCCCAGCATCGCACAGCCTGCTCCTTCCCGGGCAGCAAGCCTAGCAGCGAGGCAAGCCTGGGCAAGTCTCGCCCAGGGCAGAGCAGCCTCGCGCAAGGCACTTGACTAGATCTGGCCTCTGAGCAGAGCTGGAGCTCTGCCGTCCTGGAGGCACACTCGGCTCGGCCCAAGCAGGGATTGCAGCTGCACGCGGCTTGGCTCCCTCGACTCTTCCCAAGGAGGCTCGCTTCCAAGCGGGACCGTGCACTTGGCTTCCAGGCAGGGACGCCCCGCGCCTCCTGCAGGTCTTGGCACAGGGGCTGCTTCCCCTGAGCGGAGGCTGTGGGCGGCAGCCCAGACACGCAGGGGCAGGCCCCAACCACCTGCACACGTCTCTGCTGGTTGGGAGAGCACTAGGGAAATGACGTCTGTCAGACACCTTCTGGGCGCTCACGGAGTCAGCCTCCGGGTGTGTGGGGCTGCAGACCACAGCCAGGGGCCCTGGGAAGCCTGGTGCTCTCCGTGCTGTGCTGAGTCTGGGCGGCCAAGCGAGTGCTGGAGGAGCCCTGCACTTGCCATTCCCTTCCCTATGACAGAGCTCTCACGGCTGGAGGGCTTGGCAGCGGGCACCCCACCGGCCCCTAAGCCCTCCGCAAGGACGCCTGGGGACTAGGTGCAAAGGCAAGGCAGGAGTGGAGCTGAGGCCAGGAAGGCGCCAGGAGCGTCTGCCTGTCTGGCGCAGCCTGCTCCTTCCCGGGCAGGAAGCCTAGCAGCGAGGCAAGTCTGGGCAAGGCTCGCCCAGGGCAGAGCAGCCTCACGCCAGCAACTCTGCCAGATCGGCCCTCTGAGCAGAGCTGGAGCTCTGCCGTACTGGAGGCTCACTGGGCTCCGCCCAAGGAGTGATTGCAGACGCACGCAGCTGGGCTGCCTCCTCTTCTCCCGAGGAGGCTCGCTTCCCGCGTGCTGTGCACCAGGCTTCCAGGCGGGGGCGCCCCGCGCCTCCTACAGGTCTTGGCTCAGGGGCTGCTTCCCTGGAGCTGGGGCTGCCGGCGGGAGCCCAGACACGCAGGGGCAGGCCCCACCACCTGCACACGTCTCTGCTGGGGAGCAGAGCGCTAGGGACATGACGTCTGTCAGGCACCTTCTGGGCGCCCACGGAGTCAGCCTCCGGGAGTGTGGGGCTGCAGAGCACAGCCAGGGGACCTGGGAGCCTTGTGCTCTCCGTGCGGCGCTGAGTCTGGGCGGCCAAGCAACCGCTGGTGGAGCCCTGCACTTGCCCTCCCCTCCCCTCTACGAGAGGCCTCACTGCTGGAGGGCTTGGCAGTGTGCAAGCCACCGGCTCCTAAGCCTTCCCCAAGGACGCCCGGGGCCTAGATGCAAAGGCAAGGCAGGAGTGGAGCTGAGGCCAGGAAGGCGCCAGTGGCCTCTCCCAGCATCGCACAGCCTGCTCCTTCCCGGGCAGCAAGCCTAGCAGCGAGGCAAGCCTGGGCAAGTCTCGCCCAGGGCAGAGCAGCCTCGCGCAAGGCACTTGACTAGATCTGGCCTCTGAGCAGAGCTGGAGCTCTGCCGTCCTGGAGGCACACTCGGCTCGGCCCAAGCAGGGATTGCAGCTGCACGCGGCTTGGCTCCCTCGACTCTTCCCAAGGAGGCTCGCTTCCAAGCGGACCGTGCACTTGGCTTCCAGGCAGGGACGCCCCGCGCCTCCTGCAGGTCTTGGCACAGGGGCTGCTTCCCCTGAGCGGAGGCTGTGGGCGGCAGCCCAGACACGCAGGGGCAGGCCCCAACCACCTGCACACGTCTCTGCTGGTTGGGAGAGCACTAGGGAAATGACGTCTGTCAGACACCTTCTGGGCGCTCACGGAGTCAGCCTCCGGGTGTGTGGGGCTGCAGACCACAGCCAGGGGCCCTGGGAAGCCTGGTGCTCTCCGTGCTGTGCTGAGTCTGGGCGGCCAAGCGAGTGCTGGAGGAGCCCTGCACTTGCCATTCCCTTCCCTATGACAGAGCTCTCACGGCTGGAGGGCTTGGCAGCGGGCACCCCACCGGCCCCTAAGCCCTCCGCAAGGACGCCTGGGGACTAGGTGCAAAGGCAAGGCAGGAGTGGAGCTGAGGCCAGGAAGGCGCCAGGAGCGTCTGCCTGTCTGGCGCAGCCTGCTCCTTCCCGGGCAGGAAGCCTAGCAGCGAGGCAAGTCTGGGCAAGGCTCGCCCAGGGCAGAGCAGCCTCACGCCAGCAACTCTGCCAGATCGGGCCTCTGAGCAGAGCTGGAGCTCTGCCGTACTGGAGGCTCACTGGGCTCCGCCCAAGGAGTGATTGCAGACGCACGCAGCTGGGCTGCCTCCTCTTCTCCCGAGGAGGCTCGCTTCCCGCGTGCTGTGCACCAGGCTTCCAGGCGGGGGCGCCCCGCGCCTCCTACAGGTCTTGGCTCAGGGGCTGCTTCCCTGGAGCTGGGGCTGCCGGCGGGAGCCCAGACACGCAGGGGCAGGCCCCACCACCTGCACACGTCTCTGCTGGGGAGCAGAGCGCTAGGGACATGACGTCTGTCAGGCACCTTCTGGGCGCCCACGGAGTCAGCCTCCGGGAGTGTGGGGCTGCAGAGCACAGCCAGGGGACCTGGGAGCCTTGTGCTCTCCGTGCGGCGCTGAGTCTGGGCGGCCAAGCAACCGCTGGTGGAGCCCTGCACTTGCCCTCCCCTCCCCTCTACGAGAGGCCTCACTGCTGGAGGGCTTGGCAGTGTGCAAGCCACCGGCTCCTAAGCCTTCCCCAAGGACGCCCGGGGCCTAGATGCAAAGGCAAGGCAGGAGTGGAGCTGAGGCCAGGAAGGCGCCAGTGGCCTCTCCCAGCATCGCACAGCCTGCTCCTTCCCGGGCAGCAAGCCTAGCAGCGAGGCAAGCCTGGGCAAGTCTCGCCCAGGGCAGAGCAGCCTCGCGCAAGGCACTTGACTAGATCTGGCCTCTGAGCAGAGCTGGAGCTCTGCCGTCCTGGAGGCACACTCGGCTCGGCCCAAGCAGGGATTGCAGCTGCACGCGGCTTGGCTCCCTCGACTCTTCCCAAGGAGGCTCGCTTCCAAGCGGACCGTGCACTTGGCTTCCAGGCAGGGACGCCCCGCGCCTCCTGCAGGTCTTGGCACAGGAGCTGCTTCCCCTGAGCGGAGGCTGTGGGCGGCAGCCCAGACACGCAGGGGCAGGCCCCAACCACCTGCACACGTCTCTGCTGGTTGGGAGAGCACTAGGGAAATGACGTCTGTCAGACACCTTCTGGGCGCTCACGGAGTCAGCCTCCGGGTGTGTGGGGCTGCAGACCACAGCCAGGGGCCCTGGGAAGCCTGGTGCTCTCCGTGCTGTGCTGAGTCTGGGCGGCCAAGCGAGTGCTGGAGGAGCCCTGCACTTGCCATTCCCTTCCCTATGACAGAGCTCTCACGGCTGGAGGGCTTGGCAGCGGGCACCCCACCGGCCCCTAAGCCCTCCGCAAGGACGCCTGGGGACTAGGTGCAAAGGCAAGGCAGGAGTGGAGCTGAGGCCAGGAAGGCGCCAGGAGCGTCTGCCTGTCTGGCGCAGCCTGCTCCTTCCCGGGCAGGAAGCCTAGCAGCGAGGCAAGTCTGGGCAAGGCTCGCCCAGGGCAGAGCAGCCTCACGCCAGCAACTCTGCCAGATCGGGCCTCTGAGCAGAGCTGGAGCTCTGCCGTACTGGAGGCTCACTGGGCTCCGCCCAAGGAGTGATTGCAGACGCACGCAGCTGGGCTGCCTCCTCTTCTCCCGAGGAGGCTCGCTTCCCGCGTGCTGTGCACCAGGCTTCCAGGCGGGGGCGCCCCGCGCCTCCTACAGGTCTTGGCTCAGGGGCTGCTTCCCTGGAGCTGGGGCTGCCGGCGGGAGCCCAGACACGCAGGGGCAGGCCCCACCACCTGCACACGTCTCTGCTGGGGAGCAGAGCGCTAGGGACATGACGTCTGTCAGGCACCTTCTGGGCGCCCACGGAGTCAGCCTCCGGGAGTGTGGGGCTGCAGAGCACAGCCAGGGGACCTGGGAGCCTTGTGCTCTCCGTGCGGCGCTGAGTCTGGGCGGCCAAGCAACCGCTGGTGGAGCCCTGCACTTGCCCTCCCCTCCCCTCTACGAGAGGCCTCACTGCTGGAGGGCTTGGCAGTGTGCAAGCCACCGGCTCCTAAGCCTTCCCCAAGGACGCCCGGGGCCTAGATGCAAAGGCAAGGCAGGAGTGGAGCTGAGGCCAGGAAGGCGCCAGTGGCCTCTCCCAGCATCGCACAGCCTGCTCCTTCCCGGGCAGCAAGCCTAGCAGCGAGGCAAGCCTGGGCAAGTCTCGCCCAGGGCAGAGCAGCCTCGCGCAAGGCACTTGACTAGATCTGGCCTCTGAGCAGAGCTGGAGCTCTGCCGTCCTGGAGGCACACTCGGCTCGGCCCAAGCAGGGATTGCAGCTGCACGCGGCTTGGCTCCCTCGACTCTTCCCAAGGAGGCTCGCTTCCAAGCGGACCGTGCACTTGGCTTCCAGGCAGGGACGCCCCGCGCCTCCTGCAGGTCTTGGCACAGGGGCTGCTTCCCCTGAGCGGAGGCTGTGGGCGGCAGCCCAGACACGCAGGGGCAGGCCCCAACCACCTGCACACGTCTCTGCTGGTTGGGAGAGCACTAGGGAAATGACGTCTGTCAGACACCTTCTGGGCGCTCACGGAGTCAGCCTCCGGGTGTGTGGGGCTGCAGACCACAGCCAGGGGCCCTGGGAAGCCTGGTGCTCTCCGTGCTGTGCTGAGTCTGGGCGGCCAAGCGAGTGCTGGAGGAGCCCTGCACTTGCCATTCCCTTCCCTATGACAGAGCTCTCACGGCTGGAGGGCTTGGCAGCGGGCACCCCACCGGCCCCTAAGCCCTCCGCAAGGACGCCTGGGGACTAGGTGCAAAGGCAAGGCAGGAGTGGAGCTGAGGCCAGGAAGGCGCCAGGAGCGTCTGCCTGTCTGGCGCAGCCTGCTCCTTCCCGGGCAGGAAGCCTAGCAGCGAGGCAAGTCTGGGCAAGGCTCGCCCAGGGCAGAGCAGCCTCACGCCAGCAACTCTGCCAGATCGGGCCTCTGAGCAGAGCTGGAGCTCTGCCGTACTGGAGGCTCACTGGGCTCCGCCCAAGGAGTGATTGCAGACGCACGCAGCTGGGCTGCCTCCTCTTCTCCCGAGGAGGCTCGCTTCCCGCGTGCTGTGCACCAGGCTTCCAGGCGGGGGCGCCCCGCGCCTCCTACAGGTCTTGGCTCAGGGGCTGCTTCCCTGGAGCTGGGGCTGCCGGCGGGAGCCCAGACACGCAGGGGCAGGCCCCACCACCTGCACACGTCTCTGCTGGGGAGCAGAGCGCTAGGGACATGACGTCTGTCAGGCACCTTCTGGGCGCCCACGGAGTCAGCCTCCGGGAGTGTGGGGCTGCAGAGCACAGCCAGGGGACCTGGGAGCCTTGTGCTCTCCGTGCGGCGCTGAGTCTGGGCGGCCAAGCAACCGCTGGTGGAGCCCTGCACTTGCCCTCCCCTCCCCTCTACGAGAGGCCTCACTGCTGGAGGGCTTGGCAGTGTGCAAGCCACCGGCTCCTAAGCCTTCCCCAAGGACGCCCGGGGCCTAGATGCAAAGGCAAGGCAGGAGTGGAGCTGAGGCCAGGAAGGCGCCAGTGGCCTCTCCCAGCATCGCACAGCCTGCTCCTTCCCGGGCAGCAAGCCTAGCAGCGAGGCAAGCCTGGGCAAGTCTCGCCCAGGGCAGAGCAGCCTCGCGCAAGGCACTTGACTAGATCTGGCCTCTGAGCAGAGCTGGAGCTCTGCCGTCCTGGAGGCACACTCGGCTCGGCCCAAGCAGGGATTGCAGCTGCACGCGGCTTGGCTCCCTCGACTCTTCCCAAGGAGGCTCGCTTCCAAGCGGACCGTGCACTTGGCTTCCAGGCAGGGACGCCCCGCGCCTCCTGCAGGTCTTGGCACAGGGGCTGCTTCCCCTGAGCGGAGGCTGTGGGCGGCAGCCCAGACACGCAGGGGCAGGCCCCAACCACCTGCACACGTCTCTGCTGGTTGGGAGAGCACTAGGGAAATGACGTCTGTCAGACACCTTCTGGGCGCTCACGGAGTCAGCCTCCGGGTGTGTGGGGCTGCAGACCACAGCCAGGGGCCCTGGGAAGCCTGGTGCTCTCCGTGCTGTGCTGAGTCTGGGCGGCCAAGCGAGTGCTGGAGGAGCCCTGCACTTGCCATTCCCTTCCCTATGACAGAGCTCTCACGGCTGGAGGGCTTGGCAGCGGGCACCCCACCGGCCCCTAAGCCCTCCGCAAGGACGCCTGGGGACTAGGTGCAAAGGCAAGGCAGGAGTGGAGCTGAGGCCAGGAAGGCGCCAGGAGCGTCTGCCTGTCTGGCGCAGCCTGCTCCTTCCCGGGCAGGAAGCCTAGCAGCGAGGCAAGTCTGGGCAAGGCTCGCCCAGGGCAGAGCAGCCTCACGCCAGCAACTCTGCCAGATCGGGCCTCTGAGCAGAGCTGGAGCTCTGCCGTACTGGAGGCTCACTGGGCTCCGCCCAAGGAGTGATTGCAGACGCACGCAGCTGGGCTGCCTCCTCTTCTCCCGAGGAGGCTCGCTTCCCGCGTGCTGTGCACCAGGCTTCCAGGCGGGGGCGCCCCGCGCCTCCTACAGGTCTTGGCTCAGGGGCTGCTTCCCTGGAGCTGGGGCTGCCGGCGGGAGCCCAGACACGCAGGGGCAGGCCCCACCACCTGCACACGTCTCTGCTGGGGAGCAGAGCGCTAGGGACATGACGTCTGTCAGGCACCTTCTGGGCGCCCACGGAGTCAGCCTCCGGGAGTGTGGGGCTGCAGAGCACAGCCAGGGGACCTGGGAGCCTTGTGCTCTCCGTGCGGCGCTGAGTCTGGGCGGCCAAGCAACCGCTGGTGGAGCCCTGCACTTGCCCTCCCCTCCCCTCTACGAGAGGCCTCACTGCTGGAGGGCTTGGCAGTGTGCAAGCCACCGGCTCCTAAGCCTTCCCCAAGGACGCCCGGGGCCTAGATGCAAAGGCAAGGCAGGAGTGGAGCTGAGGCCAGGAAGGCGCCAGTGGCCTCTCCCAGCATCGCACAGCCTGCTCCTTCCCGGGCAGCAAGCCTAGCAGCGAGGCAAGCCTGGGCAAGTCTCGCCCAGGGCAGAGCAGCCTCGCGCAAGGCACTTGACTAGATCTGGCCTCTGAGCAGAGCTGGAGCTCTGCCGTCCTGGAGGCACACTCGGCTCGGCCCAAGCAGGGATTGCAGCTGCACGCGGCTTGGCTCCCTCGACTCTTCCCAAGGAGGCTCGCTTCCAAGCGGACCGTGCACTTGGCTTCCAGGCAGGGACGCCCCGCGCCTCCTGCAGGTCTTGGCACAGGGGCTGCTTCCCCTGAGCGGAGGCTGTGGGCGGCAGCCCAGACACGCAGGGGCAGGCCCCAACCACCTGCACACGTCTCTGCTGGTTGGGAGAGCACTAGGGAAATGACGTCTGTCAGACACCTTCTGGGCGCTCACGGAGTCAGCCTCCGGGTGTGTGGGGCTGCAGACCACAGCCAGGGGCCCTGGGAAGCCTGGTGCTCTCCGTGCTGTGCTGAGTCTGGGCGGCCAAGCGAGTGCTGGAGGAGCCCTGCACTTGCCATTCCCTTCCCTATGACAGAGCTCTCACGGCTGGAGGGCTTGGCAGCGGGCACCCCACCGGCCCCTAAGCCCTCCGCAAGGACGCCTGGGGACTAGGTGCAAAGGCAAGGCAGGAGTGGAGCTGAGGCCAGGAAGGCGCCAGGAGCGTCTGCCTGTCTGGCGCAGCCTGCTCCTTCCCGGGCAGGAAGCCTAGCAGCGAGGCAAGTCTGGGCAAGGCTCGCCCAGGGCAGAGCAGCCTCACGCCAGCAACTCTGCCAGATCGGGCCTCTGAGCAGAGCTGGAGCTCTGCCGTACTGGAGGCTCACTGGGCTCCGCCCAAGGAGTGATTGCAGACGCACGCAGCTGGGCTGCCTCCTCTTCTCCCGAGGAGGCTCGCTTCCCGCGTGCTGTGCACCAGGCTTCCAGGCGGGGGCGCCCCGCGCCTCCTACAGGTCTTGGCTCAGGGGCTGCTTCCCTGGAGCTGGGGCTGCCGGCGGGAGCCCAGACACGCAGGGGCAGGCCCCACCACCTGCACACGTCTCTGCTGGGGAGCAGAGCGCTAGGGACATGACGTCTGTCAGGCACCTTCTGGGCGCCCACGGAGTCAGCCTCCGGGAGTGTGGGGCTGCAGAGCACAGCCAGGGGACCTGGGAGCCTTGTGCTCTCCGTGCGGCGCTGAGTCTGGGCGGCCAAGCAACCGCTGGTGGAGCCCTGCACTTGCCCTCCCCTCCCCTCTACGAGAGGCCTCACTGCTGGAGGGCTTGGCAGTGTGCAAGCCACCGGCTCCTAAGCCTTCCCCAAGGACGCCCGGGGCCTAGATGCAAAGGCAAGGCAGGAGTGGAGCTGAGGCCAGGAAGGCGCCAGTGGCCTCTCCCAGCATCGCACAGCCTGCTCCTTCCCGGGCAGCAAGCCTAGCAGCGAGGCAAGCCTGGGCAAGTCTCGCCCAGGGCAGAGCAGCCTCGCGCAAGGCACTTGACTAGATCTGGCCTCTGAGCAGAGCTGGAGCTCTGCCGTCCTGGAGGCACACTCGGCTCGGCCCAAGCAGGGATTGCAGCTGCACGCGGCTTGGCTCCCTCGACTCTTCCCAAGGAGGCTCGCTTCCAAGCGGACCGTGCACTTGGCTTCCAGGCAGGGACGCCCCGCGCCTCCTGCAGGTCTTGGCACAGGGGCTGCTTCCCCTGAGCGGAGGCTGTGGGCGGCAGCCCAGACACGCAGGGGCAGGCCCCAACCACCTGCACACGTCTCTGCTGGTTGGGAGAGCACTAGGGAAATGACGTCTGTCAGACACCTTCTGGGCGCTCACGGAGTCAGCCTCCGGGTGTGTGGGGCTGCAGACCACAGCCAGGGGCCCTGGGAAGCCTGGTGCTCTCCGTGCTGTGCTGAGTCTGGGCGGCCAAGCGAGTGCTGGAGGAGCCCTGCACTTGCCATTCCCTTCCCTATGACAGAGCTCTCACGGCTGGAGGGCTTGGCAGCGGGCACCCCACCGGCCCCTAAGCCCTCCGCAAGGACGCCTGGGGACTAGGTGCAAAGGCAAGGCAGGAGTGGAGCTGAGGCCAGGAAGGCGCCAGGAGCGTCTGCCTGTCTGGCGCAGCCTGCTCCTTCCCGGGCAGGAAGCCTAGCAGCGAGGCAAGTCTGGGCAAGGCTCGCCCAGGGCAGAGCAGCCTCACGCCAGCAACTCTGCCAGATCGGGCCTCTGAGCAGAGCTGGAGCTCTGCCGTACTGGAGGCTCACTGGGCTCCGCCCAAGGAGTGATTGCAGACGCACGCAGCTGGGCTGCCTCCTCTTCTCCCGAGGAGGCTCGCTTCCCGCGTGCTGTGCACCAGGCTTCCAGGCGGGGGCGCCCCGCGCCTCCTACAGGTCTTGGCTCAGGGGCTGCTTCCCTGGAGCTGGGGCTGCCGGCGGGAGCCCAGACACGCAGGGGCAGGCCCCACCACCTGCACACGTCTCTGCTGGGGAGCAGAGCGCTAGGGACATGACGTCTGTCAGGCACCTTCTGGGCGCCCACGGAGTCAGCCTCCGGGAGTGTGGGGCTGCAGAGCACAGCCAGGGGACCTGGGAGCCTTGTGCTCTCCGTGCGGCGCTGAGTCTGGGCGGCCAAGCAACCGCTGGTGGAGCCCTGCACTTGCCCTCCCCTCCCCTCTACGAGAGGCCTCACTGCTGGAGGGCTTGGCAGTGTGCAAGCCACCGGCTCCTAAGCCTTCCCCAAGGACGCCCGGGGCCTAGATGCAAAGGCAAGGCAGGAGTGGAGCTGAGGCCAGGAAGGCGCCAGTGGCCTCTCCCAGCATCGCACAGCCTGCTCCTTCCCGGGCAGCAAGCCTAGCAGCGAGGCAAGCCTGGGCAAGTCTCGCCCAGGGCAGAGCAGCCTCGCGCAAGGCACTTGACTAGATCTGGCCTCTGAGCAGAGCTGGAGCTCTGCCGTCCTGGAGGCACACTCGGCTCGGCCCAAGCAGGGATTGCAGCTGCACGCGGCTTGGCTCCCTCGACTCTTCCCAAGGAGGCTCGCTTCCAAGCGGACCGTGCACTTGGCTTCCAGGCAGGGACGCCCCGCGCCTCCTGCAGGTCTTGGCACAGGGGCTGCTTCCCCTGAGCGGAGGCTGTGGGCGGCAGCCCAGACACGCAGGGGCAGGCCCCAACCACCTGCACACGTCTCTGCTGGTTGGGAGAGCACTAGGGAAATGACGTCTGTCAGACACCTTCTGGGCGCTCACGGAGTCAGCCTCCGGGTGTGTGGGGCTGCAGACCACAGCCAGGGGCCCTGGGAAGCCTGGTGCTCTCCGTGCTGTGCTGAGTCTGGGCGGCCAAGCGAGTGCTGGAGGAGCCCTGCACTTGCCATTCCCTTCCCTATGACAGAGCTCTCACGGCTGGAGGGCTTGGCAGCGGGCACCCCACCGGCCCCTAAGCCCTCCGCAAGGACGCCTGGGGACTAGGTGCAAAGGCAAGGCAGGAGTGGAGCTGAGGCCAGGAAGGCGCCAGGAGCGTCTGCCTGTCTGGCGCAGCCTGCTCCTTCCCGGGCAGGAAGCCTAGCAGCGAGGCAAGTCTGGGCAAGGCTCGCCCAGGGCAGAGCAGCCTCACGCCAGCAACTCTGCCAGATCGGGCCTCTGAGCAGAGCTGGAGCTCTGCCGTACTGGAGGCTCACTGGGCTCCGCCCAAGGAGTGATTGCAGACGCACGCAGCTGGGCTGCCTCCTCTTCTCCCGAGGAGGCTCGCTTCCCGCGTGCTGTGCACCAGGCTTCCAGGCGGGGGCGCCCCGCGCCTCCTACAGGTCTTGGCTCAGGGGCTGCTTCCCTGGAGCTGGGGCTGCCGGCGGGAGCCCAGACACGCAGGGGCAGGCCCCACCACCTGCACACGTCTCTGCTGGGGAGCAGAGCGCTAGGGACATGACGTCTGTCAGGCACCTTCTGGGCGCCCACGGAGTCAGCCTCCGGGAGTGTGGGGCTGCAGACCACAGCCAGGGGACCTGGGAGCCTTGTGCTCTCCGTGCGGCGCTGAGTCTGGGCGGCCAAGCAACCGCTGGTGGAGCCCTGCACTTGCCCTCCCCTCCCCTCTACGAGAGGCCTCACTGCTGGAGGGCTTGGCAGTGTGCAAGCCACCGGCTCCTAAGCCTTCCCCAAGGACGCCCGGGGCCTAGATGCAAAGGCAAGGCAGGAGTGGAGCTGAGGCCAGGAAGGCGCCAGTGGCCTCTCCCAGCATCGCACAGCCTGCTCCTTCCTGGGCAGCAAGCCTAGCAGCGAGGCAAGCGTGGGCAAGTCTCGCCCAGGGCAGAGCAGCCTCGCGCAAGGCACTTGACTAGATCTGGCCTCTGAACAGAGCTGGAACTCTGCCGTCCTGGAGGCACACTCGGCTCGGCCCAAGCAGGGATTGCAGCTGCACGCGACTTGGCTCCCTCGACTCTTCCCAAGGAGGCTCGCTTCCAAGCGGACTGTGCACTTGGCTTCCAGGCAGGGACGCCCCGCGCCTCCTGCAGGTCTTGGCACAGGGGCTGCTTCCCCTGAGCGGAGGCTGTGGGCGGCAGCCCAGACACGCAGGGGCAGGCCCCAACCACCTGCACACGTCTCTGCTGGTTGGGAGAGCACTAGGGAAATGACGTCTGTCAGACAACTTCTGGGCGCTCACGGAGTCAGCCTCCGGGTGTGTGGGGCTGCAGACCACAGCCAGGGGCCCTGGGAAGCCTGGGGCTCTCCGTGCTGTGCTGAGTCTGGGAGGCCAAGCGAGTGCTGGAGGAGCCCTGCACTTGCCATTCCCTTCCCTATGACAGAGCTCTCACGGCTGGAGGGCTTGGCAGCGGGCACCCCACCGGCCCCTAAGCCCTCCGCAAGGACGCCTGGGGACTAGGTGCAAAGGCAAGGCAGGAGTGGAGCTGAGGCCAGGAAGGCGCCAGGAGCGTCTGCCTGTCTGGCGCAGCCTGCTCCTTCCCGGGCAGGAAGCCTAGCAGCGAGGCAAGTCTGGGCAAGGCTCGCCCAGGGCAGAGCAGCCTCACGCCAGCAACTCTGCCAGATCGGCCCTCTGAGCAGAGCTGGAGCTCTGCCGTACTGGAGGCTCACTGGGCTCCGCCCAAGGAGTGATTGCAGACGCACGCAGCTGGGCTGCCTCCTCTTCTCCCGAGGAGGCTCGCTTCCCGCGTGCTGTGCACCAGGCTTCCAGGCGGGGGCGCCCCGCGCCTCCTACAGGTCTTGGCTCAGGGGCTGCTTCCCTGGAGCTGGGGCTGCCGGCGGGAGCCCAGACACGCAGGGGCAGGCCCCACCACCTGCACACGTCTCTGCTGGGGAGCAGAGCGCTAGGGACATGACGTCTGTCAGGCACCTTCTGGGCGCCCACGGAGTCAGCCTCCGGGAGTGTGGGGCTGCAGACCACAGCCAGGGGACCTGGGAGCCTTGTGCTCTCCGTGCGGCGCTGAGTCTGGGCGGCCAAGCAACCGCTGGTGGAGCCCTGCACTTGCCCTCCCCTCCCCTCTACGAGAGGCCTCACTGCTGGAGGGCTTGGCAGTGTGCAAGCCACCGGCTCCTAAGCCTTCCCCAAGGACGCCCGGGGCCTAGATGCAAAGGCAAGGCAGGAGTGGAGCTGAGGCCAGGAAGGCGCCAGTGGCCTCTCCCAGCATCGCACAGCCTGCTCCTTCCCGGGCAGCAAGCCTAGCAGCGAGGCAAGCCTGGGCAAGTCTCGCCCAGGGCAGAGCAGCCTCGCGCAAGGCACTTGACTAGATCTGGCCTCTGAGCAGAGCTGGAGCTCTGCCGTCCTGGAGGCACACTCGGCTCGGCCCAAGCAGGGATTGCAGCTGCACGCGACTTGGCTCCCTCGACTCTTCCCAAGGAGGCTCGCTTCCAAGCGGACTGTGCACTTGGCTTCCAGGCAGGGACGCCCCGCGCCTCCTGCAGGTCTTGGCACAGGGGCTGCTTCCCCTGAGCGGAGGCTGTGGGCGGCAGCCCAGACACGCAGGGGCAGGCCCCAACCACCTGCACACGTCTCTGCTGGTTGGGAGAGCACTAGGGAAATGACGTCTGTCAGACACCTTCTGGGCGCTCACGGAGTCAGCCTCCGGGTGTGTGGGGCTGCAGACCACAGCCAGGGGCCCTGGGAAGCCTGGTGCTCTCCGTGCTGTGCTGAGTCTGGGCGGCCAAGCGAGTGCTGGAGGAGCCCTGCACTTGCCATTCCCTTCCCTATGACAGAGCTCTCACGGCTGGAGGGCTTGGCAGCGGGCACCCCACCGGCCCCTAAGCCCTCCGCAAGGACGCCTGGGGACTAGGTGCAAAGGCAAGGCAGGAGTGGAGCTGAGGCCAGGAAGGCGCCAGGAGCGTCTGCCTGTCTGGCGCAGCCTGCTCCTTCCCGGGCAGGAAGCCTAGCAGCGAGGCAAGTCTGGGCAAGGCTCGCCCAGGGCAGAGCAGCCTCACGCCAGCAACTCTGCCAGATCGGCCCTCTGAGCAGAGCTGGAGCTCTGCCGTACTGGAGGCTCACTGGGCTCCGCCCAAGGAGTGATTGCAGACGCACGCAGCTGGGCTGCCTCCTCTTCTCCCGAGGAGGCTCGCTTCCCGCGTGCTGTGCACCAGGCTTCCAGGCGGGGGCGCCCCGCGCCTCCTACAGGTCTTGGCTCAGGGGCTGCTTCCCTGGAGCTGGGGCTGCCGGCGGGAGCCCAGACACGCAGGGGCAGGCCCCACCACCTGCACACGTCTCTGCTGGGGAGCAGAGCGCTAGGGACATGACGTCTGTCAGGCACCTTCTGGGCGCCCACGGAGTCAGCCTCCGGGAGTGTGGGGCTGCAGAGCACAGCCAGGGGACCTGGGAGCCTTGTGCTCTCCGTGCGGCGCTGAGTCTGGGCGGCCAAGCAACCGCTGGTGGAGCCCTGCACTTGCCCTCCCCTCCCCTCTACGAGAGGCCTCACTGCTGGAGGGCTTGGCAGTGTGCAAGCCACCGGCTCCTAAGCCTTCCCCAAGGACGCCCGGGGCCTAGATGCAAAGGCAAGGCAGGAGTGGAGCTGAGGCCAGGAAGGCGCCAGTGGCCTCTCCCAGCATCGCACAGCCTGCTCCTTCCCGGGCAGCAAGCCTAGCAGCGAGGCAAGCCTGGGCAAGTCTCGCCCAGGGCAGAGCAGCCTCGCGCAAGGCACTTGACTAGATCTGGCCTCTGAGCAGAGCTGGAGCTCTGCCGTCCTGGAGGCACACTCGGCTCGGCCCAAGCAGGGATTGCAGCTGCACGCGGCTTGGCTCCCTCGACTCTTCCCAAGGAGGCTCGCTTCCAAGCGGACCGTGCACTTGGCTTCCAGGCAGGGACGCCCCGCGCCTCCTGCAGGTCTTGGCACAGGGGCTGCTTCCCCTGAGCGGAGGCTGTGGGCGGCAGCCCAGACACGCAGGGGCAGGCCCCAACCACCTGCACACGTCTCTGCTGGTTGGGAGAGCACTAGGGAAATGACGTCTGTCAGACACCTTCTGGGCGCTCACGGAGTCAGCCTCCGGGTGTGTGGGGCTGCAGACCACAGCCAGGGGCCCTGGGAAGCCTGGTGCTCTCCGTGCTGTGCTGAGTCTGGGCGGCCAAGCGAGTGCTGGAGGAGCCCTGCACTTGCCATTCCCTTCCCTATGACAGAGCTCTCACGGCTGGAGGGCTTGGCAGCGGGCACCCCACCGGCCCCTAAGCCCTCCGCAAGGACGCCTGGGGACTAGGTGCAAAGGCAAGGCAGGAGTGGAGCTGAGGCCAGGAAGGCGCCAGGAGCGTCTGCCTGTCTGGCGCAGCCTGCTCCTTCCCGGGCAGGAAGCCTAGCAGCGAGGCAAGTCTGGGCAAGGCTCGCCCAGGGCAGAGCAGCCTCACGCCAGCAACTCTGCCAGATCGGCCCTCTGAGCAGAGCTGGAGCTCTGCCGTACTGGAGGCTCACTGGGCTCCGCCCAAGGAGTGATTGCAGACGCACGCAGCTGGGCTGCCTCCTCTTCTCCCGAGGAGGCTCGCTTCCCGCGTGCTGTGCACCAGGCTTCCAGGCGGGGGCGCCCCGCGCCTCCTACAGGTCTTGGCTCAGGGGCTGCTTCCCTGGAGCTGGGGCTGCCGGCGGGAGCCCAGACACGCAGGGGCAGGCCCCACCACCTGCACACGTCTCTGCTGGGGAGCAGAGCGCTAGGGACATGACGTCTGTCAGGCACCTTCTGGGCGCCCACGGAGTCAGCCTCCGGGAGTGTGGGGCTGCAGACCACAGCCAGGGGACCTGGGAGCCTTGTGCTCTCCGTGCGGCGCTGAGTCTGGGCGGCCAAGCAACCGCTGGTGGAGCCCTGCACTTGCCCTCCCCTCCCCTCTACGAGAGGCCTCACTGCTGGAGGGCTTGGCAGTGTGCAAGCCACCGGCTCCTAAGCCTTCCCCAAGGACGCCCGGGGCCTAGATGCAAAGGCAAGGCAGGAGTGGAGCTGAGGCCAGGAAGGCGCCAGTGGCCTCTCCCAGCATCGCACAGCCTGCTCCTTCCCGGGCAGCAAGCCTAGCAGCGAGGCAAGCCTGGGCAAGTCTCGCCCAGGGCAGAGCAGCCTCGCGCAAGGCACTTGACTAGATCTGGCCTCTGAGCAGAGCTGGAGCTCTGCCGTCCTGGAGGCACACTCGGCTCGGCCCAAGCAGGGATTGCAGCTGCACGCGGCTTGGCTCCCTCGACTCTTCCCAAGGAGGCTCGCTTCCAAGCGGACCGTGCACTTGGCTTCCAGGCAGGGACGCCCCGCGCCTCCTGCAGGTCTTGGCACAGGGGCTGCTTCCCCTGAGCGGAGGCTGTGGGCGGCAGCCCAGACACGCAGGGGCAGGCCCCAACCACCTGCACACGTCTCTGCTGGTTGGGAGAGCACTAGGGAAATGACGTCTGTCAGACACCTTCTGGGCGCTCACGGAGTCAGCCTCCGGGTGTGTGGGGCTGCAGACCACAGCCAGGGGCCCTGGGAAGCCTGGTGCTCTCCGTGCTGTGCTGAGTCTGGGCGGCCAAGCGAGTGCTGGAGGAGCCCTGCACTTGCCATTCCCTTCCCTATGACAGAGCTCTCACGGCTGGAGGGCTTGGCAGCGGGCACCCCACCGGCCCCTAAGCCCTCCGCAAGGACGCCTGGGGACTAGGTGCAAAGGCAAGGCAGGAGTGGAGCTGAGGCCAGGAAGGCGCCAGGAGCGTCTGCCTGTCTGGCGCAGCCTGCTCCTTCCCGGGCAGGAAGCCTAGCAGCGAGGCAAGTCTGGGCAAGGCTCGCCCAGGGCAGAGCAGCCTCACGCCAGCAACTCTGCCAGATCGGCCCTCTGAGCAGAGCTGGAGCTCTGCCGTACTGGAGGCTCACTGGGCTCCGCCCAAGGAGTGATTGCAGACGCACGCAGCTGGGCTGCCTCCTCTTCTCCCGAGGAGGCTCGCTTCCCGCGTGCTGTGCACCAGGCTTCCAGGCGGGGGCGCCCCGCGCCTCCTACAGGTCTTGGCTCAGGGGCTGCTTCCCTGGAGCTGGGGCTGCCGGCGGGAGCCCAGACACGCAGGGGCAGGCCCCACCACCTGCACACGTCTCTGCTGGGGAGCAGAGCGCTAGGGACATGACGTCTGTCAGGCACCTTCTGGGCGCCCACGGAGTCAGCCTCCGGGAGTGTGGGGCTGCAGAGCACAGCCAGGGGACCTGGGAGCCTTGTGCTCTCCGTGCGGCGCTGAGTCTGGGCGGCCAAGCAACCGCTGGTGGAGCCCTGCACTTGCCCTCCCCTCCCCTCTACGAGAGGCCTCACTGCTGGAGGGCTTGGCAGTGTGCAAGCCACCGGCTCCTAAGCCTTCCCCAAGGACGCCCGGGGCCTAGATGCAAAGGCAAGGCAGGAGTGGAGCTGAGGCCAGGAAGGCGCCAGTGGCCTCTCCCAGCATCGCACAGCCTGCTCCTTCCCGGGCAGCAAGCCTAGCAGCGAGGCAAGCCTGGGCAAGTCTCGCCCAGGGCAGAGCAGCCTCGCGCAAGGCACTTGACTAGATCTGGCCTCTGAGCAGAGCTGGAGCTCTGCCGTCCTGGAGGCACACTCGGCTCGGCCCAAGCAGGGATTGCAGCTGCACGCGGCTTGGCTCCCTCGACTCTTCCCAAGGAGGCTCGCTTCCAAGCGGACCGTGCACTTGGCTTCCAGGCAGGGACGCCCCGCGCCTCCTGCAGGTCTTGGCACAGGGGCTGCTTCCCCTGAGCGGAGGCTGTGGGCGGCAGCCCAGACACGCAGGGGCAGGCCCCAACCACCTGCACACGTCTCTGCTGGTTGGGAGAGCACTAGGGAAATGACGTCTGTCAGACACCTTCTGGGCGCTCACGGAGTCAGCCTCCGGGTGTGTGGGGCTGCAGACCACAGCCAGGGGCCCTGGGAAGCCTGGTGCTCTCCGTGCTGTGCTGAGTCTGGGCGGCCAAGCGAGTGCTGGAGGAGCCCTGCACTTGCCATTCCCTTCCCTATGACAGAGCTCTCACGGCTGGAGGGCTTGGCAGCGGGCACCCCACCGGCCCCTAAGCCCTCCGCAAGGACGCCTGGGGACTAGGTGCAAAGGCAAGGCAGGAGTGGAGCTGAGGCCAGGAAGGCGCCAGGAGCGTCTGCCTGTCTGGCGCAGCCTGCTCCTTCCCGGGCAGGAAGCCTAGCAGCGAGGCAAGTCTGGGCAAGGCTCGCCCAGGGCAGAGCAGCCTCACGCCAGCAACTCTGCCAGATCGGCCCTCTGAGCAGAGCTGGAGCTCTGCCGTACTGGAGGCTCACTGGGCTCCGCCCAAGGAGTGATTGCAGACGCACGCAGCTGGGCTGCCTCCTCTTCTCCCGAGGAGGCTCGCTTCCCGCGTGCTGTGCACCAGGCTTCCAGGCGGGGGCGCCCCGCGCCTCCTACAGGTCTTGGCTCAGGGGCTGCTTCCCTGGAGCTGGGGCTGCCGGCGGGAGCCCAGACACGCAGGGGCAGGCCCCACCACCTGCACACGTCTCTGCTGGGGAGCAGAGCGCTAGGGACATGACGTCTGTCAGGCACCTTCTGGGCGCCCACGGAGTCAGCCTCCGGGAGTGTGGGGCTGCAGACCACAGCCAGGGGACCTGGGAGCCTTGTGCTCTCCGTGCGGCGCTGAGTCTGGGCGGCCAAGCAACCGCTGGTGGAGCCCTGCACTTGCCCTCCCCTCCCCTCTACGAGAGGCCTCACTGCTGGAGGGCTTGGCAGTGTGCAAGCCACCGGCTCCTAAGCCTTCCCCAAGGACGCCCGGGGCCTAGATGCAAAGGCAAGGCAGGAGTGGAGCTGAGGCCAGGAAGGCGCCAGTGGCCTCTCCCAGCATCGCACAGCCTGCTCCTTCCCGGGCAGCAAGCCTAGCAGCGAGGCAAGCCTGGGCAAGTCTCGCCCAGGGCAGAGCAGCCTCGCGCAAGGCACTTGACTAGATCTGGCCTCTGAGCAGAGCTGGAGCTCTGCCGTCCTGGAGGCACACTCGGCTCGGCCCAAGCAGGGATTGCAGCTGCACGCGGCTTGGCTCCCTCGACTCTTCCCAAGGAGGCTCGCTTCCAAGCGGACCGTGCACTTGGCTTCCAGGCAGGGACGCCCCGCGCCTCCTGCAGGTCTTGGCACAGGGGCTGCTTCCCCTGAGCGGAGGCTGTGGGCGGCAGCCCAGACACGCAGGGGCAGGCCCCAACCACCTGCACACGTCTCTGCTGGTTGGGAGAGCACTAGGGAAATGACGTCTGTCAGACACCTTCTGGGCGCTCACGGAGTCAGCCTCCGGGTGTGTGGGGCTGCAGACCACAGCCAGGGGCCCTGGGAAGCCTGGTGCTCTCCGTGCTGTACTGAGTCTGGGCGGCCAAGCGAGTGCTGGAGGAGCCCTGCACTTGCCATTCCCTTCCCTATGACAGAGCTCTCACGGCTGGAGGGCTTGGCAGCGGGCACCCCACCGGCCCCTAAGCCCTCCGCAAGGACGCCTGGGGACTAGGTGCAAAGGCAAGGCAGGAGTGGAGCTGAGGCCAGGAAGGCGCCAGGAGCGTCTGCCTGTCTGGCGCAGCCTGCTCCTTCCCGGGCAGGAAGCCTAGCAGCGAGGCAAGTCTGGGCAAGGCTCGCCCAGGGCAGAGCAGCCTCACGCCAGCAACTCTGCCAGATCGGCCCTCTGAGCAGAGCTGGAGCTCTGCCGTACTGGAGGCTCACTGGGCTCCGCCCAAGGAGTGATTGCAGACGCACGCAGCTGGGCTGCCTCCTCTTCTCCCGAGGAGGCTCGCTTCCCGCGTGCTGTGCACCAGGCTTCCAGGCGGGGGCGCCCCGCGCCTCCTACAGGTCTTGGCTCAGGGGCTGCTTCCCTGGAGCTGGGGCTGCCGGCGGGAGCCCAGACACGCAGGGGCAGGCCCCACCACCTGCACACGTCTCTGCTGGGGAGCAGAGCGCTAGGGACATGACGTCTGTCAGGCACCTTCTGGGCGCCCACGGAGTCAGCCTCCGGGAGTGTGGGGCTGCAGACCACAGCCAGGGGACCTGGGAGCCTTGTGCTCTCCGTGCGGCGCTGAGTCTGGGCGGCCAAGCAACCGCTGGTGGAGCCCTGCACTTGCCCTCCCCTCCCCTCTACGAGAGGCCTCACTGCTGGAGGGCTTGGCAGTGTGCAAGCCACCGGCTCCTAAGCCTTCCCCAAGGACGCCCGGGGCCTAGATGCAAAGGCAAGGCAGGAGTGGAGCTGAGGCCAGGAAGGCGCCAGGGGCCTCTCCCAGCATCGCACAGCCTGCTCCTTCCCGGGCAGCAAGCCTAGCAGCGAGGCAAGCGTGGGCAAGTCTCGCCCAGGGCAGAGCAGCCTCGCGCAAGGCACTTGACTAGATCAGGCCTCTAAGCAGAGCTGGAGCTCTGCCGTCCTGGAGGCACACTCGGCTCGGCCCAAGCAGGGATTGCAGCTGCACGCGGCTTGGCTCCCTCGACTCTTCCCAAGGAGGCTCGCTTCCAAGCGGACCGTGCACTTGGCTTCCAGGCAGGGACGCCCCGCGCCTCCTGCAGGTCTTGGCACAGGGGCTGCTTCCCCTGAGCGGAGGCTGTGGGCGGCAGCCCAGACACGCAGGGGCAGGCCCCAACCACCTGCACACGTCTCTGCTGGTTGGGAGAGCACTAGGGAAATGACGTCTGTCAGACACCTTCTGGGCGCTCACGGAGTCAGCCTCCGGGTGTGTGGGGCTGCAGACCACAGCCAGGGGCCCTGGGAAGCCTGGTGCTCTCCGTGCTGTGCTGAGTCTGCGCGGCCAAGCGAGCGCTGGAGGAGCCCTGCACTTGCCATTCCCTTCCCTATGACAGAGCTCTCACGGCTGGAGGGCTTGGCAGCGGGCACCCCACCGGCCCCTAAGCCCTCCGCAAGGACGCCTGGGGACTAGGTGCAAAGGCAAGGCAGGAGTGGAGCTGAGGCCAGGAAGGCGCCAGGAGCGTCTGCCTGTCTGGCGCAGCCTGCTCCTTCCCGGGCAGGAAGCCTAGCAGCGAGGCAAGTCTGGGCAAGGCTCGCCCAGGGCAGAGCAGCCTCACGCCAGCAACTCTGCCAGATCGGGCCTCTGAGCAGAGCTGGAGCTCTGCCATACTGGAGGCTCACTGGGCTCCGCCCAAGGAGTGATTGCAGACGCACGCAGCTGGGCTGCCTCCTCTTCTCCCGAGGAGGCTCGCTTCCCGCGTGCTGTGCACCAGGCTTCCAGGCGGGGGCGCCCCGCGCCTCCTACAGGTCTTGGCTCAGGGGCTGCTTCCCTGGAGCTGGGGCTGCCGGCGGGAGCCCAGACACGCAGGGGCAGGCCCCACCACCTGCACACGTCTCTGCTGGGGAGCAGAGCGCTAGGGACATGACGTCTGTCAGGCACCTTCTGGGCGCCCACGGAGTCAGCCTCCGGGAGTGTGGGGCTGCAGACCACAGCCAGGGGACCTGGGAGCCTTGTGCTCTCCGTGCGGCGCTGAGTCTGGGCGGCCAAGCAACCGCTGGTGGAGCCCTGCACTTGCCCTCCCCTGCCCTCTACGAGAGGCCTCACTGCTGGAGGGCTTGGCAGTGTGCAAGCCACCGGCTCCTAAGCCTTCCCCAAGGACGCCCGGGACCTAGATGCAAAGGCAAGGCAGGAGTGGAGCTGAGGCCAGGAAGGCGCCAGGGGCCTCTCCCAGCATCGCACAGCCTGCTCCTTCCCGGGCAGCAAGCCTAGCAGCGAGGCAAGCCTGGGCAAGTCTCGCCCAGGGCAGAGCAGCCTCGCGCAAGGCACTTGACTAGATCTGGCCTCTGAGCAGAGCTGGAGCTCTTCCGTCCTGGAGGCACACTCGGCTCGGCCCAAGCAGGGATTGCAGCTGCACGCGGCTTGGCTCCCTCGACTCTTCCCAAGGAGGCTCGCTTCCAAGCGGACCGTGCACTTGGCTTCCAGGCAGGGACGCCCCGCGCCTCCTGCAGGTCTTGGCACAGGGGCTGCTTCCCCTGAGCGGAGGCTGTGGGCGGCAGCCCAGACACGCAGGGGCAGGCCCCAACCACCTGCACACGTCTCTGCTGGTTGGGAGAGCACTAGGGAAATGACGTCTGTCAGACACCTTCTGGGCGCTCACGGAGTCAGCCTCCGGGTGTGTGGGGCTGCAGACCACAGCCAGGGGCCCTGGGAAGCCTGGTGCTCTCCGTGCTGTGCTGAGTCTGGGCGGCCAAGCGAGCGCTGGAGGAGCCCTGCACTTGCCATTCCCTTCCCTATGACAGAGCTCTCACGGCTGGAGGGCTTGGCAGCGGGCACCCCACCGGCCCCTAAGCCCTCCGCAAGGACGCCTGGGGACTAGGTGCAAAGGCAAGGCAGGAGTGGAGCTGAGGCCAGGAAGGCGCCAGGAGCGTCTGCCTGTCTCGCGCAGCCTGCTCCTTCCCGGGCAGGAAGCCTAGCAGCGAGGCAAGTCTGGGCAAGGCTCGCCCAGGGCAGAGCAGCCTCACGCCAGCAACTCTGCCAGATCGGGCCTCTGAGCAGAGCTGGAGCTCTGCCGTACTGGAGGCTCACTGGGCTCCGCCCAAGGAGTGATTGCAGACGCACGCAGCTGGGCTGCCTCCTCTTCTCCCGAGGAGGCTCGCTTCCCGCGTGCTGTGCACCAGGCTTCCAGGCGGGGGCGCCCCGCGCCTCCTACAGGTCTTGGCTCAGGGGCTGCTTCCCTGGAGCTGGGGCTGCCGGCGGGAGCCCAGACACGCAGGGGCAGGCCCCACCACCTGCACACGTCTCTGCTGGGGAGCAGAGCGCTAGGGACATGACGTCTGTCAGGCACCTTCTGGGCGCCCACGGAGTCAGCCTCCGGGAGTGTGGGGCTGCAGACCACAGCCAGGGGACCTGGGAGCCTTGTGCTCTCCGTGCGGCGCTGAGTCTGGGCGGCCAAGCAACCGCTGGTGGAGCCCTGCACTTGCCCTCCCCTGCCCTCTACGAGAGGCCTCACTGCTGGAGGGCTTGGCAGTGTGCAAGCCACCGGCTCCTAAGCCTTCCCCAAGGACGCCCGGGACCTAGATGCAAAGGCAAGGCAGGAGTGGAGCTGAGGCCAGGAAGGCGCCAGTGGCCTCTCCCAGCATCGCACAGCCTGCTCCTTCCTGGGCAGCAAGCGTAGCAGCGAGGCAAGCGTGGGCAAGTCTCGCCCAGGGCAGAGCAGCCTCGCGCAAGGCACTTGACTAGATCTGGCCTCTGAACAGAGCTGGAACTCTGCCGTCCTGGAGGCACACTCGGCTCGGCCCAAGCAGGGATTGCAGCTGCACGCGGCTTGGCTCCCTCGACTCTTCCCAAGGAGGCTCGCTTCCAAGCGGACTGTGCACTTGGGTTCCAGGCAGGGACGCCCCGCGCCTCCTGCAGGTCTTGGCACAGGGGCTGCTTCCCCTGAGCGGAGGCTGTGGGCGGCAGCCCAGACACGCAGGGGCAGGCCCCAACCACCTGCACACGTCTCTGCTGGTGGGGAGAGCACTAGGGAAATGACGTCTGTCAGGCACCTTCTGGGCGCTCACGGAGTCAGCCTCCGGGTGTGTGGGGCTGCAGACCACAGCCAGGGGCCCTGGGAAGCCTGGTGCTCTCCGTGCTGTGCTGAGTCTGGGCGGCCAAGCGAGCGCTGGAGGAGCCCTGCACTTGCCATTCCCTTCCCTATGACAGAGCTCTCACGGCTGGAGGGCTTGGCAGCGGGCACCCCACCGGCCCCTAAGCCCTCCGCAAGGACGCCTGGGGACTAGGTGCAAAGGCAAGGCAGGAGTGGAGCTGAGGCCAGGAAGGCGCCAGGAGCGTCTGCCTGTCTGGCGCAGCCTGCTCCTTCCCGGGCAGGAAGCCTAGCAGCGAGGCAAGTCTGGGCAAGGCTCGCCCAGGGCAGAGCAGCCTCACGCCAGCAACTCTGCCAGATCGGCCCTCTGAGCAGAGCTGGAGCTCTGCCGTACTGGAGGCTCACTGGGCTCCGCCCAAGGAGTGATTGCAGACGCACGCAGCTGGGCTGCCTCCTCTTCTCCCGAGGAGGCTCGCTTCCCGCGTGCTGTGCACCAGGCTTCCAGGCGGGGGCGCCCCGCGCCTCCTACAGGTCTTGGCTCAGGGGCTGCTTCCCTGGAGCTGGGGCTGCCGGCGGGAGCCCAGACACGCAGGGGCAGGCCCCACCACCTGCACACGTCTCTGCTGGGGAGCAGAGCGCTAGGGACATGACGTCTGTCAGGCACCTTCTGGGCGCCCACGGAGTCAGCCTCCGGGAGTGTGGGGCTGCAGACCACAGCCAGGGGACCTGGGAGCCTTGTGCTCTCCGTGCGGCGCTGAGTCTGGGCGGCCAAGCAACCGCTGGTGGAGCCCTGCACTTGCCCTCCCCTCCCCTCTACGAGAGGCCTCACTGCTGGAGGGCTTGGCAGTGTGCAAGCCACCGGCTCCTAAGCCTTCCCCAAGGACGCCCGGGGCCTAGATGCAAAGGCAAGGCAGGAGTGGAGCTGAGGCCAGGAAGGCGCCAGTGGCCTCTCCCAGCATCGCACAGCCTGCTCCTTCCTGGGCAGCAAGCCTAGCAGCGAGGCAAGCGTGGGCAAGTCTCGCCCAGGGCAGAGCAGCCTCGCGCAAGGCACTTGACTAGATCTGGCCTCTGAACAGAGCTGGAACTCTGCCGTCCTGGAGGCACACTCGGCTCGGCCCAAGCAGGGATTGCAGCTGCACGCGACTTGGCTCCCTCGACTCTTCCCAAGGAGGCTCGCTTCCAAGCGGACTGTGCACTTGGCTTCCAGGCAGGGACGCCCCGCGCCTCCTGCAGGTCTTGGCACAGGGGCTGCTTCCCCTGAGCGGAGGCTGTGGGCGGCAGCCCAGACACGCAGGGGCAGGCCCCACCACCTGCACACGTCTCTGCTGGGGAGCAGAGCGCTAGGGACATGACGTCTGTCAGGCACCTTCTGGGCGCCCACGGAGTCAGCCTCCGGGAGTGTGGGGCTGCAGAGCACAGCCAGGGGACCTGGGAGCCTTGTGCTCTCCGTGCGGCGCTGAGTCTGGGCGGCCAAGCAACCGCTGGTGGAGCCCTGCACTTGCCCTCCCCTCCCCTCTACGAGAGGCCTCACTGCTGGAGGGCTTGGCAGTGTGCAAGCCACCGGCTCCTAAGCCTTCCCCAAGGACGCCCGGGGCCTAGATGCAAAGGCAAGGCAGGAGTGGAGCTGAGGCCAGGAAGGCGCCAGTGGCCTCTCCCAGCATCGCACAGCCTGCTCCTTCCCGGGCAGCAAGCCTAGCAGCGAGGCAAGCCTGGGCAAGTCTCGCCCAGGGCAGAGCAGCCTCGCGCAAGGCACTTGACTAGATCTGGCCTCTGAGCAGAGCTGGAGCTCTGCCGTCCTGGAGGCAC
Source organism: Budorcas taxicolor (assembly GCF_023091745.1). Classification (NCBI taxonomy): domain Eukaryota; kingdom Metazoa; phylum Chordata; class Mammalia; order Artiodactyla; family Bovidae; genus Budorcas; species Budorcas taxicolor. The sequence goes on from NW_026292304.1 coordinate 491,340, forward strand.
ACTCGGCTCGGCCCAAGCAGGGATTGCAGCTGCACGCGGCTTGGCTCCCTCGACTCTTCCCAAGGAGGCTCGCTTCCAAGCGGACCGTGCACTTGGCTTCCAGGCAGGGACGCCCCGCGCCTCCTGCAGGTCTTGGCACAGGGGCTGCTTCCCCTGAGCGGAGGCTGTGGGCGGCAGCCCAGACACGCAGGGGCAGGCCCCAACCACCTGCACACGTCTCTGCTGGTTGGGAGAGCACTAGGGAAATGACGTCTGTCAGACACCTTCTGGGCGCTCACGGAGTCAGCCTCCGGGTGTGTGGGGCTGCAGACCACAGCCAGGGGCCCTGGGAAGCCTGGTGCTCTCCGTGCTGTGCTGAGTCTGGGCGGCCAAGCGAGTGCTGGAGGAGCCCTGCACTTGCCATTCCCTTCCCTATGACAGAGCTCTCACGGCTGGAGGGCTTGGCAGCGGGCACCCCACCGGCCCCTAAGCCCTCCGCAAGGACGCCTGGGGACTAGGTGCAAAGGCAAGGCAGGAGTGGAGCTGAGGCCAGGAAGGCGCCAGGAGCGTCTGCCTGTCTGGCGCAGCCTGCTCCTTCCCGGGCAGGAAGCCTAGCAGCGAGGCAAGTCTGGGCAAGGCTCGCCCAGGGCAGAGCAGCCTCACGCCAGCAACTCTGCCAGATCGGCCCTCTGAGCAGAGCTGGAGCTCTGCCGTACTGGAAGCTCACTGGGCTCCGCCCAAGGAGTGATTGCAGACGCACGCAGCTGGGCTGCCTCCTCTTCTCCCGAGGAGGCTCGCTTCCCGCGTGCTGTGCACCAGGCTTCCAGGCGGGGGCGCCCCGCGCCTCCTACAGGTCTTGGCTCAGGGGCTGCTTCCCTGGAGCTGGGGCTGCCGGCGGGAGCCCAGACACGCAGGGGCAGGCCCCACCACCTGCACACGTCTCTGCTGGGGAGCAGAGCGCTAGGGACATGACGTCTGTCAGGCACCTTCTGGGCGCCCACGGAGTCAGCCTCCGGGAGTGTGGGGCTGCAGACCACAGCCAGGGGACCTGGGAGCCTTGTGCTCTCCGTGCAGCGCTGAGTCTGGGCGGCCAAGCAACCGCTGGTGGAGCCCTGCACTTGCCCTCCCCTCCCCTCTACGAGAGGCCTCACTGCTGGAGGGCTTGGCAGTGTGCAAGCCACCGGCTCCTAAGCCTTCCCCAAGGACGCCCGGGGCCTAGATGCAAAGGCAAGGCAGGAGTGGAGCTGAGGCCAGGAAGGCGCCAGTGGCCTCTCCCAGCATCGCACAGCCTGCTCCTTCCCGGGCAGCAAGCCTAGCAGCGAGGCAAGCCTGGGCAAGTCTCGCCCAGGGCAGAGCAGCCTCGCGCAAGGCACTTGACTAGATCTGGCCTCTGAGCAGAGCTGGAGCTCTGCCGTCCTGGAGGCACACTCGGCTCGGCCCAAGCAGGGATTGCAGCTGCACGCGGCTTGGCTCCCTCGACTCTTCCCAAGGAGGCTCGCTTCCAAGCGGACCGTGCACTTGGCTTCCAGGCAGGGACGCCCCGCGCCTCCTGCAGGTCTTGGCACAGGGGCTGCTTCCCCTGAGCGGAGGCTGTGGGCGGCAGCCCAGACACGCAGGGGCAGGCCCCAACCACCTGCACACGTCTCTGCTGGTTGGGAGAGCACTAGGGAAATGACGTCTGTCAGACACCTTCTGGGCGCTCACGGAGTCAGCCTCCGGGTGTGTGGGGCTGCAGACCACAGCCAGGGGCCCTGGGAAGCCTGGTGCTCTCCGTGCTGTGCTGAGTCTGGGCGGCCAAGCGAGTGCTGGAGGAGCCCTGCACTTGCCATTCCCTTCCCTATGACAGAGATCTCACGGCTGGAGGGCTTGGCAGCGGGCACCCCACTGGCCCCTAAGCCCTCCGCAAGGACGCCTGGGGACTAGGTGCAAAGGCAAGGCAGGAGTGGAGCTGAGGCCAGGAAGGCGCCAGGAGCGTCTGCCTGTCTGGCGCAGCCTGCTCCTTCCCGGGCAGGAAGCCTAGCAGCGAGGCAAGTCTGGGCAAGGCTCGCCCAGGGCAGAGCAGCCTCACGCCAGCAACTCTGCCAGATCGGGCCTCTGAGCAGAGCTGGAGCTCTGCCGTACTGGAGGCTCACTGGGCTCCGCCCAAGGAGTGATTGCAGACGCACGCAGCTGGGCTGCCTCCTCTTCTCCCGAGGAGGCTCGCTTCCCGCGTGCTGTGCACCAGGCTTCCAGGCGGGGGCGCCCCGCGCCTCCTACAGGTCTTGGCTCAGGGGCTGCTTCCCTGGAGCTGGGGCTGCCGGCGGGAGCCCAGACACGCAGGGGCAGGCCCCACCACCTGCACACGTCTCTGCTGGGGAGCAGAGCGCTAGGGACATGACGTCTGTCAGGCACCTTCTGGGCGCCCACGGAGTCAGCCTCCGGGAGTGTGGGGCTGCAGACCACAGCCAGGGGACCTGGGAGCCTTGTGCTCTCCGTGCGGCGCTGAGTCTGGGCGGCCAAGCAACCGCTGGTGGAGCCCTGCACTTGCCCTCCCCTCCCCTCTACGAGAGGCCTCACTGCTGGAGGGCTTGGCAGTGTGCAAGCCACCGGCTCCTAAGCCTTCCCCAAGGACGCCCGGGGCCTAGATGCAAAGGCAAGGCAGGAGTGGAGCTGAGGCCAGGAAGGCGCCAGTGGCCTCTCCCAGCATCGCACAGCCTGCTCCTTCCCGGGCAGCAAGCCTAGCAGCGAGGCAAGCCTGGGCAAGTCTCGCCCAGGGCAGAGCAGCCTCGCGCAAGGCACTTGACTAGATCTGGCCTCTGAGCAGAGCTGGAGCTCTGCCGTCCTGGAGGCACACTCGGCTCGGCCCAAGCAGGGATTGCAGCTGCACGCGGCTTGGCTCCCTCGACTCTTCCCAAGGAGGCTCGCTTCCAAGCGGACCGTGCACTTGGCTTCCAGGCAGGGACGCCCCGCGCCTCCTGCAGGTCTTGGCACAGGGGCTGCTTCCCCTGAGCGGAGGCTGTGGGCGGCAGCCCAGACACGCAGGGGCAGGCCCCAACCACCTGCACACGTCTCTGCTGGTTGGGAGAGCACTAGGGAAATGACGTCTGTCAGACACCTTCTGGGCGCTCACGGAGTCAGCCTCCGGGTGTGTGGGGCTGCAGACCACAGCCAGGGGCCCTGGGAAGCCTGGTGCTCTCCGTGCTGTGCTGAGTCTGGGCGGCCAAGCGAGCGCTGGAGGAGCCCTGCACTTGCCATTCCCTTCCCTATGACAGAGCTCTCACGGCTGGAGGGCTTGGCAGCGGGCACCCCACCGGCCCCTAAGCCCTCCGCAAGGACGCCTGGGGACTAGGTGCAAAGGCAAGGCAGGAGTGGAGCTGAGGCCAGGAAGGCGCCAGGAGCGTCTGCCTGTCTGGCGCAGCCTGCTCCTTCCCGGGCAGGAAGCCTAGCAGCGAGGCAAGTCTGGGCAAGGCTCGCCCAGGGCAGAGCAGCCTCACGCCAGCAACTCTGCCAGATCGGCCCTCTGAGCAGAGCTGGAGCTCTGCCGTACTGGAGGCTCACTGGGCTCCGCCCAAGGAGTGATTGCAGACGCACGCAGCTGGGCTGCCTCCTCTTCTCCCGAGGAGGCTCGCTTCCCGCGTGCTGTGCACCAGGCTTCCAGGCGGGGGCGCCCCGCGCCTCCTACAGGTCTTGGCTCAGGGGCTGCTTCCCTGGAGCTGGGGCTGCCGGCGGGAGCCCAGACACGCAGGGGCAGGCCCCACCACCTGCACACGTCTCTGCTGGGGAGCAGAGCGCTAGGGACATGACGTCTGTCAGGCACCTTCTGGGCGCCCACGGAGTCAGCCTCCGGGAGTGTGGGGCTGCAGACCACAGCCAGGGGACCTGGGAGCCTTGTGCTCTCCGTGCGGCGCTGAGTCTGGGCGGCCAAGCAACCGCTGGTGGAGCCCTGCACTTGCCCTCCCCTCCCCTCTACGAGAGGCCTCACTGCTGGAGGGCTTGGCAGTGTGCAAGCCACCGGCTCCTAAGCCTTCCCCAAGGACGCCCGGGGCCTAGATGCAAAGGCAAGGCAGGAGTGGAGCTGAGGCCAGGAAGGCGCCAGTGGCCTCTCCCAGCATCGCACAGCCTGCTCCTTCCCGGGCAGCAAGCCTAGCAGCGAGGCAAGCCTGGGCAAGTCTCGCCCAGGGCAGAGCAGCCTCGCGCAAGGCACTTGACTAGATCCGGCCTCTGAGCAGAGCTGGAGCTCTGCCGTCCTGGAGGCACACTCGGCTCGGCCCAAGCAGGGATTGCAGCTGCACGCGGCTTGGCTCCCTCGACTCTTCCCAAGGAGGCTCGCTTCCAAGCGGACCGTGCACTTGGCTTCCAGGCAGGGACGCCCCGCGCCTCCTGCAGGTCTTGGCACAGGGGCTGCTTCCCCTGAGCGGAGGCTGTGGGCGGCAGCCCAGACACGCAGGGGCAGGCCCCAACCACCTGCACACGTCTCTGCTGGTTGGGAGAGCACTAGGGAAATGACGTCTGTCAGACACCTTCTGGGCGCTCACGGAGTCAGCCTCCGGGTGTGTGGGGCTGCAGACCACAGCCAGGGGCCCTGGGAAGCCTGGTGCTCTCCGTGCTGTGCTGAGTCTGGGCGGCCAAGCGAGTGCTGGAGGAGCCCTGCACTTGCCATTCCCTTCCCTATGACAGAGCTCTCACGGCTGGAGGGCTTGGCAGCGGGCACCCCACCGGCCCCTAAGCCCTCCGCAAGGACGCCTGGGGACTAGGTGCAAAGGCAAGGCAGGAGTGGAGCTGAGGCCAGGAAGGCGCCAGGAGCGTCTGCCTGTCTGGCGCAGCCTGCTCCTTCCCGGGCAGGAAGCCTAGCAGCGAGGCAAGTCTGGGCAAGGCTCGCCCAGGGCAGAGCAGCCTCACGCCAGCAACTCTGCCAGATCGGGCCTCTGAGCAGAGCTGGAGCTCTGCCGTACTGGAGGCTCACTGGGCTCCGCCCAAGGAGTGATTGCAGACGCACGCAGCTGGGCTGCCTCCTCTTCTCCCGAGGAGGCTCGCTTCCCGCGTGCTGTGCACCAGGCTTCCAGGCGGGGGCGCCCCGCGCCTCCTACAGGTCTTGGCTCAGGGGCTGCTTCCCTGGAGCTGGGGCTGCCGGCGGGAGCCCAGACACGCAGGGGCAGGCCCCACCACCTGCACACGTCTCTGCTGGGGAGCAGAGCGCTAGGGACATGACGTCTGTCAGGCACCTTCTGGGCGCCCACGGAGTCAGCCTCCGGGAGTGTGGGGCTGCAGACCACAGCCAGGGGACCTGGGAGCCTTGTGCTCTCCGTGCGGCGCTGAGTCTGGGCGGCCAAGCAACCGCTGGTGGAGCCCTGCACTTGCCCTCCCCTCCCCTCTACGAGAGGCCTCACTGCTGGAGGGCTTGGCAGTGTGCAAGCCACCGGCTCCTAAGCCTTCCCCAAGGACGCCCGGGGCCTAGATGCAAAGGCAAGGCAGGAGTGGAGCTGAGGCCAGGAAGGCGCCAGTGGCCTCTCCCAGCATCGCACAGCCTGCTCCTTCCCGGGCAGCAAGCCTAGCAGCGAGGCAAGCCTGGGCAAGTCTCGCCCAGGGCAGAGCAGCCTCGCGCAAGGCACTTGACTAGATCTGGCCTCTGAGCAGAGCTGGAGCTCTGCCGTCCTGGAGGCACACTCGGCTCGGCCCAAGCAGGGATTGCAGCTGCACGCGGCTTGGCTCCCTCGACTCTTCCCAAGGAGGCTCGCTTCCAAGCGGACCGTGCACTTGGCTTCCAGGCAGGGACGCCCCGCGCCTCCTGCAGGTCTTGGCACAGGGGCTGCTTCCCCTGAGCGGAGGCTGTGGGCGGCAGCCCAGACACGCAGGGGCAGGCCCCAACCACCTGCACACGTCTCTGCTGGTTGGGAGAGCACTAGGGAAATGACGTCTGTCAGACACCTTCTGGGCGCTCACGGAGTCAGCCTCCGGGTGTGTGGGGCTGCAGACCACAGCCAGGGGCCCTGGGAAGCCTGGTGCTCTCCGTGCTGTGCTGAGTCTGGGCGGCCAAGCGAGTGCTGGAGGAGCCCTGCACTTGCCATTCCCTTCCCTATGACAGAGCTCTCACGGCTGGAGGGCTTGGCAGCGGGCACCCCACCGGCCCCTAAGCCCTCCGCAAGGACGCCTGGGGACTAGGTGCAAAGGCAAGGCAGGAGTGGAGCTGAGGCCAGGAAGGCGCCAGGAGCGTCTGCCTGTCTCGCGCAGCCTGCTCCTTCCCGGGCAGGAAGCCTAGCAGCGAGGCAAGTCTGGGCAAGGCTCGCCCAGGGCAGAGCAGCCTCACGCCAGCAACTCTGCCAGATCGGGCCTCTGAGCAGAGCTGGAGCCCTGCCGTACTGGAGGCTCACTGGGCTCCGCCCAAGGAGTGATTGCAGACGCACGCAGCTGGGCTGCCTCCTCTTCTCCCGAGGAGGCTCGCTTCCCGCGTGCTGTGCACCAGGCTTCCAGGCGGGGGCGCCCCGCGCCTCCTACAGGTCTTGGCTCAGGGGCTGCTTCCCTGGAGCTGGGGCTGCCGGCGGGAGCCCAGACACGCAGGGGCAGGCCCCACCACCTGCACACGTCTCTGCTGGGGAGCAGAGCGCTAGGGACATGACGTCTGTCAGGCACCTTCTGGGCGCCCACGGAGTCAGCCTCCGGGAGTGTGGGGCTGCAGACCACAGCCAGGGGACCTGGGAGCCTTGTGCTCTCCGTGCGGCGCTGAGTCTGGGCGGCCAAGCAACCGCTGGTGGAGCCCTGCACTTGCCCTCCCCTCCCCTCTACGAGAGGCCTCACTGCTGGAGGGCTTGGCAGTGTGCAAGCCACCGGCTCCTAAGCCTTCCCCAAGGACGCCCGGGGCCTAGATGCAAAGGCAAGGCAGGAGTGGAGCTGAGGCCAGGAAGGCGCCAGTGGCCTCTCCCAGCATCGCACAGCCTGCTCCTTCCCGGGCAGCAAGCCTAGCAGCGAGGCAAGCCTGGGCAAGTCTCGCCCAGGGCAGAGCAGCCTCGCGCAAGGCACTTGACTAGATCTGGCCTCTGAGCAGAGCTGGAGCTCTGCCGTCCTGGAGGCACACTCGGCTCGGCCCAAGCAGGGATTGCAGCTGCACGCGGCTTGGCTCCCTCGACTCTTCCCAAGGAGGCTCGCTTCCAAGCGGACCGTGCACTTGGCTTCCAGGCAGGGACGCCCCGCGCCTCCTGCAGGTCTTGGCACAGGGGCTGCTTCCCCTGAGCGGAGGCTGTGGGCGGCAGCCCAGACACGCAGGGGCAGGCCCCAACCACCTGCACACGTCTCTGCTGGTTGGGAGAGCACTAGGGAAATGACGTCTGTCAGACACCTTCTGGGCGCTCACGGAGTCAGCCTCCGGGTGTGTGGGGCTGCAGACCACAGCCAGGGGCCCTGGGAAGCCTGGTGCTCTCCGTGCTGTGCTGAGTCTGGGCGGCCAAGCGAGTGCTGGAGGAGCCCTGCACTTGCCATTCCCTTCCCTATGACAGAGCTCTCACGGCTGGAGGGCTTGGCAGCGGGCACCCCACCGGCCCCTAAGCGCTCCGCAAGGACGCCTGGGGACTAGGTGCAAAGGCAAGGCAGGAGTGGAGCTGAGGCCAGGAAGGCGCCAGGAGCGTCTGCCTGTCTGGCGCAGCCTGCTCCTTCCCGGGCAGGAAGCCTAGCAGCGAGGCAAGTCTGGGCAAGGCTCGCCCAGGGCAGAGCAGCCTCACGCCAGCAACTCTGCCAGATCGGCCCTCTGAGCAGAGCTGGAGCTCTGCCGTACTGGAGGCTCACTGGGCTCCGCCCAAGGAGTGATTGCAGACGCACGCAGCTGGGCTGCCTCCTCTTCTCCCGAGGAGGCTCGCTTCCCGCGTGCTGTGCACCAGGCTTCCAGGCGGGGGCGCCCCGCGCCTCCTACAGGTCTTGGCTCAGGGGCTGCTTCCCTGGAGCTGGGGCTGCCGGCGGGAGCCCAGACACGCAGGGGCAGGCCCCACCACCTGCACACGTCTCTGCTGGGGAGCAGAGCGCTAGGGACATGACGTCTGTCAGGCACCTTCTGGGCGCCCACGGAGTCAGCCTCCGGGAGTGTGGGGCTGCAGACCACAGCCAGGGGACCTGGGAGCCTTGTGCTCTCCGTGTGGCGCTGAGTCTGGGCGGCCAAGCAACCGCTGGTGGAGCCCTGCACTTGCCCTCCCCTCCCCTCTACGAGAGGCCTCACTGCTGGAGGGCTTGGCAGTGTGCAAGCCACCGGCTCCTAAGCCTTCCCCAAGGACGCCCGGGGCCTAGATGCAAAGGCAAGGCAGGAGTGGAGCTGAGGCCAGGAAGGCGCCAGTGGCCTCTCCCAGCATCGCACAGCCTGCTCCTTCCCGGGCAGCAAGCCTAGCAGCGAGGCAAGCCTGGGCAAGTCTCGCCCAGGGCAGAGCAGCCTCGCGCAAGGCACTTGACTAGATCTGGCCTCTGAGCAGAGCTGGAGCTCTGCCGTCCTGGAGGCACACTCGGCTCGGCCCAAGCAGGGATTGCAGCTGCACGCGGCTTGGCTCCCTCGACTCTTCCCAAGGAGGCTCGCTTCCAAGCGGACCGTGCACTTGGCTTCCAGGAAGGGACGCCCCGCGCCTCCTGCAGGTCTTGGCACAGGGGCTGCTTCCCCTGAGCGGAGGCTGTGGGCGGCAGCCCAGACACGCAGGGGCAGGCCCCAACCACCTGCACACGTCTCTGCTGGTTGGGAGAGCACTAGGGAAATGACGTCTGTCAGACACCTTCTGGGCGCTCACGGAGTCAGCCTCCGGGTGTGTGGGGCTGCAGACCACAGCCAGGGGCCCTGGGAAGCCTGGTGCTCTCCGTGCTGTGCTGAGTCTGGGCGGCCAAGCGAGCGCTGGAGGAGCCCTGCACTTGCCATTCCCTTCCCTATGACAGAGCTCTCACGGCTGGAGGGCTTGGCAGCGGGCACCCCACCGGCCCCTAAGCCCTCCGCAAGGACGCCTGGGGACTAGGTGCAAAGGCAAGGCAGGAGTGGAGCTGAGGCCAGGAAGGCGCCAGGAGCGTCTGCCTGTCTGGCGCAGCCTGCTCCTTCCCGGGCAGGAAGCCTAGCAGCGAGGCAAGTCTGGGCAAGGCTCGCCCAGGGCAGAGCAGCCTCACGCCAGCAACTCTGCCAGATCGGGCCTCTGAGCAGAGCTGGAGCTCTGCCGTACTGGAGGCTCACTGGGCTCCGCCCAAGGAGTGATTGCAGACGCACGCAGCTGGGCTGCCTCCTCTTCTCCCGAGGAGGCTCGCTTCCCGCGTGCTGTGCACCAGGCTTCCAGGCGGGGGCGCCCCGCGCCTCCTACAGGTCTTGGCTCAGGGGCTGCTTCCCTGGAGCTGGGGCTGCCGGCGGGAGCCCAGACACGCAGGGGCAGGCCCCACCACCTGCACACGTCTCTGCTGGGGAGCAGAGCGCTAGGGACATGACGTCTGTCAGGCACCTTCTGGGCGCCCACGGAGTCAGCCTCCGGGAGTGTGGGGCTGCAGACCACAGCCAGGGGACCTGGGAGCCTTGTGCTCTCCGTGCGGCGCTGAGTCTGGGCGGCCAAGCAACCGCTGGTGGAGCCCTGCACTTGCCCTCCCCTCCCCTCTACGAGAGGCCTCACTGCTGGAGGGCTTGGCAGTGTGCAAGCCACCGGCTCCTAAGCCTTCCCCAAGGACGCCCGGGGCCTAGATGCAAAGGCAAGGCAGGAGTGGAGCTGAGGCCAGGAAGGCGCCAGTGGCCTCTCCCAGCATCGCACAGCCTGCTCCTTCCCGGGCAGCAAGCCTAGCAGCGAGGCAAGCCTGGGCAAGTCTCGCCCAGGGCAGAGCAGCCTCGCGCAAGGCACTTGACTAGATCTGGCCTCTGAGCAGAGCTGGAGCTCTGCCGTCCTGGAGGCACACTCGGCTCGGCCCAAGCAGGGATTGCAGCTGCACGCGGCTTGGCTCCCTCGACTCTTCCCAAGGAGGCTCGCTTCCAAGCGGACCGTGCACTTGGCTTCCAGGCAGGGACGCCCCGCGCCTCCTGCAGGTCTTGGCACAGGGGCTGCTTCCCCTGAGCGGAGGCTGTGGGCGGCAGCCCAGACACGCAGGGGCAGGCCCCAACCACCTGCACACGTCTCTGCTGGTTGGGAGAGCACTAGGGAAATGACGTCTGTCAGACACCTTCTGGGCGCTCACGGAGTCAGCCTCCGGGTGTGTGGGGCTGCAGACCACAGCCAGGGGCCCTGGGAAGCCTGGTGCTCTCCGTGCTGTGCTGAGTCTGGGCGGCCAAGCGAGTGCTGGAGGAGCCCTGCACTTGCCATTCCCTTCCCTATGACAGAGCTCTCACGGCTGGAGGGCTTGGCAGCGGGCACCCCACCGGCCCCTAAACCCTCCGCAAGGACGCCTGGGGACTAGGTGCAAAGGCAAGGCAGGAGTGGAGCTGAGGCCAGGAAGGCGCCAGGAGCGTCTGCCTGTCTCGCGCAGCCTGCTCCTTCCCGGGCAGGAAGCCTAGCAGCGAGGCAAGTCTGGGCAAGGCTCGCCCAGGGCAGAGCAGCCTCACGCCAGCAACTCTGCCAGATCGGGCCTCTGAGCAGAGCTGGAGCCCTGCCGTACTGGAGGCTCACTGGGCTCCGCCCAAGGAGTGATTGCAGACGCACGCAGCTGGGCTGCCTCCTCTTCTCCCGAGGAGGCTCGCTTCCCGCGTGCTGTGCACCAGGCTTCCAGGCGGGGGCGCCCCGCGCCTCCTACAGGTCTTGGCTCAGGGGCTGCTTCCCTGGAGCTGGGGCTGCCGGCGGGAGCCCAGACACGCAGGGGCAGGCCCCACCACCTGCACACGTCTCTGCTGGGGAGCAGAGCGCTAGGGACATGACGTCTGTCAGGCACCTTCTGGGCGCCCACGGAGTCAGCCTCCGGGAGTGTGGGGCTGCAGACCACAGCCAGGGGACCTGGGAGCCTTGTGCTCTCCGTGCGGCGCTGAGTCTGGGCGGCCAAGCAACCGCTGGTGGAGCCCTGCACTTGCCCTCCCCTCCCCTCTACGAGAGGCCTCACTGCTGGAGGGCTTGGCAGTGTGCAAGCCACCGGCTCCTAAGCCTTCCCCAAGGACGCCCGGGGCCTAGATGCAAAGGCAAGGCAGGAGTGGAGCTGAGGCCAGGAAGGCGCCAGTGGCCTCTCCCAGCATCGCACAGCCTGCTCCTTCCCGGGCAGCAAGCCTAGCAGCGAGGCAAGCCTGGGCAAGTCTCGCCCAGGGCAGAGCAGCCTCGCGCAAGGCACTTGACTAGATCTGGCCTCTGAGCAGAGCTGGAGCTCTGCCGTCCTGGAGGCACACTCGGCTCGGCCCAAGCAGGGATTGCAGCTGCACGCGGCTTGGCTCCCTCGACTCTTCCCAAGGAGGCTCGCTTCCAAGCGGACCGTGCACTTGGCTTCCAGGCAGGGACGCCCCGCGCCTCCTGCAGGTCTTGGCACAGGGGCTGCTTCCCCTGAGCGGAGGCTGTGGGCGGCAGCCCAGACACGCAGGGGCAGGCCCCAACCACCTGCACACGTCTCTGCTGGTTGGGAGAGCACTAGGGAAATGACGTCTGTCAGACACCTTCTGGGCGCTCACGGAGTCAGCCTCCGGGTGTGTGGGGCTGCAGACCACAGCCAGGGGCCCTGGGAAGCCTGGTGCTCTCCGTGCTGTGCTGAGTCTGGGCGGCCAAGCGAGTGCTGGAGGAGCCCTGCACTTGCCATTCCCTTCCCTATGACAGAGCTCTCACGGCTGGAGGGCTTGGCAGCGGGCACCCCACCGGCCCCTAAGCCCTCCGCAAGGACGCCTGGGGACTAGGTGCAAAGGCAAGGCAGGAGTGGAGCTGAGGCCAGGAAGGCGCCAGGAGCGTCTGCCTGTCTGGCGCAGCCTGCTCCTTCCCGGGCAGGAAGCCTAGCAGCGAGGCAAGTCTGGGCAAGGCTCGCCCAGGGCAGAGCAGCCTCACGCCAGCAACTCTGCCAGATCGGCCCTCTGAGCAGAGCTGGAGCTCTGCCGTACTGGAGGCTCACTGGGCTCCGCCCAAGGAGTGATTGCAGACGCACGCAGCTGGGCTGCCTCCTCTTCTCCCGAGGAGGCTCGCTTCCCGCGTGCTGTGCACCAGGCTTCCAGGCGGGGGCGCCCCGCGCCTCCTACAGGTCTTGGCTCAGGGGCTGCTTCCCTGGAGCTGGGGCTGCCGGCGGGAGCCCAGACACGCAGGGGCAGGCCCCACCACCTGCACACGTCTCTGCTGGGGAGCAGAGCGCTAGGGACATGACGTCTGTCAGGCACCTTCTGGGCGCCCACGGAGTCAGCCTCCGGGAGTGTGGGGCTGCAGAGCACAGCCAGGGGACCTGGGAGCCTTGTGCTCTCCGTGTGGCGCTGAGTCTGGGCGGCCAAGCAACCGCTGGTGGAGCCCTGCACTTGCCCTCCCCTCCCCTCTACGAGAGGCCTCACTGCTGGAGGGCTTGGCAGTGTGCAAGCCACCGGCTCCTAAGCCTTCCCCAAGGACGCCCGGGGCCTAGATGCAAAGGCAAGGCAGGAGTGGAGCTGAGGCCAGGAAGGCGCCAGTGGCCTCTCCCAGCATCGCACAGCCTGCTCCTTCCCGGGCAGCAAGCCTAGCAGCGAGGCAAGCCTGGGCAAGTCTCGCCCAGGGCAGAGCAGCCTCGCGCAAGGCACTTGACTAGATCTGGCCTCTGAGCAGAGCTGGAGCTCTGCCGTCCTGGAGGCACACTCGGCTCGGCCCAAGCAGGGATTGCAGCTGCACGCGGCTTGGCTCCCTCGACTCTTCCCAAGGAGGCTCGCTTCCAAGCGGACCGTGCACTTGGCTTCCAGGCAGGGACGCCCCGCGCCTCCTGCAGGTCTTGGCACAGGGGCTGCTTCCCCTGAGCGGAGGCTGTGGGCGGCAGCCCAGACACGCAGGGGCAGGCCCCAACCACCTGCACACGTCTCTGCTGGTTGGGAGAGCACTAGGGAAATGACGTCTGTCAGACACCTTCTGGGCGCTCACGGAGTCAGCCTCCGGGTGTGTGGGGCTGCAGACCACAGCCAGGGGCCCTGGGAAGCCTGGTGCTCTCCGTGCTGTGCTGAGTCTGGGCGGCCAAGCGAGTGCTGGAGGAGCCCTGCACTTGCCATTCCCTTCCCTATGACAGAGCTCTCACGGCTGGAGGGCTTGGCAGCGGGCACCCCACCGGCCCCTAAGCCCTCCGCAAGGACGCCTGGGGACTAGGTGCAAAGGCAAGGCAGGAGTGGAGCTGAGGCCAGGAAGGCGCCAGGAGCGTCTGCCTGTCTGGCGCAGCCTGCTCCTTCCCGGGCAGGAAGCCTAGCAGCGAGGCAAGTCTGGGCAAGGCTCGCCCAGGGCAGAGCAGCCTCACGCCAGCAACTCTGCCAGATCGGGCCTCTGAGCAGAGCTGGAGCTCTGCCGTACTGGAGGCTCACTGGGCTCCGCCCAAGGAGTGATTGCAGACGCACGCAGCTGGGCTGCCTCCTCTTCTCCCGAGGAGGCTCGCTTCCCGCGTGCTGTGCACCAGGCTTCCAGGCGGGGGCGCCCCGCGCCTCCTACAGGTCTTGGCTCAGGGGCTGCTTCCCTGGAGCTGGGGCTGCCGGCGGGAGCCCAGACACGCAGGGGCAGGCCCCACCACCTGCACACGTCTCTGCTGGGGAGCAGAGCGCTAGGGACATGACGTCTGTCAGGCACCTTCTGGGCGCCCACGGAGTCAGCCTCCGGGAGTGTGGGGCTGCAGAGCACAGCCAGGGGACCTGGGAGCCTTGTGCTCTCCGTGCGGCGCTGAGTCTGGGCGGCCAAGCAACCGCTGGTGGAGCCCTGCACTTGCCCTCCCCTCCCCTCTACGAGAGGCCTCACTGCTGGAGGGCTTGGCAGTGTGCAAGCCACCGGCTCCTAAGCCTTCCCCAAGGACGCCCGGGGCCTAGATGCAAAGGCAAGGCAGGAGTGGAGCTGAGGCCAGGAAGGCGCCAGTGGCCTCTCCCAGCATCGCACAGCCTGCTCCTTCCCGGGCAGCAAGCCTAGCAGCGAGGCAAGCCTGGGCAAGTCTCGCCCAGGGCAGAGCAGCCTCGCGCAAGGCACTTGACTAGATCTGGCCTCTGAGCAGAGCTGGAGCTCTGCCGTCCTGGAGGCACACTCGGCTCGGCCCAAGCAGGGATTGCAGCTGCACGCGGCTTGGCTCCCTCGACTCTTCCCAAGGAGGCTCGCTTCCAAGCGGACCGTGCACTTGGCTTCCAGGCAGGGACGCCCCGCGCCTCCTGCAGGTCTTGGCACAGGGGCTGCTTCCCCTGAGCGGAGGCTGTGGGCGGCAGCCCAGACACGCAGGGGCAGGCCCCAACCACCTGCACACGTCTCTGCTGGTTGGGAGAGCACTAGGGAAATGACGTCTGTCAGACACCTTCTGGGCGCTCACGGAGTCAGCCTCCGGGTGTGTGGGGCTGCAGACCACAGCCAGGGGCCCTGGGAAGCCTGGTGCTCTCCGTGCTGTGCTGAGTCTGGGCGGCCAAGCGAGTGCTGGAGGAGCCCTGCACTTGCCATTCCCTTCCCTATGACAGAGCTCTCACGGCTGGAGGGCTTGGCAGCGGGCACCCCACCGGCCCCTAAGCCCTCCGCAAGGACGCCTGGGGACTAGGTGCAAAGGCAAGGCAGGAGTGGAGCTGAGGCCAGGAAGGCGCCAGGAGCGTCTGCCTGTCTGGCGCAGCCTGCTCCTTCCCGGGCAGGAAGCCTAGCAGCGAGGCAAGTCTGGGCAAGGCTCGCCCAGGGCAGAGCAGCCTCACGCCAGCAACTCTGCCAGATCGGCCCTCTGAGCAGAGCTGGAGCTCTGCCGTACTGGAGGCTCACTGGGCTCCGCCCAAGGAGTGATTGCAGACGCACGCAGCTGGGCTGCCTCCTCTTCTCCCGAGGAGGCTCGCTTCCCGCGTGCTGTGCACCAGGCTTCCAGGCGGGGGCGCCCCGCGCCTCCTACAGGTCTTGGCTCAGGGGCTGCTTCCCTGGAGCTGGGGCTGCCGGCGGGAGCCCAGACACGCAGGGGCAGGCCCCACCACCTGCACACGTCTCTGCTGGGGAGCAGAGCGCTAGGGACATGACGTCTGTCAGGCACCTTCTGGGCGCCCACGGAGTCAGCCTCCGGGAGTGTGGGGCTGCAGAGCACAGCCAGGGGACCTGGGAGCCTTGTGCTCTCCGTGCGGCGCTGAGTCTGGGCGGCCAAGCAACCGCTGGTGGAGCCCTGCACTTGCCCTCCCCTCCCCTCTACGAGAGGCCTCACTGCTGGAGGGCTTGGCAGTGTGCAAGCCACCGGCTCCTAAGCCTTCCCCAAGGACGCCCGGGGCCTAGATGCAAAGGCAAGGCAGGAGTGGAGCTGAGGCCAGGAAGGCGCCAGTGGCCTCTCCCAGCATCGCACAGCCTGCTCCTTCCCGGGCAGCAAGCCTAGCAGCGAGGCAAGCCTGGGCAAGTCTCGCCCAGGGCAGAGCAGCCTCGCGCAAGGCACTTGACTAGATCTGGCCTCTGAGCAGAGCTGGAGCTCTGCCGTCCTGGAGGCACACTCGGCTCGGCCCAAGCAGGGATTGCAGCTGCACGCGGCTTGGCTCCCTCGACTCTTCCCAAGGAGGCTCGCTTCCAAGCGGACCGTGCACTTGGCTTCCAGGCAGGGACGCCCCGCGCCTCCTGCAGGTCTTGGCACAGGGGCTGCTTCCCCTGAGCGGAGGCTGTGGGCGGCAGCCCAGACACGCAGGGGCAGGCCCCAACCACCTGCACACGTCTCTGCTGGTTGGGAGAGCACTAGGGAAATGACGTCTGTCAGACACCTTCTGGGCGCTCACGGAGTCAGCCTCCGGGTGTGTGGGGCTGCAGACCACAGCCAGGGGCCCTGGGAAGCCTGGTGCTCTCCGTGCTGTGCTGAGTCTGGGCGGCCAAGCGAGTGCTGGAGGAGCCCTGCACTTGCCATTCCCTTCCCTATGACAGAGATCTCACGGCTGGAGGGCTTGGCAGCGGGCACCCCACTGGCCCCTAAGCCCTCCGCAAGGACGCCTGGGGACTAGGTGCAAAGGCAAGGCAGGAGTGGAGCTGAGGCCAGGAAGGCGCCAGGAGCGTCTGCCTGTCTGGCGCAGCCTGCTCCTTCCCGGGCAGGAAGCCTAGCAGCGAGGCAAGTCTGGGCAAGGCTCGCCCAGGGCAGAGCAGCCTCACGCCAGCAACTCTGCCAGATCGGGCCTCTGAGCAGAGCTGGAGCTCTGCCGTACTGGAGGCTCACTGGGCTCCGCCCAAGGAGTGATTGCAGACGCACGCAGCTGGGCTGCCTCCTCTTCTCCCGAGGAGGCTCGCTTCCCGCGTGCTGTGCACCAGGCTTCCAGGCGGGGGCGCCCCGCGCCTCCTACAGGTCTTGGCTCAGGGGCTGCTTCCCTGGAGCTGGGGCTGCCGGCGGGAGCCCAGACACGCAGGGGCAGGCCCCACCACCTGCACACGTCTCTGCTGGGGAGCAGAGCGCTAGGGACATGACGTCTGTCAGGCACCTTCTGGGCGCCCACGGAGTCAGCCTCCGGGAGTGTGGGGCTGCAGACCACAGCCAGGGGACCTGGGAGCCTTGTGCTCTCCGTGCGGCGCTGAGTCTGGGCGGCCAAGCAACCGCTGGTGGAGCCCTGCACTTGCCCTCCCCTCCCCTCTACGAGAGGCCTCACTGCTGGAGGGCTTGGCAGTGTGCAAGCCACCGGCTCCTAAGCCTTCCCCAAGGACGCCCGGGGCCTAGATGCAAAGGCAAGGCAGGAGTGGAGCTGAGGCCAGGAAGGCGCCAGTGGCCTCTCCCAGCATCGCACAGCCTGCTCCTTCCCGGGCAGCAAGCCTAGCAGCGAGGCAAGCCTGGGCAAGTCTCGCCCAGGGCAGAGCAGCCTCGCGCAAGGCACTTGACTAGATCCGGCCTCTGAGCAGAGCTGGAGCTCTGCCGTCCTGGAGGCACACTCGGCTCGGCCCAAGCAGGGATTGCAGCTGCACGCGGCTTGGCTCCCTCGACTCTTCCCAAGGAGGCTCGCTTCCAAGCGGACCGTGCACTTGGCTTCCAGGCAGGGACGCCCCGCGCCTCCTGCAGGTCTTGGCACAGGGGCTGCTTCCCCTGAGCGGAGGCTGTGGGCGGCAGCCCAGACACGCAGGGGCAGGCCCCAACCACCTGCACACGTCTCTGCTGGTTGGGAGAGCACTAGGGAAATGACGTCTGTCAGACACCTTCTGGGCGCTCACGGAGTCAGCCTCCGGGTGTGTGGGGCTGCAGACCACAGCCAGGGGCCCTGGGAAGCCTGGTGCTCTCCGTGCTGTGCTGAGTCTGGGCGGCCAAGCGAGTGCTGGAGGAGCCCTGCACTTGCCATTCCCTTCCCTATGACAGAGCTCTCACGGCTGGAGGGCTTGGCAGCGGGCACCCCACCGGCCCCTAAGCCCTCCGCAAGGACGCCTGGGGACTAGGTGCAAAGGCAAGGCAGGAGTGGAGCTGAGGCCAGGAAGGCGCCAGGAGCGTCTGCCTGTCTGGCGCAGCCTGCTCCTTCCCGGGCAGGAAGCCTAGCAGCGAGGCAAGTCTGGGCAAGGCTCGCCCAGGGCAGAGCAGCCTCACGCCAGCAACTCTGCCAGATCGGGCCTCTGAGCAGAGCTGGAGCTCTGCCGTACTGGAGGCTCACTGGGCTCCGCCCAAGGAGTGATTGCAGACGCACGCAGCTGGGCTGCCTCCTCTTCTCCCGAGGAGGCTCGCTTCCCGCGTGCTGTGCACCAGGCTTCCAGGCGGGGGCGCCCCGCGCCTCCTACAGGTCTTGGCTCAGGGGCTGCTTCCCTGGAGCTGGGGCTGCCGGCGGGAGCCCAGACACGCAGGGGCAGGCCCCACCACCTGCACACGTCTCTGCTGGGGAGCAGAGCGCTAGGGACATGACGTCTGTCAGGCACCTTCTGGGCGCCCACGGAGTCAGCCTCCGGGAGTGTGGGGCTGCAGACCACAGCCAGGGGACCTGGGAGCCTTGTGCTCTCCGTGCGGCGCTGAGTCTGGGCGGCCAAGCAACCGCTGGTGGAGCCCTGCACTTGCCCTCCCCTCCCCTCTACGAGAGGCCTCACTGCTGGAGGGCTTGGCAGTGTGCAAGCCACCGGCTCCTAAGCCTTCCCCAAGGACGCCCGGGGCCTAGATGCAAAGGCAAGGCAGGAGTGGAGCTGAGGCCAGGAAGGCGCCAGTGGCCTCTCCCAGCATCGCACAGCCTGCTCCTTCCCGGGCAGCAAGCCTAGCAGCGAGGCAAGCCTGGGCAAGTCTCGCCCAGGGCAGAGCAGCCTCGCGCAAGGCACTTGACTAGATCTGGCCTCTGAGCAGAGCTGGAGCTCTGCCGTCCTGGAGGCACACTCGGCTCGGCCCAAGCAGGGATTGCAGCTGCACGCGGCTTGGCTCCCTCGACTCTTCCCAAGGAGGCTCGCTTCCAAGCGGACCGTGCACTTGGCTTCCAGGCAGGGACGCCCCGCGCCTCCTGCAGGTCTTGGCACAGGGGCTGCTTCCCCTGAGCGGAGGCTGTGGGCGGCAGCCCAGACACGCAGGGGCAGGCCCCAACCACCTGCACACGTCTCTGCTGGTTGGGAGAGCACTAGGGAAATGACGTCTGTCAGACACCTTCTGGGCGCTCACGGAGTCAGCCTCCGGGTGTGTGGGGCTGCAGACCACAGCCAGGGGCCCTGGGAAGCCTGGTGCTCTCCGTGCTGTGCTGAGTCTGGGCGGCCAAGCGAGTGCTGGAGGAGCCCTGCACTTGCCATTCCCTTCCCTATGACAGAGCTCTCACGGCTGGAGGGCTTGGCAGCGGGCACCCCACCGGCCCCTAAGCCCTCCGCAAGGACGCCTGGGGACTAGGTGCAAAGGCAAGGCAGGAGTGGAGCTGAGGCCAGGAAGGCGCCAGGAGCGTCTGCCTGTCTCGCGCAGCCTGCTCCTTCCCGGGCAGGAAGCCTAGCAGCGAGGCAAGTCTGGGCAAGGCTCGCCCAGGGCAGAGCAGCCTCACGCCAGCAACTCTGCCAGATCGGGCCTCTGAGCAGAGCTGGAGCCCTGCCGTACTGGAGGCTCACTGGGCTCCGCCCAAGGAGTGATTGCAGACGCACGCAGCTGGGCTGCCTCCTCTTCTCCCGAGGAGGCTCGCTTCCCGCGTGCTGTGCACCAGGCTTCCAGGCGGGGGCGCCCCGCGCCTCCTACAGGTCTTGGCTCAGGGGCTGCTTCCCTGGAGCTGGGGCTGCCGGCGGGAGCCCAGACACGCAGGGGCAGGCCCCACCACCTGCACACGTCTCTGCTGGGGAGCAGAGCGCTAGGGACATGACGTCTGTCAGGCACCTTCTGGGCGCCCACGGAGTCAGCCTCCGGGAGTGTGGGGCTGCAGACCACAGCCAGGGGACCTGGGAGCCTTGTGCTCTCCGTGCGGCGCTGAGTCTGGGCGGCCAAGCAACCGCTGGTGGAGCCCTGCACTTGCCCTCCCCTCCCCTCTACGAGAGGCCTCACTGCTGGAGGGCTTGGCAGTGTGCAAGCCACCGGCTCCTAAGCCTTCCCCAAGGACGCCCGGGGCCTAGATGCAAAGGCAAGGCAGGAGTGGAGCTGAGGCCAGGAAGGCGCCAGTGGCCTCTCCCAGCATCGCACAGCCTGCTCCTTCCCGGGCAGCAAGCCTAGCAGCGAGGCAAGCCTGGGCAAGTCTCGCCCAGGGCAGAGCAGCCTCGCGCAAGGCACTTGACTAGATCTGGCCTCTGAGCAGAGCTGGAGCTCTGCCGTCCTGGAGGCACACTCGGCTCGGCCCAAGCAGGGATTGCAGCTGCACGCAGCTTGGCTCCCTCGACTCTTCCCAAGGAGGCTCGCTTCCAAGCGGACCGTGCACTTGGCTTCCAGGCAGGGACGCCCCGCGCCTCCTGCAGGTCTTGGCACAGGGGCTGCTTCCCCTGAGCGGAGGCTGTGGGCGGCAGCCCAGACACGCAGGGGCAGGCCCCAACCACCTGCACACGTCTCTGCTGGTTGGGAGAGCACTAGGGAAATGACGTCTGTCAGACACCTTCTGGGCGCTCACGGAGTCAGCCTCCGGGTGTGTGGGGCTGCAGACCACAGCCAGGGGCCCTGGGAAGCCTGGTGCTCTCCGTGCTGTGCTGAGTCTGGGCGGCCAAGCGAGCGCTGGAGGAGCCCTGCACTTGCCATTCCCTTCCCTATGACAGAGCTCTCACGGCTGGAGGGCTTGGCAGCGGGCACCCCACCGGCCCCTAAGCCCTCCGCAAGGACGCCTGGGGACTAGGTGCAAAGGCAAGGCAGGAGTGGAGCTGAGGCCAGGAAGGCGCCAGGAGCGTCTGCCTGTCTGGCGCAGCCTGCTCCTTCCCGGGCAGGAAGCCTAGCAGCGAGGCAAGTCTGGGCAAGGCTCGCCCAGGGCAGAGCAGCCTCACGCCAGCAACTCTGCCAGATCGGCCCTCTGAGCAGAGCTGGAGCTCTGCCGTACTGGAGGCTCACTGGGCTCCGCCCAAGGAGTGATTGCAGACGCACGCAGCTGGGCTGCCTCCTCTTCTCCCGAGGAGGCTCGCTTCCCGCGTGCTGTGCACCAGGCTTCCAGGCGGGGGCGCCCCGCGCCTCCTACAGGTCTTGGCTCAGGGGCTGCTTCCCTGGAGCTGGGGCTGCCGGCGGGAGCCCAGACACGCAGGGGCAGGCCCCACCACCTGCACACGTCTCTGCTGGGGAGCAGAGCGCTAGGGACATGACGTCTGTCAGGCACCTTCTGGGCGCCCACGGAGTCAGCCTCCGGGAGTGTGGGGCTGCAGAGCACAGCCAGGGGACCTGGGAGCCTTGTGCTCTCCGTGCGGCGCTGAGTCTGGGCGGCCAAGCAACCGCTGGTGGAGCCCTGCACTTGCCCTCCCCTCCCCTCTACGAGAGGCCTCACTGCTGGAGGGCTTGGCAGTGTGCAAGCCACCGGCTCCTAAGCCTTCCCCAAGGACGCCCGGGGCCTAGATGCAAAGGCAAGGCAGGAGTGGAGCTGAGGCCAGGAAGGCGCCAGTGGCCTCTCCCAGCATCGCACAGCCTGCTCCTTCCCGGGCAGCAAGCCTAGCAGCGAGGCAAGCCTGGGCAAGTCTCGCCCAGGGCAGAGCAGCCTCGCGCAAGGCACTTGACTAGATCTGGCCTCTGAGCAGAGCTGGAGCTCTGCCGTCCTGGAGGCACACTCGGCTCGGCCCAAGCAGGGATTGCAGCTGCACGCGGCTTGGCTCCCTCGACTCTTCCCAAGGAGGCTCGCTTCCAAGCGGACCGTGCACTTGGCTTCCAGGCAGGGACGCCCCGCGCCTCCTGCAGGTCTTGGCACAGGGGCTGCTTCCCCTGAGCGGAGGCTGTGGGCGGCAGCCCAGACACGCAGGGGCAGGCCCCAACCACCTGCACACGTCTCTGCTGGTTGGGAGAGCACTAGGGAAATGACGTCTGTCAGACACCTTCTGGGCGCTCACGGAGTCAGCCTCCGGGTGTGTGGGGCTGCAGACCACAGCCAGGGGCCCTGGGAAGCCTGGTGCTCTCCGTGCTGTGCTGAGTCTGGGCGGCCAAGCGAGTGCTGGAGGAGCCCTGCACTTGCCATTCCCTTCCCTATGACAGAGCTCTCACGGCTGGAGGGCTTGGCAGCGGGCACCCCACCGGCCCCTAAGCCCTCCGCAAGGACGCCTGGGGACTAGGTGCAAAGGCAAGGCAGGAGTGGAGCTGAGGCCAGGAAGGCGCCAGGAGCGTCTGCCTGTCTGGCGCAGCCTGCTCCTTCCCGGGCAGGAAGCCTAGCAGCGAGGCAAGTCTGGGCAAGGCTCGCCCAGGGCAGAGCAGCCTCACGCCAGCAACTCTGCCAGATCGGGCCTCTGAGCAGAGCTGGAGCTCTGCCGTACTGGAGGCTCACTGGGCTCCGCCCAAGGAGTGATTGCAGACGCACGCAGCTGGGCTGCCTCCTCTTCTCCCGAGGAGGCTCGCTTCCCGCGTGCTGTGCACCAGGCTTCCAGGCGGGGGCGCCCCGCGCCTCCTACAGGTCTTGGCTCAGGGGCTGCTTCCCTGGAGCTGGGGCTGCCGGCGGGAGCCCAGACACGCAGGGGCAGGCCCCACCACCTGCACACGTCTCTGCTGGGGAGCAGAGCGCTAGGGACATGACGTCTGTCAGGCACCTTCTGGGCGCCCACGGAGTCAGCCTCCGGGAGTGTGGGGCTGCAGACCACAGCCAGGGGACCTGGGAGCCTTGTGCTCTCCGTGCGGCGCTGAGTCTGGGCGGCCAAGCAACCGCTGGTGGAGCCCTGCACTTGCCCTCCCCTCCCCTCTACGAGAGGCCTCACTGCTGGAGGGCTTGGCAGTGTGCAAGCCACCGGCTCCTAAGCCTTCCCCAAGGACGCCCGGGGCCTAGATGCAAAGGCAAGGCAGGAGTGGAGCTGAGGCCAGGAAGGCGCCAGTGGCCTCTCCCAGCATCGCACAGCCTGCTCCTTCCCGGGCAGCAAGCCTAGCAGCGAGGCAAGCCTGGGCAAGTCTCGCCCAGGGCAGAGCAGCCTCGCGCAAGGCACTTGACTAGATCTGGCCTCTGAGCAGAGCTGGAGCTCTGCCGTCCTGGAGGCACACTCGGCTCGGCCCAAGCAGGGATTGCAGCTGCACGCGGCTTGGCTCCCTCGACTCTTCCCAAGGAGGCTCGCTTCCAAGCGGACCGTGCACTTGGCTTCCAGGCAGGGACGCCCCGCGCCTCCTGCAGGTCTTGGCACAGGGGCTGCTTCCCCTGAGCGGAGGCTGTGGGCGGCAGCCCAGACACGCAGGGGCAGGCCCCAACCACCTGCACACGTCTCTGCTGGTTGGGAGAGCACTAGGGAAATGACGTCTGTCAGACACCTTCTGGGCGCTCACGGAGTCAGCCTCCGGGTGTGTGGGGCTGCAGACCACAGCCAGGGGCCCTGGGAAGCCTGGTG
This sequence comes from Budorcas taxicolor, assembly GCF_023091745.1. Classification (NCBI taxonomy): domain Eukaryota; kingdom Metazoa; phylum Chordata; class Mammalia; order Artiodactyla; family Bovidae; genus Budorcas; species Budorcas taxicolor. The sequence goes on from NW_026292304.1 coordinate 514,160, forward strand.
CTCTCCGTGCTGTGCTGAGTCTGGGCGGCCAAGCGAGTGCTGGAGGAGCCCTGCACTTGCCATTCCCTTCCCTATGACAGAGCTCTCACGGCTGGAGGGCTTGGCAGCGGGCACCCCACCGGCCCCTAAGCCCTCCGCAAGGACGCCTGGGGACTAGGTGCAAAGGCAAGGCAGGAGTGGAGCTGAGGCCAGGAAGGCGCCAGGAGCGTCTGCCTGTCTCGCGCAGCCTGCTCCTTCCCGGGCAGGAAGCCTAGCAGCGAGGCAAGTCTGGGCAAGGCTCGCCCAGGGCAGAGCAGCCTCACGCCAGCAACTCTGCCAGATCGGGCCTCTGAGCAGAGCTGGAGCCCTGCCGTACTGGAGGCTCACTGGGCTCCGCCCAAGGAGTGATTGCAGACGCACGCAGCTGGGCTGCCTCCTCTTCTCCCGAGGAGGCTCGCTTCCCGCGTGCTGTGCACCAGGCTTCCAGGCGGGGGCGCCCCGCGCCTCCTACAGGTCTTGGCTCAGGGGCTGCTTCCCTGGAGCTGGGGCTGCCGGCGGGAGCCCAGACACGCAGGGGCAGGCCCCACCACCTGCACACGTCTCTGCTGGGGAGCAGAGCGCTAGGGACATGACGTCTGTCAGGCACCTTCTGGGCGCCCACGGAGTCAGCCTCCGGGAGTGTGGGGCTGCAGACCACAGCCAGGGGACCTGGGAGCCTTGTGCTCTCCGTGCGGCGCTGAGTCTGGGCGGCCAAGCAACCGCTGGTGGAGCCCTGCACTTGCCCTCCCCTCCCCTCTACGAGAGGCCTCACTGCTGGAGGGCTTGGCAGTGTGCAAGCCACCGGCTCCTAAGCCTTCCCCAAGGACGCCCGGGGCCTAGATGCAAAGGCAAGGCAGGAGTGGAGCTGAGGCCAGGAAGGCGCCAGTGGCCTCTCCCAGCATCGCACAGCCTGCTCCTTCCCGGGCAGCAAGCCTAGCAGCGAGGCAAGCCTGGGCAAGTCTCGCCCAGGGCAGAGCAGCCTCGCGCAAGGCACTTGACTAGATCTGGCCTCTGAGCAGAGCTGGAGCTCTGCCGTCCTGGAGGCACACTCGGCTCGGCCCAAGCAGGGATTGCAGCTGCACGCGGCTTGGCTCCCTCGACTCTTCCCAAGGAGGCTCGCTTCCAAGCGGACCGTGCACTTGGCTTCCAGGCAGGGACGCCCCGCGCCTCCTGCAGGTCTTGGCACAGGGGCTGCTTCCCCTGAGCGGAGGCTGTGGGCGGCAGCCCAGACACGCAGGGGCAGGCCCCAACCACCTGCACACGTCTCTGCTGGTTGGGAGAGCACTAGGGAAATGACGTCTGTCAGACACCTTCTGGGCGCTCACGGAGTCAGCCTCCGGGTGTGTGGGGCTGCAGACCACAGCCAGGGGCCCTGGGAAGCCTGGTGCTCTCCGTGCTGTGCTGAGTCTGGGCGGCCAAGCGAGTGCTGGAGGAGCCCTGCACTTGCCATTCCCTTCCCTATGACAGAGCTCTCACGGCTGGAGGGCTTGGCAGCGGGCACCCCACCGGCCCCTAAGCCCTCCGCAAGGACGCCTGGGGACTAGGTGCAAAGGCAAGGCAGGAGTGGAGCTGAGGCCAGGAAGGCGCCAGGAGCGTCTGCCTGTCTGGCGCAGCCTGCTCCTTCCCGGGCAGGAAGCCTAGCAGCGAGGCAAGTCTGGGCAAGGCTCGCCCAGGGCAGAGCAGCCTCACGCCAGCAACTCTGCCAGATCGGCCCTCTGAGCAGAGCTGGAGCTCTGCCGTACTGGAGGCTCACTGGGCTCCGCCCAAGGAGTGATTGCAGACGCACGCAGCTGGGCTGCCTCCTCTTCTCCCGAGGAGGCTCGCTTCCCGCGTGCTGTGCACCAGGCTTCCAGGCGGGGGCGCCCCGCGCCTCCTACAGGTCTTGGCTCAGGGGCTGCTTCCCTGGAGCTGGGGCTGCCGGCGGGAGCCCAGACACGCAGGGGCAGGCCCCACCACCTGCACACGTCTCTGCTGGGGAGCAGAGCGCTAGGGACATGACGTCTGTCAGGCACCTTCTGGGCGCCCACGGAGTCAGCCTCCGGGAGTGTGGGGCTGCAGAGCACAGCCAGGGGACCTGGGAGCCTTGTGCTCTCCGTGTGGCGCTGAGTCTGGGCGGCCAAGCAACCGCTGGTGGAGCCCTGCACTTGCCCTCCCCTCCCCTCTACGAGAGGCCTCACTGCTGGAGGGCTTGGCAGTGTGCAAGCCACCGGCTCCTAAGCCTTCCCCAAGGACGCCCGGGGCCTAGATGCAAAGGCAAGGCAGGAGTGGAGCTGAGGCCAGGAAGGCGCCAGTGGCCTCTCCCAGCATCGCACAGCCTGCTCCTTCCCGGGCAGCAAGCCTAGCAGCGAGGCAAGCCTGGGCAAGTCTCGCCCAGGGCAGAGCAGCCTCGCGCAAGGCACTTGACTAGATCCGGCCTCTGAGCAGAGCTGGAGCTCTGCCGTCCTGGAGGCACACTCGGCTCGGCCCAAGCAGGGATTGCAGCTGCACGCGGCTTGGCTCCCTCGACTCTTCCCAAGGAGGCTCGCTTCCAAGCGGACCGTGCACTTGGCTTCCAGGCAGGGACGCCCCGCGCCTCCTGCAGGTCTTGGCACAGGGGCTGCTTCCCCTGAGCGGAGGCTGTGGGCGGCAGCCCAGACACGCAGGGGCAGGCCCCAACCACCTGCACACGTCTCTGCTGGTTGGGAGAGCACTAGGGAAATGACGTCTGTCAGACACCTTCTGGGCGCTCACGGAGTCAGCCTCCGGGTGTGTGGGGCTGCAGACCACAGCCAGGGGCCCTGGGAAGCCTGGTGCTCTCCGTGCTGTGCTGAGTCTGGGCGGCCAAGCGAGTGCTGGAGGAGCCCTGCACTTGCCATTCCCTTCCCTATGACAGAGCTCTCACGGCTGGAGGGCTTGGCAGCGGGCACCCCACCGGCCCCTAAGCCCTCCGCAAGGACGCCTGGGGACTAGGTGCAAAGGCAAGGCAGGAGTGGAGCTGAGGCCAGGAAGGCGCCAGGAGCGTCTGCCTGTCTGGCGCAGCCTGCTCCTTCCCGGGCAGGAAGCCTAGCAGCGAGGCAAGTCTGGGCAAGGCTCGCCCAGGGCAGAGCAGCCTCACGCCAGCAACTCTGCCAGATCGGGCCTCTGAGCAGAGCTGGAGCTCTGCCGTACTGGAGGCTCACTGGGCTCCGCCCAAGGAGTGATTGCAGACGCACGCAGCTGGGCTGCCTCCTCTTCTCCCGAGGAGGCTCGCTTCCCGCGTGCTGTGCACCAGGCTTCCAGGCGGGGGCGCCCCGCGCCTCCTACAGGTCTTGGCTCAGGGGCTGCTTCCCTGGAGCTGGGGCTGCCGGCGGGAGCCCAGACACGCAGGGGCAGGCCCCACCACCTGCACACGTCTCTGCTGGGGAGCAGAGCGCTAGGGACATGACGTCTGTCAGGCACCTTCTGGGCGCCCACGGAGTCAGCCTCCGGGAGTGTGGGGCTGCAGACCACAGCCAGGGGACCTGGGAGCCTTGTGCTCTCCGTGCGGCGCTGAGTCTGGGCGGCCAAGCAACCGCTGGTGGAGCCCTGCACTTGCCCTCCCCTCCCCTCTACGAGAGGCCTCACTGCTGGAGGGCTTGGCAGTGTGCAAGCCACCGGCTCCTAAGCCTTCCCCAAGGACGCCCGGGGCCTAGATGCAAAGGCAAGGCAGGAGTGGAGCTGAGGCCAGGAAGGCGCCAGGAGCGTCTGCCTGTCTCGCGCAGCCTGCTCCTTCCCGGGCAGGAAGCCTAGCAGCGAGGCAAGTCTGGGCAAGGCTCGCCCAGGGCAGAGCAGCCTCACGCCAGCAACTCTGCCAGATCGGGCCTCTGAGCAGAGCTGGAGCCCTGCCGTACTGGAGGCTCACTGGGCTCCGCCCAAGGAGTGATTGCAGACGCACGCAGCTGGGCTGCCTCCTCTTCTCCCGAGGAGGCTCGCTTCCCGCGTGCTGTGCACCAGGCTTCCAGGCGGGGGCGCCCCGCGCCTCCTACAGGTCTTGGCTCAGGGGCTGCTTCCCTGGAGCTGGGGCTGCCGGCGGGAGCCCAGACACGCAGGGGCAGGCCCCACCACCTGCACACGTCTCTGCTGGGGAGCAGAGCGCTAGGGACATGACGTCTGTCAGGCACCTTCTGGGCGCCCACGGAGTCAGCCTCCGGGAGTGTGGGGCTGCAGACCACAGCCAGGGGACCTGGGAGCCTTGTGCTCTCCGTGCGGCGCTGAGTCTGGGCGGCCAAGCAACCGCTGGTGGAGCCCTGCACTTGCCCTCCCCTCCCCTCTACGAGAGGCCTCACTGCTGGAGGGCTTGGCAGTGTGCAAGCCACCGGCTCCTAAGCCTTCCCCAAGGACGCCCGGGGCCTAGATGCAAAGGCAAGGCAGGAGTGGAGCTGAGGCCAGGAAGGCGCCAGTGGCCTCTCCCAGCATCGCACAGCCTGCTCCTTCCCGGGCAGCAAGCCTAGCAGCGAGGCAAGCCTGGGCAAGTCTCGCCCAGGGCAGAGCAGCCTCGCGCAAGGCACTTGACTAGATCTGGCCTCTGAGCAGAGCTGGAGCTCTGCCGTCCTGGAGGCACACTCGGCTCGGCCCAAGCAGGGATTGCAGCTGCACGCGGCTTGGCTCCCTCGACTCTTCCCAAGGAGGCTCGCTTCCAAGCGGACCGTGCACTTGGCTTCCAGGCAGGGACGCCCCGCGCCTCCTGCAGGTCTTGGCACAGGGGCTGCTTCCCCTGAGCGGAGGCTGTGGGCGGCAGCCCAGACACGCAGGGGCAGGCCCCAACCACCTGCACACGTCTCTGCTGGTTGGGAGAGCACTAGGGAAATGACGTCTGTCAGACACCTTCTGGGCGCTCACGGAGTCAGCCTCCGGGTGTGTGGGGCTGCAGACCACAGCCAGGGGCCCTGGGAAGCCTGGTGCTCTCCGTGCTGTGCTGAGTCTGGGCGGCCAAGCGAGTGCTGGAGGAGCCCTGCACTTGCCATTCCCTTCCCTATGACAGAGCTCTCACGGCTGGAGGGCTTGGCAGCGGGCACCCCACCGGCCCCTAAGCCCTCCGCAAGGACGCCTGGGGACTAGGTGCAAAGGCAAGGCAGGAGTGGAGCTGAGGCCAGGAAGGCGCCAGGAGCGTCTGCCTGTCTGGCGCAGCCTGCTCCTTCCCGGGCAGGAAGCCTAGCAGCGAGGCAAGTCTGGGCAAGGCTCGCCCAGGGCAGAGCAGCCTCACGCCAGCAACTCTGCCAGATCGGCCCTCTGAGCAGAGCTGGAGCTCTGCCGTACTGGAGGCTCACTGGGCTCCGCCCAAGGAGTGATTGCAGACGCACGCAGCTGGGCTGCCTCCTCTTCTCCCGAGGAGGCTCGCTTCCCGCGTGCTGTGCACCAGGCTTCCAGGCGGGGGCGCCCCGCGCCTCCTACAGGTCTTGGCTCAGGGGCTGCTTCCCTGGAGCTGGGGCTGCCGGCGGGAGCCCAGACACGCAGGGGCAGGCCCCACCACCTGCACACGTCTCTGCTGGGGAGCAGAGCGCTAGGGACATGACGTCTGTCAGGCACCTTCTGGGCGCCCACGGAGTCAGCCTCCGGGAGTGTGGGGCTGCAGAGCACAGCCAGGGGACCTGGGAGCCTTGTGCTCTCCGTGTGGCGCTGAGTCTGGGCGGCCAAGCAACCGCTGGTGGAGCCCTGCACTTGCCCTCCCCTCCCCTCTACGAGAGGCCTCACTGCTGGAGGGCTTGGCAGTGTGCAAGCCACCGGCTCCTAAGCCTTCCCCAAGGACGCCCGGGGCCTAGATGCAAAGGCAAGGCAGGAGTGGAGCTGAGGCCAGGAAGGCGCCAGTGGCCTCTCCCAGCATCGCACAGCCTGCTCCTTCCCGGGCAGCAAGCCTAGCAGCGAGGCAAGCCTGGGCAAGTCTCGCCCAGGGCAGAGCAGCCTCGCGCAAGGCACTTGACTAGATCCGGCCTCTGAGCAGAGCTGGAGCTCTGCCGTCCTGGAGGCACACTCGGCTCGGCCCAAGCAGGGATTGCAGCTGCACGCGGCTTGGCTCCCTCGACTCTTCCCAAGGAGGCTCGCTTCCAAGCGGACCGTGCACTTGGCTTCCAGGCAGGGACGCCCCGCGCCTCCTGCAGGTCTTGGCACAGGGGCTGCTTCCCCTGAGCGGAGGCTGTGGGCGGCAGCCCAGACACGCAGGGGCAGGCCCCAACCACCTGCACACGTCTCTGCTGGTTGGGAGAGCACTAGGGAAATGACGTCTGTCAGACACCTTCTGGGCGCTCACGGAGTCAGCCTCCGGGTGTGTGGGGCTGCAGACCACAGCCAGGGGCCCTGGGAAGCCTGGTGCTCTCCGTGCTGTGCTGAGTCTGGGCGGCCAAGCGAGTGCTGGAGGAGCCCTGCACTTGCCATTCCCTTCCCTATGACAGAGCTCTCACGGCTGGAGGGCTTGGCAGCGGGCACCCCACCGGCCCCTAAGCCCTCCGCAAGGACGCCTGGGGACTAGGTGCAAAGGCAAGGCAGGAGTGGAGCTGAGGCCAGGAAGGCGCCAGGAGCGTCTGCCTGTCTGGCGCAGCCTGCTCCTTCCCGGGCAGGAAGCCTAGCAGCGAGGCAAGTCTGGGCAAGGCTCGCCCAGGGCAGAGCAGCCTCACGCCAGCAACTCTGCCAGATCGGGCCTCTGAGCAGAGCTGGAGCTCTGCCGTACTGGAGGCTCACTGGGCTCCGCCCAAGGAGTGATTGCAGACGCACGCAGCTGGGCTGCCTCCTCTTCTCCCGAGGAGGCTCGCTTCCCGCGTGCTGTGCACCAGGCTTCCAGGCGGGGGCGCCCCGCGCCTCCTACAGGTCTTGGCTCAGGGGCTGCTTCCCTGGAGCTGGGGCTGCCGGCGGGAGCCCAGACACGCAGGGGCAGGCCCCACCACCTGCACACGTCTCTGCTGGGGAGCAGAGCGCTAGGGACATGACGTCTGTCAGGCACCTTCTGGGCGCCCACGGAGTCAGCCTCCGGGAGTGTGGGGCTGCAGACCACAGCCAGGGGACCTGGGAGCCTTGTGCTCTCCGTGCGGCGCTGAGTCTGGGCGGCCAAGCAACCGCTGGTGGAGCCCTGCACTTGCCCTCCCCTCCCCTCTACGAGAGGCCTCACTGCTGGAGGGCTTGGCAGTGTGCAAGCCACCGGCTCCTAAGCCTTCCCCAAGGACGCCCGGGGCCTAGATGCAAAGGCAAGGCAGGAGTGGAGCTGAGGCCAGGAAGGCGCCAGTGGCCTCTCCCAGCATCGCACAGCCTGCTCCTTCCCGGGCAGCAAGCCTAGCAGCGAGGCAAGCCTGGGCAAGTCTCGCCCAGGGCAGAGCAGCCTCGCGCAAGGCACTTGACTAGATCCGGCCTCTGAGCAGAGCTGGAGCTCTGCCGTCCTGGAGGCACACTCGGCTCGGCCCAAGCAGGGATTGCAGCTGCACGCGGCTTGGCTCCCTCGACTCTTCCCAAGGAGGCTCGCTTCCAAGCGGACCGTGCACTTGGCTTCCAGGCAGGGACGCCCCGCGCCTCCTGCAGGTCTTGGCACAGGGGCTGCTTCCCCTGAGCGGAGGCTGTGGGCGGCAGCCCAGACACGCAGGGGCAGGCCCCAACCACCTGCACACGTCTCTGCTGGTTGGGAGAGCACTAGGGAAATGACGTCTGTCAGACACCTTCTGGGCGCTCACGGAGTCAGCCTCCGGGTGTGTGGGGCTGCAGACCACAGCCAGGGGCCCTGGGAAGCCTGGTGCTCTCCGTGCTGTGCTGAGTCTGGGCGGCCAAGCGAGTGCTGGAGGAGCCCTGCACTTGCCATTCCCTTCCCTATGACAGAGCTCTCACGGCTGGAGGGCTTGGCAGCGGGCACCCCACCGGCCCCTAAGCCCTCCGCAAGGACGCCTGGGGACTAGGTGCAAAGGCAAGGCAGGAGTGGAGCTGAGGCCAGGAAGGCGCCAGGAGCGTCTGCCTGTCTCGCGCAGCCTGCTCCTTCCCGGGCAGGAAGCCTAGCAGCGAGGCAAGTCTGGGCAAGGCTCGCCCAGGGCAGAGCAGCCTCACGCCAGCAACTCTGCCAGATCGGGCCTCTGAGCAGAGCTGGAGCCCTGCCGTACTGGAGGCTCACTGGGCTCCGCCCAAGGAGTGATTGCAGACGCACGCAGCTGGGCTGCCTCCTCTTCTCCCGAGGAGGCTCGCTTCCCGCGTGCTGTGCACCAGGCTTCCAGGCGGGGGCGCCCCGCGCCTCCTACAGGTCTTGGCTCAGGGGCTGCTTCCCTGGAGCTGGGGCTGCCGGCGGGAGCCCAGACACGCAGGGGCAGGCCCCACCACCTGCACACGTCTCTGCTGGGGAGCAGAGCGCTAGGGACATGACGTCTGTCAGGCACCTTCTGGGCGCCCACGGAGTCAGCCTCCGGGAGTGTGGGGCTGCAGACCACAGCCAGGGGACCTGGGAGCCTTGTGCTCTCCGTGCGGCGCTGAGTCTGGGCGGCCAAGCAACCGCTGGTGGAGCCCTGCACTTGCCCTCCCCTCCCCTCTACGAGAGGCCTCACTGCTGGAGGGCTTGGCAGTGTGCAAGCCACCGGCTCCTAAGCCTTCCCCAAGGACGCCCGGGGCCTAGATGCAAAGGCAAGGCAGGAGTGGAGCTGAGGCCAGGAAGGCGCCAGTGGCCTCTCCCAGCATCGCACAGCCTGCTCCTTCCCGGGCAGCAAGCCTAGCAGCGAGGCAAGCCTGGGCAAGTCTCGCCCAGGGCAGAGCAGCCTCGCGCAAGGCACTTGACTAGATCTGGCCTCTGAGCAGAGCTGGAGCTCTGCCGTCCTGGAGGCACACTCGGCTCGGCCCAAGCAGGGATTGCAGCTGCACGCGGCTTGGCTCCCTCGACTCTTCCCAAGGAGGCTCGCTTCCAAGCGGACCGTGCACTTGGCTTCCAGGCAGGGACGCCCCGCGCCTCCTGCAGGTCTTGGCACAGGGGCTGCTTCCCCTGAGCGGAGGCTGTGGGCGGCAGCCCAGACACGCAGGGGCAGGCCCCAACCACCTGCACACGTCTCTGCTGGTTGGGAGAGCACTAGGGAAATGACGTCTGTCAGACACCTTCTGGGCGCTCACGGAGTCAGCCTCCGGGTGTGTGGGGCTGCAGACCACAGCCAGGGGCCCTGGGAAGCCTGGTGCTCTCCGTGCTGTGCTGAGTCTGGGCGGCCAAGCGAGTGCTGGAGGAGCCCTGCACTTGCCATTCCCTTCCCTATGACAGAGCTCTCACGGCTGGAGGGCTTGGCAGCGGGCACCCCACCGGCCCCTAAGCCCTCCGCAAGGACGCCTGGGGACTAGGTGCAAAGGCAAGGCAGGAGTGGAGCTGAGGCCAGGAAGGCGCCAGGAGCGTCTGCCTGTCTGGCGCAGCCTGCTCCTTCCCGGGCAGGAAGCCTAGCAGCGAGGCAAGTCTGGGCAAGGCTCGCCCAGGGCAGAGCAGCCTCACGCCAGCAACTCTGCCAGATCGGCCCTCTGAGCAGAGCTGGAGCTCTGCCGTACTGGAGGCTCACTGGGCTCCGCCCAAGGAGTGATTGCAGACGCACGCAGCTGGGCTGCCTCCTCTTCTCCCGAGGAGGCTCGCTTCCCGCGTGCTGTGCACCAGGCTTCCAGGCGGGGGCGCCCCGCGCCTCCTACAGGTCTTGGCTCAGGGGCTGCTTCCCTGGAGCTGGGGCTGCCGGCGGGAGCCCAGACACGCAGGGGCAGGCCCCACCACCTGCACACGTCTCTGCTGGGGAGCAGAGCGCTAGGGACATGACGTCTGTCAGGCACCTTCTGGGCGCCCACGGAGTCAGCCTCCGGGAGTGTGGGGCTGCAGAGCACAGCCAGGGGACCTGGGAGCCTTGTGCTCTCCGTGTGGCGCTGAGTCTGGGCGGCCAAGCAACCGCTGGTGGAGCCCTGCACTTGCCCTCCCCTCCCCTCTAGGAGAGGCCTCACTGCTGGAGGGCTTGGCAGTGTGCAAGCCACCGGCTCCTAAGCCTTCCCCAAGGACGCCCGGGGCCTAGATGCAAAGGCAAGGCAGGAGTGGAGCTGAGGCCAGGAAGGCGCCAGTGGCCTCTCCCAGCATCGCACAGCCTGCTCCTTCCCGGGCAGCAAGCCTAGCAGCGAGGCAAGCCTGGGCAAGTCTCGCCCAGGGCAGAGCAGCCTCGCGCAAGGCACTTGACTAGATCTGGCCTCTGAGCAGAGCTGGAGCTCTGCCGTCCTGGAGGCACACTCGGCTCGGCCCAAGCAGGGATTGCAGCTGCACGCGGCTTGGCTCCCTCGACTCTTCCCAAGGAGGCTCGCTTCCAAGCGGACCGTGCACTTGGCTTCCAGGCAGGGACGCCCCGCGCCTCCTGCAGGTCTTGGCACAGGGGCTGCTTCCCCTGAGCGGAGGCTGTGGGCGGCAGCCCAGACACGCAGGGGCAGGCCCCAACCACCTGCACACGTCTCTGCTGGTTGGGAGAGCACTAGGGAAATGACGTCTGTCAGACACCTTCTGGGCGCTCACGGAGTCAGCCTCCGGGTGTGTGGGGCTGCAGACCACAGCCAGGGGCCCTGGGAAGCCTGGTGCTCTCCGTGCTGTGCTGAGTCTGGGCGGCCAAGCGAGTGCTGGAGGAGCCCTGCACTTGCCATTCCCTTCCCTATGACAGAGCTCTCACGGCTGGAGGGCTTGGCAGCGGGCACCCCACCGGCCCCTAAGCCCTCCGCAAGGACGCCTGGGGACTAGGTGCAAAGGCAAGGCAGGAGTGGAGCTGAGGCCAGGAAGGCGCCAGGAGCGTCTGCCTGTCTGGCGCAGCCTGCTCCTTCCCGGGCAGGAAGCCTAGCAGCGAGGCAAGTCTGGGCAAGGCTCGCCCAGGGCAGAGCAGCCTCACGCCAGCAACTCTGCCAGATCGGGCCTCTGAGCAGAGCTGGAGCTCTGCCGTACTGGAGGCTCACTGGGCTCCGCCCAAGGAGTGATTGCAGACGCACGCAGCTGGGCTGCCTCCTCTTCTCCCGAGGAGGCTCGCTTCCCGCGTGCTGTGCACCAGGCTTCCAGGCGGGGGCGCCCCGCGCCTCCTACAGGTCTTGGCTCAGGGGCTGCTTCCCTGGAGCTGGGGCTGCCGGCGGGAGCCCAGACACGCAGGGGCAGGCCCCACCACCTGCACACGTCTCTGCTGGGGAGCAGAGCGCTAGGGACATGACGTCTGTCAGGCACCTTCTGGGCGCCCACGGAGTCAGCCTCCGGGAGTGTGGGGCTGCAGACCACAGCCAGGGGACCTGGGAGCCTTGTGCTCTCCGTGCGGCGCTGAGTCTGGGCGGCCAAGCAACCGCTGGTGGAGCCCTGCACTTGCCCTCCCCTCCCCTCTACGAGAGGCCTCACTGCTGGAGGGCTTGGCAGTGTGCAAGCCACCGGCTCCTAAGCCTTCCCCAAGGACGCCCGGGGCCTAGATGCAAAGGCAAGGCAGGAGTGGAGCTGAGGCCAGGAAGGCGCCAGTGGCCTCTCCCAGCATCGCACAGCCTGCTCCTTCCCGGGCAGCAAGCCTAGCAGCGAGGCAAGCCTGGGCAAGTCTCGCCCAGGGCAGAGCAGCCTCGCGCAAGGCACTTGACTAGATCTGGCCTCTGAGCAGAGCTGGAGCTCTGCCGTCCTGGAGGCACACTCGGCTCGGCCCAAGCAGGGATTGCAGCTGCACGCGGCTTGGCTCCCTCGACTCTTCCCAAGGAGGCTCGCTTCCAAGCGGACCGTGCACTTGGCTTCCAGGCAGGGACGCCCCGCGCCTCCTGCAGGTCTTGGCACAGGGGCTGCTTCCCCTGAGCGGAGGCTGTGGGCGGCAGCCCAGACACGCAGGGGCAGGCCCCAACCACCTGCACACGTCTCTGCTGGTTGGGAGAGCACTAGGGAAATGACGTCTGTCAGACACCTTCTGGGCGCTCACGGAGTCAGCCTCCGGGTGTGTGGGGCTGCAGACCACAGCCAGGGGCCCTGGGAAGCCTGGTGCTCTCCGTGCTGTGCTGAGTCTGGGCGGCCAAGCGAGTGCTGGAGGAGCCCTGCACTTGCCATTCCCTTCCCTATGACAGAGCTCTCACGGCTGGAGGGCTTGGCAGCGGGCACCCCACCGGCCCCTAAGCCCTCCGCAAGGACGCCTGGGGACTAGGTGCAAAGGCAAGGCAGGAGTGGAGCTGAGGCCAGGAAGGCGCCAGGAGCGTCTGCCTGTCTGGCGCAGCCTGCTCCTTCCCGGGCAGGAAGCCTAGCAGCGAGGCAAGTCTGGGCAAGGCTCGCCCAGGGCAGAGCAGCCTCACGCCAGCAACTCTGCCAGATCGGGCCTCTGAGCAGAGCTGGAGCTCTGCCGTACTGGAGGCTCACTGGGCTCCGCCCAAGGAGTGATTGCAGACGCACGCAGCTGGGCTGCCTCCTCTTCTCCCGAGGAGGCTCGCTTCCCGCGTGCTGTGCACCAGGCTTCCAGGCGGGGGCGCCCCGCGCCTCCTACAGGTCTTGGCTCAGGGGCTGCTTCCCTGGAGCTGGGGCTGCCGGCGGGAGCCCAGACACGCAGGGGCAGGCCCCACCACCTGCACACGTCTCTGCTGGGGAGCAGAGCGCTAGGGACATGACGTCTGTCAGGCACCTTCTGGGCGCCCACGGAGTCAGCCTCCGGGAGTGTGGGGCTGCAGACCACAGCCAGGGGACCTGGGAGCCTTGTGCTCTCCGTGCGGCGCTGAGTCTGGGCGGCCAAGCAACCGCTGGTGGAGCCCTGCACTTGCCCTCCCCTCCCCTCTACGAGAGGCCTCACTGCTGGAGGGCTTGGCAGTGTGCAAGCCACCGGCTCCTAAGCCTTCCCCAAGGACGCCCGGGGCCTAGATGCAAAGGCAAGGCAGGAGTGGAGCTGAGGCCAGGAAGGCGCCAGTGGCCTCTCCCAGCATCGCACAGCCTGCTCCTTCCCGGGCAGCAAGCCTAGCAGCGAGGCAAGCCTGGGCAAGTCTCGCCCAGGGCAGAGCAGCCTCGCGCAAGGCACTTGACTAGATCTGGCCTCTGAGCAGAGCTGGAGCTCTGCCGTCCTGGAGGCACACTCGGCTCGGCCCAAGCAGGGATTGCAGCTGCACGCGGCTTGGCTCCCTCGACTCTTCCCAAGGAGGCTCGCTTCCAAGCGGACCGTGCACTTGGCTTCCAGGCAGGGACGCCCCGCGCCTCCTGCAGGTCTTGGCACAGGGGCTGCTTCCCCTGAGCGGAGGCTGTGGGCGGCAGCCCAGACACGCAGGGGCAGGCCCCAACCACCTGCACACGTCTCTGCTGGTTGGGAGAGCACTAGGGAAATGACGTCTGTCAGACACCTTCTGGGCGCTCACGGAGTCAGCCTCCGGGTGTGTGGGGCTGCAGACCACAGCCAGGGGCCCTGGGAAGCCTGGTGCTCTCCGTGCTGTGCTGAGTCTGGGCGGCCAAGCGAGTGCTGGAGGAGCCCTGCACTTGCCATTCCCTTCCCTATGACAGAGCTCTCACGGCTGGAGGGCTTGGCAGCGGGCACCCCACCGGCCCCTAAGCCCTCCGCAAGGACGCCTGGGGACTAGGTGCAAAGGCAAGGCAGGAGTGGAGCTGAGGCCAGGAAGGCGCCAGGAGCGTCTGCCTGTCTGGCGCAGCCTGCTCCTTCCCGGGCAGGAAGCCTAGCAGCGAGGCAAGTCTGGGCAAGGCTCGCCCAGGGCAGAGCAGCCTCACGCCAGCAACTCTGCCAGATCGGGCCTCTGAGCAGAGCTGGAGCTCTGCCGTACTGGAGGCTCACTGGGCTCCGCCCAAGGAGTGATTGCAGACGCACGCAGCTGGGCTGCCTCCTCTTCTCCCGAGGAGGCTCGCTTCCCGCGTGCTGTGCACCAGGCTTCCAGGCGGGGGCGCCCCGCGCCTCCTACAGGTCTTGGCTCAGGGGCTGCTTCCCTGGAGCTGGGGCTGCCGGCGGGAGCCCAGACACGCAGGGGCAGGCCCCACCACCTGCACACGTCTCTGCTGGGGAGCAGAGCGCTAGGGACATGACGTCTGTCAGGCACCTTCTGGGCGCCCACGGAGTCAGCCTCCGGGAGTGTGGGGCTGCAGACCACAGCCAGGGGACCTGGGAGCCTTGTGCTCTCCGTGCGGCGCTGAGTCTGGGCGGCCAAGCAACCGCTGGTGGAGCCCTGCACTTGCCCTCCCCTCCCCTCTACGAGAGGCCTCACTGCTGGAGGGCTTGGCAGTGTGCAAGCCACCGGCTCCTAAGCCTTCCCCAAGGACGCCCGGGGCCTAGATGCAAAGGCAAGGCAGGAGTGGAGCTGAGGCCAGGAAGGCGCCAGTGGCCTCTCCCAGCATCGCACAGCCTGCTCCTTCCCGGGCAGCAAGCCTAGCAGCGAGGCAAGCCTGGGCAAGTCTCGCCCAGGGCAGAGCAGCCTCGCGCAAGGCACTTGACTAGATCTGGCCTCTGAGCAGAGCTGGAGCTCTGCCGTCCTGGAGGCACACTCGGCTCGGCCCAAGCAGGGATTGCAGCTGCACGCGGCTTGGCTCCCTCGACTCTTCCCAAGGAGGCTCGCTTCCAAGCGGACCGTGCACTTGGCTTCCAGGCAGGGACGCCCCGCGCCTCCTGCAGGTCTTGGCACAGGGGCTGCTTCCCCTGAGCGGAGGCTGTGGGCGGCAGCCCAGACACGCAGGGGCAGGCCCCAACCACCTGCACACGTCTCTGCTGGTTGGGAGAGCACTAGGGAAATGACGTCTGTCAGACACCTTCTGGGCGCTCACGGAGTCAGCCTCCGGGTGTGTGGGGCTGCAGACCACAGCCAGGGGCCCTGGGAAGCCTGGTGCTCTCCGTGCTGTGCTGAGTCTGGGCGGCCAAGCGAGTGCTGGAGGAGCCCTGCACTTGCCATTCCCTTCCCTATGACAGAGCTCTCACGGCTGGAGGGCTTGGCAGCGGGCACCCCACCGGCCCCTAAGCCCTCCGCAAGGACGCCTGGGGACTAGGTGCAAAGGCAAGGCAGGAGTGGAGCTGAGGCCAGGAAGGCGCCAGGAGCGTCTGCCTGTCTCGCGCAGCCTGCTCCTTCCCGGGCAGGAAGCCTAGCAGCGAGGCAAGTCTGGGCAAGGCTCGCCCAGGGCAGAGCAGCCTCACGCCAGCAACTCTGCCAGATCGGGCCTCTGAGCAGAGCTGGAGCCCTGCCGTACTGGAGGCTCACTGGGCTCCGCCCAAGGAGTGATTGCAGACGCACGCAGCTGGGCTGCCTCCTCTTCTCCCGAGGAGGCTCGCTTCCCGCGTGCTGTGCACCAGGCTTCCAGGCGGGGGCGCCCCGCGCCTCCTACAGGTCTTGGCTCAGGGGCTGCTTCCCTGGAGCTGGGGCTGCCGGCGGGAGCCCAGACACGCAGGGGCAGGCCCCACCACCTGCACACGTCTCTGCTGGGGAGCAGAGCGCTAGGGACATGACGTCTGTCAGGCACCTTCTGGGCGCCCACGGAGTCAGCCTCCGGGAGTGTGGGGCTGCAGACCACAGCCAGGGGACCTGGGAGCCTTGTGCTCTCCGTGCGGCGCTGAGTCTGGGCGGCCAAGCAACCGCTGGTGGAGCCCTGCACTTGCCCTCCCCTCCCCTCTACGAGAGGCCTCACTGCTGGAGGGCTTGGCAGTGTGCAAGCCACCGGCTCCTAAGCCTTCCCCAAGGACGCCCGGGGCCTAGATGCAAAGGCAAGGCAGGAGTGGAGCTGAGGCCAGGAAGGCGCCAGTGGCCTCTCCCAGCATCGCACAGCCTGCTCCTTCCCGGGCAGCAAGCCTAGCAGCGAGGCAAGCCTGGGCAAGTCTCGCCCAGGGCAGAGCAGCCTCGCGCAAGGCACTTGACTAGATCTGGCCTCTGAGCAGAGCTGGAGCTCTGCCGTCCTGGAGGCACACTCGGCTCGGCCCAAGCAGGGATTGCAGCTGCACGCGGCTTGGCTCCCTCGACTCTTCCCAAGGAGGCTCGCTTCCAAGCGGACCGTGCACTTGGCTTCCAGGCAGGGACGCCCCGCGCCTCCTGCAGGTCTTGGCACAGGGGCTGCTTCCCCTGAGCGGAGGCTGTGGGCGGCAGCCCAGACACGCAGGGGCAGGCCCCAACCACCTGCACACGTCTCTGCTGGTTGGGAGAGCACTAGGGAAATGACGTCTGTCAGACACCTTCTGGGCGCTCACGGAGTCAGCCTCCGGGTGTGTGGGGCTGCAGACCACAGCCAGGGGCCCTGGGAAGCCTGGTGCTCTCCGTGCTGTGCTGAGTCTGGGCGGCCAAGCGAGTGCTGGAGGAGCCCTGCACTTGCCATTCCCTTCCCTATGACAGAGCTCTCACGGCTGGAGGGCTTGGCAGCGGGCACCCCACCGGCCCCTAAGCCCTCCGCAAGGACGCCTGGGGACTAGGTGCAAAGGCAAGGCAGGAGTGGAGCTGAGGCCAGGAAGGCGCCAGGAGCGTCTGCCTGTCTGGCGCAGCCTGCTCCTTCCCGGGCAGGAAGCCTAGCAGCGAGGCAAGTCTGGGCAAGGCTCGCCCAGGGCAGAGCAGCCTCACGCCAGCAACTCTGCCAGATCGGGCCTCTGAGCAGAGCTGGAGCTCTGCCGTACTGGAGGCTCACTGGGCTCCGCCCAAGGAGTGATTGCAGACGCACGCAGCTGGGCTGCCTCCTCTTCTCCCGAGGAGGCTCGCTTCCCGCGTGCTGTGCACCAGGCTTCCAGGCGGGGGCGCCCCGCGCCTCCTACAGGTCTTGGCTCAGGGGCTGCTTCCCTGGAGCTGGGGCTGCCGGCGGGAGCCCAGACACGCAGGGGCAGGCCCCACCACCTGCACACGTCTCTGCTGGGGAGCAGAGCGCTAGGGACATGACGTCTGTCAGGCACCTTCTGGGCGCCCACGGAGTCAGCCTCCGGGAGTGTGGGGCTGCAGACCACAGCCAGGGGACCTGGGAGCCTTGTGCTCTCCGTGCGGCGCTGAGTCTGGGCGGCCAAGCAACCGCTGGTGGAGCCCTGCACTTGCCCTCCCCTCCCCTCTACGAGAGGCCTCACTGCTGGAGGGCTTGGCAGTGTGCAAGCCACCGGCTCCTAAGCCTTCCCCAAGGACGCCCGGGGCCTAGATGCAAAGGCAAGGCAGGAGTGGAGCTGAGGCCAGGAAGGCGCCAGTGGCCTCTCCCAGCATCGCACAGCCTGCTCCTTCCCGGGCAGCAAGCCTAGCAGCGAGGCAAGCCTGGGCAAGTCTCGCCCAGGGCAGAGCAGCCTCGCGCAAGGCACTTGACTAGATCTGGCCTCTGAACAGAGCTGGAACTCTGCCGTCCTGGAGGCACACTCGGCTCGGCCCAAGCAGGGATTGCAGCTGCACGCGACTTGGCTCCCTCGACTCTTCCCAAGGAGGCTCGCTTCCAAGCGGACCGTGCACTTGGCTTCCAGGCAGGGACGCCCCGCGCCTCCTGCAGGTCTTGGCACAGGGGCTGCTTCCCCTGAGCGGAGGCTGTGGGCGGCAGCCCAGACACGCAGGGGCAGGCCCCAACCACCTGCACACGTCTCTGCTGGTTGGGAGAGCACTAGGGAAATGACGTCTGTCAGACACCTTCTGGGCGCTCACGGAGTCAGCCTCCGGGTGTGTGGGGCTGCAGACCACAGCCAGGGGCCCTGGGAAGCCTGGTGCTCTCCGTGCTGTGCTGAGTCTGGGCGGCCAAGCGAGTGCTGGAGGAGCCCTGCACTTGCCATTCCCTTCCCTATGACAGAGCTCTCACGGCTGGAGGGCTTGGCAGCGGGCACCCCACCGGCCCCTAAGCCCTCCGCAAGGACGCCTGGGGACTAGGTGCAAAGGCAAGGCAGGAGTGGAGCTGAGGCCAGGAAGGCGCCAGGAGCGTCTGCCTGTCTGGCGCAGCCTGCTCCTTCCCGGGCAGGAAGCCTAGCAGCGAGGCAAGTCTGGGCAAGGCTCGCCCAGGGCAGAGCAGCCTCACGCCAGCAACTCTGCCAGATCGGCCCTCTGAGCAGAGCTGGAGCTCTGCCGTACTGGAGGCTCACTGGGCTCCGCCCAAGGAGTGATTGCAGACGCACGCAGCTGGGCTGCCTCCTCTTCTCCCGAGGAGGCTCGCTTCCCGCGTGCTGTGCACCAGGCTTCCAGGCGGGGGCGCCCCGCGCCTCCTACAGGTCTTGGCTCAGGGGCTGCTTCCCTGGAGCTGGGGCTGCCGGCGGGAGCCCAGACACGCAGGGGCAGGCCCCACCACCTGCACACGTCTCTGCTGGGGAGCAGAGCGCTAGGGACATGACGTCTGTCAGGCACCTTCTGGGCGCCCACGGAGTCAGCCTCCGGGAGTGTGGGGCTGCAGACCACAGCCAGGGGACCTGGGAGCCTTGTGCTCTCCGTGCGGCGCTGAGTCTGGGCGGCCAAGCAACCGCTGGTGGAGCCCTGCACTTGCCCTCCCCTCCCCTCTACGAGAGGCCTCACTGCTGGAGGGCTTGGCAGTGTGCAAGCCACCGGCTCCTAAGCCTTCCCCAAGGACGCCCGGGGCCTAGATGCAAAGGCAAGGCAGGAGTGGAGCTGAGGCCAGGAAGGCGCCAGTGGCCTCTCCCAGCATCGCACAGCCTGCTCCTTCCCGGGCAGCAAGCCTAGCAGCGAGGCAAGCCTGGGCAAGTCTCGCCCAGGGCAGAGCAGCCTCGCGCAAGGCACTTGACTAGATCTGGCCTCTGAGCAGAGCTGGAGCTCTGCCGTCCTGGAGGCACACTCGGCTCGGCCCAAGCAGGGATTGCAGCTGCACGCGGCTTGGCTCCCTCGACTCTTCCCAAGGAGGCTCGCTTCCAAGCGGACCGTGCACTTGGCTTCCAGGCAGGGACGCCCCGCGCCTCCTGCAGGTCTTGGCACAGGGGCTGCTTCCCCTGAGCGGAGGCTGTGGGCGGCAGCCCAGACACGCAGGGGCAGGCCCCAACCACCTGCACACGTCTCTGCTGGTTGGGAGAGCACTAGGGAAATGACGTCTGTCAGACACCTTCTGGGCGCTCACGGAGTCAGCCTCCGGGTGTGTGGGGCTGCAGACCACAGCCAGGGGCCCTGGGAAGCCTGGTGCTCTCCGTGCTGTGCTGAGTCTGGGCGGCCAAGCGAGTGCTGGAGGAGCCCTGCACTTGCCATTCCCTTCCCTATGACAGAGCTCTCACGGCTGGAGGGCTTGGCAGCGGGCACCCCACCGGCCCCTAAGCCCTCCGCAAGGACGCCTGGGGACTAGGTGCAAAGGCAAGGCAGGAGTGGAGCTGAGGCCAGGAAGGCGCCAGGAGCGTCTGCCTGTCTCGCGCAGCCTGCTCCTTCCCGGGCAGGAAGCCTAGCAGCGAGGCAAGTCTGGGCAAGGCTCGCCCAGGGCAGAGCAGCCTCACGCCAGCAACTCTGCCAGATCGGGCCTCTGAGCAGAGCTGGAGCCCTGCCGTACTGGAGGCTCACTGGGCTCCGCCCAAGGAGTGATTGCAGACGCACGCAGCTGGGCTGCCTCCTCTTCTCCCGAGGAGGCTCGCTTCCCGCGTGCTGTGCACCAGGCTTCCAGGCGGGGGCGCCCCGCGCCTCCTACAGGTCTTGGCTCAGGGGCTGCTTCCCTGGAGCTGGGGCTGCCGGCGGGAGCCCAGACACGCAGGGGCAGGCCCCACCACCTGCACACGTCTCTGCTGGGGAGCAGAGCGCTAGGGACATGACGTCTGTCAGGCACCTTCTGGGCGCCCACGGAGTCAGCCTCCGGGAGTGTGGGGCTGCAGACCACAGCCAGGGGACCTGGGAGCCTTGTGCTCTCCGTGCGGCGCTGAGTCTGGGCGGCCAAGCAACCGCTGGTGGAGCCCTGCACTTGCCCTCCCCTCCCCTCTACGAGAGGCCTCACTGCTGGAGGGCTTGGCAGTGTGCAAGCCACCGGCTCCTAAGCCTTCCCCAAGGACGCCCGGGGCCTAGATGCAAAGGCAAGGCAGGAGTGGAGCTGAGGCCAGGAAGGCGCCAGTGGCCTCTCCCAGCATCGCACAGCCTGCTCCTTCCCGGGCAGCAAGCCTAGCAGCGAGGCAAGCCTGGGCAAGTCTCGCCCAGGGCAGAGCAGCCTCGCGCAAGGCACTTGACTAGATCTGGCCTCTGAGCAGAGCTGGAGCTCTGCCGTCCTGGAGGCACACTCGGCTCGGCCCAAGCAGGGATTGCAGCTGCACGCGGCTTGGCTCCCTCGACTCTTCCCAAGGAGGCTCGCTTCCAAGCGGACCGTGCACTTGGCTTCCAGGCAGGGACGCCCCGCGCCTCCTGCAGGTCTTGGCACAGGGGCTGCTTCCCCTGAGCGGAGGCTGTGGGCGGCAGCCCAGACACGCAGGGGCAGGCCCCAACCACCTGCACACGTCTCTGCTGGTTGGGAGAGCACTAGGGAAATGACGTCTGTCAGACACCTTCTGGGCGCTCACGGAGTCAGCCTCCGGGTGTGTGGGGCTGCAGACCACAGCCAGGGGCCCTGGGAAGCCTGGTGCTCTCCGTGCTGTGCTGAGTCTGGGCGGCCAAGCGAGTGCTGGAGGAGCCCTGCACTTGCCATTCCCTTCCCTATGACAGAGCTCTCACGGCTGGAGGGCTTGGCAGCGGGCACCCCACCGGCCCCTAAGCCCTCCGCAAGGACGCCTGGGGACTAGGTGCAAAGGCAAGGCAGGAGTGGAGCTGAGGCCAGGAAGGCGCCAGGAGCGTCTGCCTGTCTCGCGCAGCCTGCTCCTTCCCGGGCAGGAAGCCTAGCAGCGAGGCAAGTCTGGGCAAGGCTCGCCCAGGGCAGAGCAGCCTCACGCCAGCAACTCTGCCAGATCGGGCCTCTGAGCAGAGCTGGAGCCCTGCCGTACTGGAGGCTCACTGGGCTCCGCCCAAGGAGTGATTGCAGACGCACGCAGCTGGGCTGCCTCCTCTTCTCCCGAGGAGGCTCGCTTCCCGCGTGCTGTGCACCAGGCTTCCAGGCGGGGGCGCCCCGCGCCTCCTACAGGTCTTGGCTCAGGGGCTGCTTCCCTGGAGCTGGGGCTGCCGGCGGGAGCCCAGACACGCAGGGGCAGGCCCCACCACCTGCACACGTCTCTGCTGGGGAGCAGAGCGCTAGGGACATGACGTCTGTCAGGCACCTTCTGGGCGCCCACGGAGTCAGCCTCCGGGAGTGTGGGGCTGCAGACCACAGCCAGGGGACCTGGGAGCCTTGTGCTCTCCGTGCGGCGCTGAGTCTGGGCGGCCAAGCAACCGCTGGTGGAGCCCTGCACTTGCCCTCCCCTCCCCTCTACGAGAGGCCTCACTGCTGGAGGGCTTGGCAGTGTGCAAGCCACCGGCTCCTAAGCCTTCCCCAAGGACGCCCGGGGCCTAGATGCAAAGGCAAGGCAGGAGTGGAGCTGAGGCCAGGAAGGCGCCAGTGGCCTCTCCCAGCATCGCACAGCCTGCTCCTTCCCGGGCAGCAAGCCTAGCAGCGAGGCAAGCCTGGGCAAGTCTCGCCCAGGGCAGAGCAGCCTCGCGCAAGGCACTTGACTAGATCTGGCCTCTGAGCAGAGCTGGAGCTCTGCCGTCCTGGAGGCACACTCGGCTCGGCCCAAGCAGGGATTGCAGCTGCACGCGGCTTGGCTCCCTCGACTCTTCCCAAGGAGGCTCGCTTCCAAGCGGACCGTGCACTTGGCTTCCAGGCAGGGACGCCCCGCGCCTCCTGCAGGTCTTGGCACAGGGGCTGCTTCCCCTGAGCGGAGGCTGTGGGCGGCAGCCCAGACACGCAGGGGCAGGCCCCAACCACCTGCACACGTCTCTGCTGGTTGGGAGAGCACTAGGGAAATGACGTCTGTCAGACACCTTCTGGGCGCTCACGGAGTCAGCCTCCGGGTGTGTGGGGCTGCAGACCACAGCCAGGGGCCCTGGGAAGCCTGGTGCTCTCCGTGCTGTGCTGAGTCTGGGCGGCCAAGCGAGTGCTGGAGGAGCCCTGCACTTGCCATTCCCTTCCCTATGACAGAGCTCTCACGGCTGGAGGGCTTGGCAGCGGGCACCCCACCGGCCCCTAAGCCCTCCGCAAGGACGCCTGGGGACTAGGTGCAAAGGCAAGGCAGGAGTGGAGCTGAGGCCAGGAAGGCGCCAGGAGCGTCTGCCTGTCTGGCGCAGCCTGCTCCTTCCCGGGCAGGAAGCCTAGCAGCGAGGCAAGTCTGGGCAAGGCTCGCCCAGGGCAGAGCAGCCTCACGCCAGCAACTCTGCCAGATCGGGCCTCTGAGCAGAGCTGGAGCTCTGCCGTACTGGAGGCTCACTGGGCTCCGCCCAAGGAGTGATTGCAGACGCACGCAGCTGGGCTGCCTCCTCTTCTCCCGAGGAGGCTCGCTTCCCGCGTGCTGTGCACCAGGCTTCCAGGCGGGGGCGCCCCGCGCCTCCTACAGGTCTTGGCTCAGGGGCTGCTTCCCTGGAGCTGGGGCTGCCGGCGGGAGCCCAGACACGCAGGGGCAGGCCCCACCACCTGCACACGTCTCTGCTGGGGAGCAGAGCGCTAGGGACATGACGTCTGTCAGGCACCTTCTGGGCGCCCACGGAGTCAGCCTCCGGGAGTGTGGGGCTGCAGACCACAGCCAGGGGACCTGGGAGCCTTGTGCTCTCCGTGCGGCGCTGAGTCTGGGCGGCCAAGCAACCGCTGGTGGAGCCCTGCACTTGCCCTCCCCTCCCCTCTACGAGAGGCCTCACTGCTGGAGGGCTTGGCAGTGTGCAAGCCACCGGCTCCTAAGCCTTCCCCAAGGACGCCCGGGGCCTAGATGCAAAGGCAAGGCAGGAGTGGAGCTGAGGCCAGGAAGGCGCCAGTGGCCTCTCCCAGCATCGCACAGCCTGCTCCTTCCCGGGCAGCAAGCCTAGCAGCGAGGCAAGCCTGGGCAAGTCTCGCCCAGGGCAGAGCAGCCTCGCGCAAGGCACTTGACTAGATCTGGCCTCTGAACAGAGCTGGAACTCTGCCGTCCTGGAGGCACACTCGGCTCGGCCCAAGCAGGGATTGCAGCTGCACGCGACTTGGCTCCCTCGACTCTTCCCAAGGAGGCTCGCTTCCAAGCGGACCGTGCACTTGGCTTCCAGGCAGGGACGCCCCGCGCCTCCTGCAGGTCTTGGCACAGGGGCTGCTTCCCCTGAGCGGAGGCTGTGGGCGGCAGCCCAGACACGCAGGGGCAGGCCCCAACCACCTGCACACGTCTCTGCTGGTTGGGAGAGCACTAGGGAAATGACGTCTGTCAGACACCTTCTGGGCGCTCACGGAGTCAGCCTCCGGGTGTGTGGGGCTGCAGACCACAGCCAGGGGCCCTGGGAAGCCTGGTGCTCTCCGTGCTGTGCTGAGTCTGGGCGGCCAAGCGAGTGCTGGAGGAGCCCTGCACTTGCCATTCCCTTCCCTATGACAGAGCTCTCACGGCTGGAGGGCTTGGCAGCGGGCACCCCACCGGCCCCTAAGCCCTCCGCAAGGACGCCTGGGGACTAGGTGCAAAGGCAAGGCAGGAGTGGAGCTGAGGCCAGGAAGGCGCCAGGAGCGTCTGCCTGTCTGGCGCAGCCTGCTCCTTCCCGGGCAGGAAGCCTAGCAGCGAGGCAAGTCTGGGCAAGGCTCGCCCAGGGCAGAGCAGCCTCACGCCAGCAACTCTGCCAGATCGGCCCTCTGAGCAGAGCTGGAGCTCTGCCGTACTGGAGGCTCACTGGGCTCCGCCCAAGGAGTGATTGCAGACGCACGCAGCTGGGCTGCCTCCTCTTCTCCCGAGGAGGCTCGCTTCCCGCGTGCTGTGCACCAGGCTTCCAGGCGGGGGCGCCCCGCGCCTCCTACAGGTCTTGGCTCAGGGGCTGCTTCCCTGGAGCTGGGGCTGCCGGCAGGAGCCCAGACACGCAGGGGCAGGCCCCACCACCTGCACACGTCTCTGCTGGGGAGCAGAGCGCTAGGGACATGACGTCTGTCAGGCACCTTCTGGGCGCCCACGGAGTCAGCCTCCGGGAGTGTGGGGCTGCAGACCACAGCCAGGGGACCTGGGAGCCTTGTGCTCTCCGTGCGGCGCTGAGTCTGGGCGGCCAAGCAACCGCTGGTGGAGCCCTGCACTTGCCCTCCCCTCCCCTCTACGAGAGGCCTCACTGCTGGAGGGCTTGGCAGTGTGCAAGCCACCGGCTCCTAAGCCTTCCCCAAGGACGCCCGGGGCCTAGATGCAAAGGCAAGGCAGGAGTGGAGCTGAGGCCAGGAAGGCGCCAGTGGCCTCTCCCAGCATCGCACAGCCTGCTCCTTCCCGGGCAGCAAGCCTAGCAGCGAGGCAAGCCTGGGCAAGTCTCGCCCAGGGCAGAGCAGCCTCGCGCAAGGCACTTGACTAGATCTGGCCTCTGAGCAGAGCTGGAGCTCTGCCGTCCTGGAGGCACACTCGGCTCGGCCCAAGCAGGGATTGCAGCTGCACGCGGCTTGGCTCCCTCGACTCTTCCCAAGGAGGCTCGCTTCCAAGCGGACCGTGCACTTGGCTTCCAGGCAGGGACGCCCCGCGCCTCCTGCAGGTCTTGGCACAGGGGCTGCTTCCCCTGAGCGGAGGCTGTGGGCGGCAGCCCAGACACGCAGGGGCAGGCCCCAACCACCTGCACACGTCTCTGCTGGTTGGGAGAGCACTAGGGAAATGACGTCTGTCAGACACCTTCTGGGCGCTCACGGAGTCAGCCTCCGGGTGTGTGGGGCTGCAGACCACAGCCAGGGGCCCTGGGAAGCCTGGTGCTCTCCGTGCTGTGCTGAGTCTGGGCGGCCAAGCGAGTGCTGGAGGAGCCCTGCACTTGCCATTCCCTTCCCTATGACAGAGCTCTCACGGCTGGAGGGCTTGGCAGCGGGCACCCCACCGGCCCCTAAGCCCTCCGCAAGGACGCCTGGGGACTAGGTGCAAAGGCAAGGCAGGAGTGGAGCTGAGGCCAGGAAGGCGCCAGGAGCGTCTGCCTGTCTGGCGCAGCCTGCTCCTTCCCGGGCAGGAAGCCTAGCAGCGAGGCAAGTCTGGGCAAGGCTCGCCCAGGGCAGAGCAGCCTCACGCCAGCAACTCTGCCAGATCGGGCCTCTGAGCAGAGCTGGAGCTCTGCCGTACTGGAGGCTCACTGGGCTCCGCCCAAGGAGTGATTGCAGACGCACGCAGCTGGGCTGCCTCCTCTTCTCCCGAGGAGGCTCGCTTCCCGCGTGCTGTGCACCAGGCTACCAGGCGGGGGCGCCCCGCGCCTCCTACAGGTCTTGCCTCAGGGGCTGCTTCCCTGGAGCTGGGGCTGCCGGCGGGAGCCCAGACACGCAGGGGCAGGCCCCACCACCTGCACACGTCTCTGCTGGGGAGCAGAGCGCTAGGGACATGACGTCTGTCAGGCACCTTCTGGGCGCCCACGGAGTCAGCCTCCGGGAGTGTGGGGCTGCAGACCACAGCCAGGGGACCTGGGAGCCTTGTGCTCTCCGTGCGGCGCTGAGTCTGGGCGGCCAAGCAACCGCTGGTGGAGCCCTGCACTTGCCCTCCCCTCCCCTCTACGAGAGGCCTCACTGCTGGAGGGCTTGGCAGTGTGCAAGCCACCGGCTCCTAAGCCTTCCCCAAGGACGCCCGGGGCCTAGATGCAAAGGCAAGGCAGGAGTGGAGCTGAGGCCAGGAAGGCGCCAGTGGCCTCTCCCAGCATCGCACAGCCTGCTCCTTCCTGGGCAGCAAGCCTAGCAGCGAGGCAAGCCTGGGCAAGTCTCGCCCAGGGCAGAGCAGCCTCGCGCAAGGCACTTGACTAGATCTGGCCTCTGAACAGAGCTGGAACTCTGCCGTCCTGGAGGCACACTCGGCTCGGCCCAAGCAGGGATTGCAGCTGCACGCGACTTGGCTCCCTCGACTCTTCCCAAGGAGGCTCGCTTCCAAGCGGACTGTGCACTTGGCTTCCAGGCAGGGACGCCCCGCGCCTCCTGCAGGTCTTGGCACAGGGGCTGCTTCCCCTGAGCGGAGGCTGTGGGCGGCAGCCCAGACACGCAGGGGCAGGCCCCAACCACCTGCACACGTCTCTGCTGGTTGGGAGAGCACTAGGGAAATGACGTCTGTCAGACACCTTCTGGGCGCTCACGGAGTCAGCCTCCGGGTGTGTGGGGCTGCAGACCACAGCCAGGGGCCCTGGGAAGCCTGGTGCTCTCCGTGCTGAGCTGAGTCTGGGCGCCCAAGCGAGTGCTGGAGGAGCCCTGCACTTGCCATTCCCTTCCCTATGACAGAGCTCTCACGGCTGGAGGGCTTGGCAGCGGGCACCCCACCGGCCCCTAAGCCCTCCGCAAGGACGCCTGGGGACTAGGTGCAAAGGCAAGGCAGGAGTGGAGCTGAGGCCAGGAAGGCGCCAGGAGCATCTGCCTGTCTCGCGCAGCCTGCTCCTTCCCGGGCAGGAAGCCTAGCAGCGAGGCAAGTCTGGGCAAGGCTCGCCCAGGGCAGAGCAGCCTCACGCCAGCAACTCTGCCAGATCGGGCCTCTGAGCAGAGCTGGAGCTCTGCCGTACTGGAGGCTCACTGGGCTCCGCCCAAGGAGTGATTGCAGACGCACGCAGCTGGGCTGCCTCCTCTTCTCCCGAGGAGGCTCGCTTCCCGCGTGCTGTGCACCAGGCTTCCAGGCGGGGGCGCCCCGCGCCTCCTACAGGTCTTGGCTCAGGGGCTGCTTCCCTGGAGCTGGGGCTGCCGGCGGGAGCCCAGACACGCAGGGGCAGGCCCCACCACCTGCACACGTCTCTGCTGGGGAGCAGAGCGCTAGGGACATGACGTCTGTCAGGCACCTTCTGGGCGCCCACGGAGTCAGCCTCCGGGAGTGTGGGGCTGCAGACCACAGCCAGGGGACCTGGGAGCCTTGTGCTCTCCGTGCGGCGCTGAGTCTGGGCGGCCAAGCAACCGCTGGTGGAGCCCTGCACTTGCCCTCCCCTCCCCTCTACGAGAGGCCTCACTGCTGGAGGGCTTGGCAGTGTGCAAGCCACCGGCTCCTAAGCCTTCCCCAAGGACGCCCGGGGCCTAGATGCAAAGGCAAGGCAGGAGTGGAGCTGAGGCCAGGAAGGCGCCAGTGGCCTCTCCCAGCATCGCACAGCCTGCTCCTTCCTGGGCAGCAAGCCTAGCAGCGAGGCAAGCCTGGGCAAGTCTCGCCCAGGGCAGAGCAGCCTCGCGCAAGGCACTTGACTAGATCTGGCCTCTGAACAGAGCTGGAGCTCTGCCGTCCTGGAGGCACACTCGGCTCGGCCCAAGCAGGGATTGCAGCTGCACGCGACTTGGCTCCCTCGACTCTTCCCGAGGAGGCTCGGTTCCAAGCGGACTGTGCACTTGGCTTCCAGGCAGGGACGCCCCGCGCCTCCTGCAGGTCTTGGCACAGGGGCTGCTTCCCCTGAGCGGAGGCTGTGGGCGGCAGCCCAGACACGCAGGGGCAGGCCCCAACCACCTGCACACGTCTCTGCTGGTTGGGAGAGCACTAGGGAAATGACGTCTGTCAGACACCTTCTGGGCGCTCACGGAGTCAGCCTCCGGGTGTGTGGGGCTGCAGACCACAGCCAGGGGCCCTGGGAAGCCTGGTGCTCTCCGTGCTGTGCTGAGTCTGGGCGGCCAAGCGAGCGCTGGAGGAGCCCTGCACTTGCCATTCCCTTCCCTATGACAGAGCTCTCACGGCTGGAGGGCTTGGCAGCGGGCACCCCACCGGCCCCTAAGCCCTCCGCAAGGACCCCTGGGGACTAGGTGCAAAGGCAAGGCAGGAGTGGAGCTGAGGCCAGGAAGGCGCCAGGAGCGTCTGCCTGTCTGGCGCAGCCTGCTCCTTCCCGGGCAGGAAGCCTAGCAGCGAGGCAAGTCTGGGCAAGGCTCGCCCAGGGCAGAGCAGCCTCACGCCAGCAACTCTGCCAGATCGGCCCTCTGAGCAGAGCTGGAGCTCTGCCGTACTGGAGGCTCACCGGGCTCCGCCCAAGGAGTGATTGCAGACGCACGCAGCTGGGCTGCCTCCTCTTCTCCCGAGGAGGCTCGCTTCCCGCGTGCTGTGCACCAGGCTTCCAGGCGGGGGCGCCCCGCGCCTCCTACAGGTCTTGGCTCAGGGGCTGCTTCCCTGGAGCTGGGGCTGCCGGCGGGAGCCCAGACACGCAGGGGCAGGCCCCACCACCTGCACACGTCTCTGCTGGGGAGCAGAGCGCTAGGGACATGACGTCTGTCAGGCACCTTCTGGGCGCCCACGGAGTCAGCCTCCGGGAGTGTGGGGCTGCAGACCACAGCCAGGGGACCTGGGAGCCTTGTGCTCTCCGTGCGGCGCTGAGTCTGGGCGGCCAAGCAACCGCTGGTGGAGCCCTGCACTTGCCCTCCCCTCCCCTCTACGAGAGGCCTCACTGCTGGAGGGCTTGGCAGTGTGCAAGCCACCGGCTCCTAAGCCTTCCCCAAGGACGCCCGGGGCCTAGATGCAAAGGCAAGGCAGGAGTGGAGCTGAGGCCAGGAAGGCGCCAGTGGCCTCTCCCAGCATCGCACAGCCTGCTCCTTCCCGGGCAGCAAGCCTAGCAGCGAGGCAAGCCTGGGCAAGTCTCGCCCAGGGCAGAGCAGCCTCGCGCAAGGCACTTGACTAGATCTGGCCTCTGAGCAGAGCTGGAGCTCTGCCGTCCTGGAGGCACACTCGGCTCGGCCCAAGCAGGGATTGCAGCTGCACGCGGCTTGGCTCCCTCGACTCTTCCCAAGGAGGCTCGCTTCCAAGCGGACCGTGCACTTGGCTTCCAGGCAGGGACGCCCCGCGCCTCCTGCAGGTCTTGGCACAGGGGCTGCTTCCCCTGAGCGGAGGCTGTGGGCGGCAGCCCAGACACGCAGGGGCAGGCCCCAACCACCTGCACACGTCTCTGCTGGTTGGGAGAGCACTAGGGAAATGACGTCTGTCAGACACCTTCTGGGCGCTCACGGAGTCAGCCTCCGGGTGTGTGGGGCTGCAGACCACAGCCAGGGGCCCTGGGAAGCCTGGTGCTCTCCGTGCTGTGCTGAGTCTGGGCGGCCAAGCGAGTGCTGGAGGAGCCCTGCACTTGCCATTCCCTTCCCTATGACAGAGCTCTCACGGCTGGAGGGCTTGGCAGCGGGCACCCCACCGGCCCCTAAGCCCTCCGCAAGGACGCCTGGGGACTAGGTGCAAAGGCAAGGCAGGAGTGGAGCTGAGGCCAGGAAGGCGCCAGGAGCGTCTGCCTGTCTGGCGCAGCCTGCTCCTTCCCGGGCAGGAAGCCTAGCAGCGAGGCAAGTCTGGGCAAGGCTCGCCCAGGGCAGAGCAGCCTCACGCCAGCAACTCTGCCAGATCGGGCCTCTGAGCAGAGCTGGAGCTCTGCCGTACTGGAGGCTCACTGGGCTCCGCCCAAGGAGTGATTGCAGACGCACGCAGCTGGGCTGCCTCCTCTTCTCCCGAGGAGGCTCGCTTCCCGCGTGCTGTGCACCAGGCTTCCAGGCGGGGGCGCCCCGCGCCTCCTACAGGTCTTGGCTCAGGGGCTGCTTCCCTGGAGCTGGGGCTGCCGGCGGGAGCCCAGACACGCAGGGGCAGGCCCCACCACCTGCACACGTCTCTGCTGGGGAGCAGAGCGCTAGGGACATGACGTCTGTCAGGCACCTTCTGGGCGCCCACGGAGTCAGCCTCCGGGAGTGTGGGGCTGCAGACCACAGCCAGGGGACCTGGGAGCCTTGTGCTCTCCGTGCGGCGCTGAGTCTGGGCGGCCAAGCAACCGCTGGTGGAGCCCTGCACTTGCCCTCCCCTCCCCTCTACGAGAGGCCTCACTGCTGGAGGGCTTGGCAGTGTGCAAGCCACCGGCTCCTAAGCCTTCCCCAAGGACGCCCGGGGCCTAGATGCAAAGGCAAGGCAGGAGTGGAGCTGAGGCCAGGAAGGCGCCAGTGGCCTCTCCCAGCATCGCACAGCCTGCTCCTTCCCGGGCAGCAAGCCTAGCAGCGAGGCAAGCCTGGGCAAGTCTCGCCCAGGGCAGAGCAGCCTCGCGCAAGGCACTTGACTAGATCTGGCCTCTGAACAGAGCTGGAACTCTGCCGTCCTGGAGGCACACTCGGCTCGGCCCAAGCAGGGATTGCAGCTGCACGCGACTTGGCTCCCTCGACTCTTCCCAAGGAGGCTCGCTTCCAAGCGGACCGTGCACTTGGCTTCCAGGCAGGGACGCCCCGCGCCTCCTGCAGGTCTTGGCACAGGGGCTGCTTCCCCTGAGCGGAGGCTGTGGGCGGCAGCCCAGACACGCAGGGGCAGGCCCCAACCACCTGCACACGTCTCTGCTGGTTGGGAGAGCACTAGGGAAATGACGTCTGTCAGACACCTTCTGGGCGCTCACGGAGTCAGCCTCCGGGTGTGTGGGGCTGCAGACCACAGCCAGGGGCCCTGGGAAGCCTGGTGCTCTCCGTGCTGTGCTGAGTCTGGGCGGCCAAGCGAGTGCTGGAGGAGCCCTGCACTTGCCATTCCCTTCCCTATGACAGAGCTCTCACGGCTGGAGGGCTTGGCAGCGGGCACCCCACCGGCCCCTAAGCCCTCCGCAAGGACGCCTGGGGACTAGGTGCAAAGGCAAGGCAGGAGTGGAGCTGAGGCCAGGAAGGCGCCAGGAGCGTCTGCCTGTCTGGCGCAGCCTGCTCCTTCCCGGGCAGGAAGCCTAGCAGCGAGGCAAGTCTGGGCAAGGCTCGCCCAGGGCAGAGCAGCCTCACGCCAGCAACTCTGCCAGATCGGCCCTCTGAGCAGAGCTGGAGCTCTGCCGTACTGGAGGCTCACTGGGCTCCGCCCAAGGAGTGATTGCAGACGCACGCAGCTGGGCTGCCTCCTCTTCTCCCGAGGAGGCTCGCTTCCCGCGTGCTGTGCACCAGGCTTCCAGGCGGGGGCGCCCCGCGCCTCCTACAGGTCTTGGCTCAGGGGCTGCTTCCCTGGAGCTGGGGCTGCCGGCAGGAGCCCAGACACGCAGGGGCAGGCCCCACCACCTGCACACGTCTCTGCTGGGGAGCAGAGCGCTAGGGACATGACGTCTGTCAGGCACCTTCTGGGCGCCCACGGAGTCAGCCTCCGGGAGTGTGGGGCTGCAGACCACAGCCAGGGGACCTGGGAGCCTTGTGCTCTCCGTGCGGCGCTGAGTCTGGGCGGCCAAGCAACCGCTGGTGGAGCCCTGCACTTGCCCTCCCCTCCCCTCTACGAGAGGCCTCACTGCTGGAGGGCTTGGCAGTGTGCAAGCCACCGGCTCCTAAGCCTTCCCCAAGGACGCCCGGGGCCTAGATGCAAAGGCAAGGCAGGAGTGGAGCTGAGGCCAGGAAGGCGCCAGTGGCCTCTCCCAGCATCGCACAGCCTGCTCCTTCCCGGGCAGCAAGCCTAGCAGCGAGGCAAGCCTGGGCAAGTCTCGCCCAGGGCAGAGCAGCCTCGCGCAAGGCACTTGACTAGATCTGGCCTCTGAGCAGAGCTGGAGCTCTGCCGTCCTGGAGGCACACTCGGCTCGGCCCAAGCAGGGATTGCAGCTGCACGCGGCTTGGCTCCCTCGACTCTTCCCAAGGAGGCTCGCTTCCAAGCGGACCGTGCACTTGGCTTCCAGGCAGGGACGCCCCGCGCCTCCTGCAGGTCTTGGCACAGGGGCTGCTTCCCCTGAGCGGAGGCTGTGGGCGGCAGCCCAGACACGCAGGGGCAGGCCCCAACCACCTGCACACGTCTCTGCTGGTTGGGAGAGCACTAGGGAAATGACGTCTGTCAGACACCTTCTGGGCGCTCACGGAGTCAGCCTCCGGGTGTGTGGGGCTGCAGACCACAGCCAGGGGCCCTGGGAAGCCTGGTGCTCTCCGTGCTGTGCTGAGTCTGGGCGGCCAAGCGAGTGCTGGAGGAGCCCTGCACTTGCCATTCCCTTCCCTATGACAGAGCTCTCACGGCTGGAGGGCTTGGCAGCGGGCACCCCACCGGCCCCTAAGCCCTCCGCAAGGACGCCTGGGGACTAGGTGCAAAGGCAAGGCAGGAGTGGAGCTGAGGCCAGGAAGGCGCCAGGAGCGTCTGCCTGTCTGGCGCAGCCTGCTCCTTCCCGGGCAGGAAGCCTAGCAGCGAGGCAAGTCTGGGCAAGGCTCGCCCAGGGCAGAGCAGCCTCACGCCAGCAACTCTGCCAGATCGGGCCTCTGAGCAGAGCTGGAGCTCTGCCGTACTGGAGGCTCACTGGGCTCCGCCCAAGGAGTGATTGCAGACGCACGCAGCTGGGCTGCCTCCTCTTCTCCCGAGGAGGCTCGCTTCCCGCGTGCTGTGCACCAGGCTACCAGGCGGGGGCGCCCCGCGCCTCCTACAGGTCTTGCCTCAGGGGCTGCTTCCCTGGAGCTGGGGCTGCCGGCGGGAGCCCAGACACGCAGGGGCAGGCCCCACCACCTGCACACGTCTCTGCTGGGGAGCAGAGCGCTAGGGACATGACGTCTGTCAGGCACCTTCTGGGCGCCCACGGAGTCAGCCTCCGGGAGTGTGGGGCTGCAGACCACAGCCAGGGGACCTGGGAGCCTTGTGCTCTCCGTGCGGCGCTGAGTCTGGGCGGCCAAGCAACCGCTGGTGGAGCCCTGCACTTGCCCTCCCCTCCCCTCTACGAGAGGCCTCACTGCTGGAGGGCTTGGCAGTGTGCAAGCCACCGGCTCCTAAGCCTTCCCCAAGGACGCCCGGGGCCTAGATGCAAAGGCAAGGCAGGAGTGGAGCTGAGGCCAGGAAGGCGCCAGTGGCCTCTCCCAGCATCGCACAGCCTGCTCCTTCCTGGGCAGCAAGCCTAGCAGCGAGGCAAGCCTGGGCAAGTCTCGCCCAGGGCAGAGCAGCCTCGCGCAAGGCACTTGACTAGATCTGGCCTCTGAACAGAGCTGGAACTCTGCCGTCCTGGAGGCACACTCGGCTCGGCCCAAGCAGGGATTGCAGCTGCACGCGACTTGGCTCCCTCGACTCTTCCCAAGGAGGCTCGCTTCCAAGCGGACTGTGCACTTGGCTTCCAGGCAGGGACGCCCCGCGCCTCCTGCAGGTCTTGGCACAGGGGCTGCTTCCCCTGAGCGGAGGCTGTGGGCGGCAGCCCAGACACGCAGGGGCAGGCCCCAACCACCTGCACACGTCTCTGCTGGTTGGGAGAGCACTAGGGAAATGACGTCTGTCAGACACCTTCTGGGCGCTCACGGAGTCAGCCTCCGGGTGTGTGGGGCTGCAGACCACAGCCAGGGGCCCTGGGAAGCCTGGTGCTCTCCGTGCTGAGCTGAGTCTGGGCGCCCAAGCGAGTGCTGGAGGAGCCCTGCACTTGCCATTCCCTTCCCTATGACAGAGCTCTCACGGCTGGAGGGCTTGGCAGCGGGCACCCCACCGGCCCCTAAGCCCTCCGCAAGGACGCCTGGGGACTAGGTGCAAAGGCAAGGCAGGAGTGGAGCTGAGGCCAGGAAGGCGCCAGGAGCATCTGCCTGTCTCGCGCAGCCTGCTCCTTCCCGGGCAGGAAGCCTAGCAGCGAGGCAAGTCTGGGCAAGGCTCGCCCAGGGCAGAGCAGCCTCACGCCAGCAACTCTGCCAGATCGGGCCTCTGAGCAGAGCTGGAGCTCTGCCGTACTGGAGGCTCACTGGGCTCCGCCCAAGGAGTGATTGCAGACGCACGCAGCTGGGCTGCCTCCTCTTCTCCCGAGGAGGCTCGCTTCCCGCGTGCTGTGCACCAGGCTTCCAGGCGGGGGCGCCCCGCGCCTCCTACAGGTCTTGGCTCAGGGGCTGCTTCCCTGGAGCTGGGGCTGCCGGCGGGAGCCCAGACACGCAGGGGCAGGCCCCACCACCTGCACACGTCTCTGCTGGGGAGCAGAGCGCTAGGGACATGACGTCTGTCAGGCACCTTCTGGGCGCCCACGGAGTCAGCCTCCGGGAGTGTGGGGCTGCAGACCACAGCCAGGGGACCTGGGAGCCTTGTGCTCTCCGTGCGGCGCTGAGTCTGGGCGGCCAAGCAACCGCTGGTGGAGCCCTGCACTTGCCCTCCCCTCCCCTCTACGAGAGGCCTCACTGCTGGAGGGCTTGGCAGTGTGCAAGCCACCGGCTCCTAAGCCTTCCCCAAGGACGCCCGGGGCCTAGATGCAAAGGCAAGGCAGGAGTGGAGCTGAGGCCAGGAAGGCGCCAGTGGCCTCTCCCAGCATCGCACAGCCTGCTCCTTCCTGGGCAGCAAGCCTAGCAGCGAGGCAAGCCTGGGCAAGTCTCGCCCAGGGCAGAGCAGCCTCGCGCAAGGCACTTGACTAGATCTGGCCTCTGAACAGAGCTGGAGCTCTGCCGTCCTGGAGGCACACTCGGCTCGGCCCAAGCAGGGATTGCAGCTGCACGCGACTTGGCTCCCTCGACTCTTCCCGAGGAGGCTCGGTTCCAAGCGGACTGTGCACTTGGCTTCCAGGCAGGGACGCCCCGCGCCTCCTGCAGGTCTTGGCACAGGGGCTGCTTCCCCTGAGCGGAGGCTGTGGGCGGCAGCCCAGACACGCAGGGGCAGGCCCCAACCACCTGCACACGTCTCTGCTGGTTGGGAGAGCACTAGGGAAATGACGTCTGTCAGACACCTTCTGGGCGCTCACGGAGTCAGCCTCCGGGTGTGTGGGGCTGCAGACCACAGCCAGGGGCCCTGGGAAGCCTGGTGCTCTCCGTGCTGTGCTGAGTCTGGGCGGCCAAGCGAGCGCTGGAGGAGCCCTGCACTTGCCATTCCCTTCCCTATGACAGAGCTCTCACGGCTGGAGGGCTTGGCAGCGGGCACCCCACCGGCCCCTAAGCCCTCCGCAAGGACCCCTGGGGACTAGGTGCAAAGGCAAGGCAGGAGTGGAGCTGAGGCCAGGAAGGCGCCAGGAGCGTCTGCCTGTCTGGCGCAGCCTGCTCCTTCCCGGGCAGGAAGCCTAGCAGCGAGGCAAGTCTGGGCAAGGCTCGCCCAGGGCAGAGCAGCCTCACGCCAGCAACTCTGCCAGATCGGCCCTCTGAGCAGAGCTGGAGCTCTGCCGTACTGGAGGCTCACCGGGCTCCGCCCAAGGAGTGATTGCAGACGCACGCAGCTGGGCTGCCTCCTCTTCTCCCGAGGAGGCTCGCTTCCCGCGTGCTGTGCACCAGGCTTCCAGGCGGGGGCGCCCCGCGCCTCCTACAGGTCTTGGCTCAGGGGCTGCTTCCCTGGAGCTGGGGCTGCCGGCGGGAGCCCAGACACGCAGGGGCAGGCCCCACCACCTGCACACGTCTCTGCTGGGGAGCAGAGCGCTAGGGACATGACGTCTGTCAGGCACCTTCTGGGCGCCCACGGAGTCAGCCTCCGGGAGTGTGGGGCTGCAGACCACAGCCAGGGGACCTGGGAGCCTTGTGCTCTCCGTGCGGCGCTGAGTCTGGGCGGCCAAGCAACCGCTGGTGGAGCCCTGCACTTGCCCTCCCCTCCCCTCTACGAGAGGCCTCACTGCTGGAGGGCTTGGCAGTGTGCAAGCCACCGGCTCCTAAGCCTTCCCCAAGGACGCCCGGGGCCTAGATGCAAAGGCAAGGCAGGAGTGGAGCTGAGGCCAGGAAGGCGCCAGTGGCCTCTCCCAGCATCGCACAGCCTGCTCCTTCCTGGGCAGCAAGCCTAGCAGCGAGGCAAGCCTGGGCAAGTCTCGCCCAGGGCAGAGCAGCCTCGCGCAAGGCACTTGACTAGATCTGGCCTCTGAACAGAGCTGGAGCTCTGCCGTCCTGGAGGCACACTCGGCTCGGCCCAAGCAGGGATTGCAGCTGCACGCGACTTGGCTCCCTCGACTCTTCCCAAGGAGGCTCGCTTCCAAGCGGACTGTGCACTTGGCTTCCAGGCAGGGACGCCCCGCGCCTCCTGCAGGTCTTGGCACAGGGGCTGCTTCCCCTGAGCGGAGGCTGTGGGCGGCAGCCCAGACACGCAGGGGCAGGCCCCAACCACCTGCACACGTCTCTGCTGGTTGGGAGAGCACTAGGGAAATGACGTCTGTCAGACACCTTCTGGGCGCTCACGGAGTCAGCCTCCGGGTGTGTGGGGCTGCAGACCACAGCCAGGGGCCCTGGGAAGCCTGGTGCTCTCCGTGCTGAGCTGAGTCTGGGCGGCCAAGCGAGCGCTGGAGGAGCCCTGCACTTGCCATTCCCTTCCCTATGACAGAGCTCTCACGGCTGGAGGGCTTGGCAGCGGGCACCCCACCGGCCCCTAAGCCCTCCGCAAGGACGCCTGGGGACTAGGTGCAAAGGCAAGGCAGGAGTGGAGCTGAGGCCAGGAAGGCGCCAGGAGCG
Source organism: Budorcas taxicolor (assembly GCF_023091745.1). Taxonomy (NCBI): domain Eukaryota; kingdom Metazoa; phylum Chordata; class Mammalia; order Artiodactyla; family Bovidae; genus Budorcas; species Budorcas taxicolor. Next base: position 550,194 of record NW_026292304.1, read on the forward strand.
TCTGCCTGTCTGGCGCAGCCTGCTCCTTCCCGGGCAGGAAGCCTAGCAGCGAGGCAAGTCTGGGCAAGGCTCGCCCAGGGCAGAGCAGCCTCACGCCAGCAACTCTGCCAGATCGGGCCTCTGAGCAGAGCTGGAGCTCTGCCGTACTGGAGGCTCACTGGGCTCCGCCCAAGGAGTGATTGCAGACGCACGCAGCTGGGCTGCCTCCTCTTCTCCCGAGGAGGCTCGCTTCCCGCGTGCTGTGCACCAGGCTTCCAGGCGGGGGCGCCCCGCGCCTCCTACAGGTCTTGGCTCAGGGGCTGCTTCCCTGGAGCTGGGGCTGCCGGCGGGAGCCCAGACACGCAGGGGCAGGCCCCACCACCTGCACACGTCTCTGCTGGGGAGCAGAGAGCTAGGGACATGACGTCTGTCAGGCACCTTCTGGGCGCCCACGGAGTCAGCCTCCGGGAGTGTGGGGCTGCAGAGCACAGCCAGGGGACCTGGGAGCCTTGTGCTCTCCGTGCGGCGCTGAGTCTGGGCGGCCAAGCAACCGCTGGTGGAGCCCTGCACTTGCCCTCCCCTCCCCTCTACGAGAGGCCTCACTGCTGGAGGGCTTGGCAGTGTGCAAGCCACCGGCTCCTAAGCCTTCCCCAAGGACGCCCGGGGCCTAGATGCAAAGGCAAGGCAGGAGTGGAGCTGAGGCCAGGAAGGCGCCAGTGGCCTCTCCCAGCATCGCACAGCCTGCTCCTTCCCGGGCAGCAAGCCTAGCAGCGAGGCAAGCCTGGGCAAGTCTCGCCCAGGGCAGAGCAGCCTCGCGCAAGGCACTTGACTAGATCTGGCCTCTGAGCAGAGCTGGAGCTCTGCCGTCCTGGAGGCACACTCGGCTCGGCCCAAGCAGGGATTGCAGCTGCACGCGGCTTGGCTCCCTCGACTCTTCCCAAGGAGGCTCGCTTCCAAGCGGACCGTGCACTTGGCTTCCAGGCAGGGACGCCCCGCGCCTCCTGCAGGTCTTGGCACAGGGGCTGCTTCCCCTGAGCGGAGGCTGTGGGCGGCAGCCCAGACACGCAGGGGCAGGCCCCAACCACCTGCACACGTCTCTGCTGGTTGGGAGAGCACTAGGGAAATGACGTCTGTCAGACACCTTCTGGGCGCTCACGGAGTCAGCCTCCGGGTGTGTGGGGCTGCAGACCACAGCCAGGGGCCCTGGGAAGCCTGGTGCTCTCCGTGCTGTGCTGAGTCTGGGCGGCCAAGCGAGCGCTGGAGGAGCCCTGCACTTGCCATTCCCTTCCCTATGACAGAGCTCTCACGGCTGGAGGGCTTGGCAGCGGGCACCCCACCGGCCCCTAAGCCCTCCGCAAGGACCCCTGGGGACTAGGTGCAAAGGCAAGGCAGGAGTGGAGCTGAGGCCAGGAAGGCGCCAGGAGCGTCTGCCTGTCTGGCGCAGCCTGCTCCTTCCCGGGCAGGAAGCCTAGCAGCGAGGCAAGTCTGGGCAAGGCTCGCCCAGGGCAGAGCAGCCTCACGCCAGCAACTCTGCCAGATCGGCCCTCTGAGCAGAGCTGGAGCTCTGCCGTACTGGAGGCTCACCGGGCTCCGCCCAAGGAGTGATTGCAGACGCACGCAGCTGGGCTGCCTCCTCTTCTCCCGAGGAGGCTCGCTTCCCGCGTGCTGTGCACCAGGCTTCCAGGCGGGGGCGCCCCGCGCCTCCTACAGGTCTTGGCTCAGGGGCTGCTTCCCTGGAGCTGGGGCTGCCGGCGGGAGCCCAGACACGCAGGGGCAGGCCCCACCACCTGCACACGTCTCTGCTGGGGAGCAGAGCGCTAGGGACATGACGTCTGTCAGGCACCTTCTGGGCGCCCACGGAGTCAGCCTCCGGGAGTGTGGGGCTGCAGACCACAGCCAGGGGACCTGGGAGCCTTGTGCTCTCCGTGCGGCGCTGAGTCTGGGCGGCCAAGCAACCGCTGGTGGAGCCCTGCACTTGCCCTCCCCTCCCCTCTACGAGAGGCCTCACTGCTGGAGGGCTTGGCAGTGTGCAAGCCACCGGCTCCTAAGCCTTCCCCAAGGACGCCCGGGGCCTAGATGCAAAGGCAAGGCAGGAGTGGAGCTGAGGCCAGGAAGGCGCCAGTGGCCTCTCCCAGCATCGCACAGCCTGCTCCTTCCTGGGCAGCAAGCCTAGCAGCGAGGCAAGCCTGGGCAAGTCTCGCCCAGGGCAGAGCAGCCTCGCGCAAGGCACTTGACTAGATCTGGCCTCTGAACAGAGCTGGAGCTCTGCCGTCCTGGAGGCACACTCGGCTCGGCCCAAGCAGGGATTGCAGCTGCACGCGACTTGGCTCCCTCGACTCTTCCCAAGGAGGCTCGCTTCCAAGCGGACTGTGCACTTGGCTTCCAGGCAGGGACGCCCCGCGCCTCCTGCAGGTCTTGGCACAGGGGCTGCTTCCCCTGAGCGGAGGCTGTGGGCGGCAGCCCAGACACGCAGGGGCAGGCCCCAACCACCTGCACACGTCTCTGCTGGTTGGGAGAGCACTAGGGAAATGACGTCTGTCAGACACCTTCTGGGCGCTCACGGAGTCAGCCTCCGGGTGTGTGGGGCTGCAGACCACAGCCAGGGGCCCTGGGAAGCCTGGTGCTCTCCGTGCTGAGCTGAGTCTGGGCGGCCAAGCGAGCGCTGGAGGAGCCCTGCACTTGCCATTCCCTTCCCTATGACAGAGCTCTCACGGCTGGAGGGCTTGGCAGCGGGCACCCCACCGGCCCCTAAGCCCTCCGCAAGGACGCCTGGGGACTAGGTGCAAAGGCAAGGCAGGAGTGGAGCTGAGGCCAGGAAGGCGCCAGGAGCGTCTGCCTGTCTGGCGCAGCCTGCTCCTTCCCGGGCAGGAAGCCTAGCAGCGAGGCAAGTCTGGGCAAGGCTCGCCCAGGGCAGAGCAGCCTCACGCCAGCAACTCTGCCAGATCGGGCCTCTGAGCAGAGCTGGAGCTCTGCCGTACTGGAGGCTCACTGGGCTCCGCCCAAGGAGTGATTGCAGACGCACGCAGCTGGGCTGCCTCCTCTTCTCCCGAGGAGGCTCGCTTCCCGCGTGCTGTGCACCAGGCTTCCAGGCGGGGGCGCCCCGCGCCTCCTACAGGTCTTGGCTCAGGGGCTGCTTCCCTGGAGCTGGGGCTGCCGGCGGGAGCCCAGACACGCAGGGGCAGGCCCCACCACCTGCACACGTCTCTGCTGGGGAGCAGAGAGCTAGGGACATGACGTCTGTCAGGCACCTTCTGGGCGCCCACGGAGTCAGCCTCCGGGAGTGTGGGGCTGCAGAGCACAGCCAGGGGACCTGGGAGCCTTGTGCTCTCCGTGCGGCGCTGAGTCTGGGCGGCCAAGCAACCGCTGGTGGAGCCCTGCACTTGCCCTCCCCTCCCCTCTACGAGAGGCCTCACTGCTGGAGGGCTTGGCAGTGTGCAAGCCACCGGCTCCTAAGCCTTCCCCAAGGACGCCCGGGGCCTAGATGCAAAGGCAAGGCAGGAGTGGAGCTGAGGCCAGGAAGGCGCCAGTGGCCTCTCCCAGCATCGCACAGCCTGCTCCTTCCCGGGCAGCAAGCCTAGCAGCGAGGCAAGCCTGGGCAAGTCTCGCCCAGGGCAGAGCAGCCTCGCGCAAGGCACTTGACTAGATCTGGCCTCTGAGCAGAGCTGGAGCTCTGCCGTCCTGGAGGCACACTCGGCTCGGCCCAAGCAGGGATTGCAGCTGCACGCGGCTTGGCTCCCTCGACTCTTCCCAAGGAGGCTCGCTTCCAAGCGGACCGTGCACTTGGCTTCCAGGCAGGGACGCCCCGCGCCTCCTGCAGGTCTTGGCACAGGGGCTGCTTCCCCTGAGCGGAGGCTGTGGGCGGCAGCCCAGACACGCAGGGGCAGGCCCCAACCACCTGCACACGTCTCTGCTGGTTGGGAGAGCACTAGGGAAATGACGTCTGTCAGACACCTTCTGGGCGCTCACGGAGTCAGCCTCCGGGTGTGTGGGGCTGCAGACCACAGCCAGGGGCCCTGGGAAGCCTGGTGCTCTCCGTGCTGTGCTGAGTCTGGGCGGCCAAGCGAGTGCTGGAGGAGCCCTGCACTTGCCATTCCCTTCCCTATGACAGAGCTCACACGGCTGGAGGGCTTGGCAGCGGGCACCCCACCGGCCCCTAAGCCCTCCGCAAGGACGCCTGGGGACTAGGTGCAAAGGCAAGGCAGGAGTGGAGCTGAGGCCAGGAAGGCGCCAGGAGCGTCTGCCTGTCTGGCGCAGCCTGCTCCTTCCCGGGCAGGAAGCCTAGCAGCGAGGCAAGTCTGGGCAAGGCTCGCCCAGGGCAGAGCAGCCTCACGCCAGCAACTCTGCCAGATCGGGCCTCTGAGCAGAGCTGGAGCTCTGCCGTACTGGAGGCTCACTGGGCTCCGCCCAAGGAGTGATTGCAGACGCACGCAGCTGGGCTGCCTCCTCTTCTCCCGAGGAGGCTCGCTTCCCGCGTGCTGTGCACCAGGCTTCCAGGCGGGGGCGCCCCGCGCCTCCTACAGGTCTTGGCTCAGGGGCTGCTTCCCTGGAGCTGGGGCTGCCGGCGGGAGCCCAGACACGCAGGGGCAGGCCCCACCACCTGCACACGTCTCTGCTGGGGAGCAGAGCGCTAGGGACATGACGTCTGTCAGGCACCTTCTGGGCGCCCACGGAGTCAGCCTCCGGGAGTGTGGGGCTGCAGACCACAGCCAGGGGACCTGGGAGCCTTGTGCTCTCCGTGCGGCGCTGAGTCTGGGCGGCCAAGCAACCGCTGGTGGAGCCCTGCACTTGCCCTCCCCTCCCCTCTACGAGAGGCCTCACTGCTGGAGGGCTTGGCAGTGTGCAAGCCACCGGCTCCTAAGCCTTCCCCAAGGACGCCCGGGGCCTAGATGCAAAGGCAAGGCAGGAGTGGAGCTGAGGCCAGGAAGGCGCCAGTGGCCTCTCCCAGCATCGCACAGCCTGCTCCTTCCTGGGCAGCAAGCCTAGCAGCGAGGCAAGCCTGGGCAAGTCTCGCCCAGGGCAGAGCAGCCTCGCGCAAGGCACTTGACTAGATCTGGCCTCTGAACAGAGCTGGAACTCTGCCGTCCTGGAGGCACACTCGGCTCGGCCCAAGCAGGGATTGCAGCTGCACGCGACTTGGCTCCCTCGACTCTTCCCAAGGAGGCTCGCTTCCAAGCGGACTGTGCACTTGGCTTCCAGGCAGGGACGCCCCGCGCCTCCTGCAGGTCTTGGCACAGGGGCTGCTTCCCCTGAGCGGAGGCTGTGGGCGGCAGCCCAGACACGCAGGGGCAGGCCCCAACCACCTGCACACGTCTCTGCTGGTTGGGAGAGCACTAGGGAAATGACGTCTGTCAGACACCTTCTGGGCGCTCACGGAGTCAGCCTCCGGGTGTGTGGGGCTGCAGACCACAGCCAGGGGCCCTGGGAAGCCTGGTGCTCTCCGTGCTGAGCTGAGTCTGGGCGCCCAAGCGAGTGCTGGAGGAGCCCTGCACTTGCCATTCCCTTCCCTATGACAGAGCTCTCACGGCTGGAGGGCTTGGCAGCGGGCACCCCACCGGCCCCTAAGCCCTCCGCAAGGACGCCTGGGGACTAGGTGCAAAGGCAAGGCAGGAGTGGAGCTGAGGCCAGGAAGGCGCCAGGAGCATCTGCCTGTCTCGCGCAGCCTGCTCCTTCCCGGGCAGGAAGCCTAGCAGCGAGGCAAGTCTGGGCAAGGCTCGCCCAGGGCAGAGCAGCCTCACGCCAGCAACTCTGCCAGATCGGGCCTCTGAGCAGAGCTGGAGCTCTGCCGTACTGGAGGCTCACTGGGCTCCGCCCAAGGAGTGATTGCAGACGCACGCAGCTGGGCTGCCTCCTCTTCTCCCGAGGAGGCTCGCTTCCCGCGTGCTGTGCACCAGGCTTCCAGGCGGGGGCGCCCCGCGCCTCCTACAGGTCTTGGCTCAGGGGCTGCTTCCCTGGAGCTGGGGCTGCCGGCGGGAGCCCAGACACGCAGGGGCAGGCCCCACCACCTGCACACGTCTCTGCTGGGGAGCAGAGCGCTAGGGACATGACGTCTGTCAGGCACCTTCTGGGCGCCCACGGAGTCAGCCTCCGGGAGTGTGGGGCTGCAGACCACAGCCAGGGGACCTGGGAGCCTTGTGCTCTCCGTGCGGCGCTGAGTCTGGGCGGCCAAGCAACCGCTGGTGGAGCCCTGCACTTGCCCTCCCCTCCCCTCTACGAGAGGCCTCACTGCTGGAGGGCTTGGCAGTGTGCAAGCCACCGGCTCCTAAGCCTTCCCCAAGGACGCCCGGGGCCTAGATGCAAAGGCAAGGCAGGAGTGGAGCTGAGGCCAGGAAGGCGCCAGTGGCCTCTCCCAGCATCGCACAGCCTGCTCCTTCCTGGGCAGCAAGCCTAGCAGCGAGGCAAGCCTGGGCAAGTCTCGCCCAGGGCAGAGCAGCCTCGCGCAAGGCACTTGACTAGATCTGGCCTCTGAACAGAGCTGGAGCTCTGCCGTCCTGGAGGCACACTCGGCTCGGCCCAAGCAGGGATTGCAGCTGCACGCGACTTGGCTCCCTCGACTCTTCCCGAGGAGGCTCGGTTCCAAGCGGACTGTGCACTTGGCTTCCAGGCAGGGACGCCCCGCGCCTCCTGCAGGTCTTGGCACAGGGGCTGCTTCCCCTGAGCGGAGGCTGTGGGCGGCAGCCCAGACACGCAGGGGCAGGCCCCAACCACCTGCACACGTCTCTGCTGGTTGGGAGAGCACTAGGGAAATGACGTCTGTCAGACACCTTCTGGGCGCTCACGGAGTCAGCCTCCGGGTGTGTGGGGCTGCAGACCACAGCCAGGGGCCCTGGGAAGCCTGGTGCTCTCCGTGCTGTGCTGAGTCTGGGCGGCCAAGCGAGCGCTGGAGGAGCCCTGCACTTGCCATTCCCTTCCCTATGACAGAGCTCTCACGGCTGGAGGGCTTGGCAGCGGGCACCCCACCGGCCCCTAAGCCCTCCGCAAGGACCCCTGGGGACTAGGTGCAAAGGCAAGGCAGGAGTGGAGCTGAGGCCAGGAAGGCGCCAGGAGCGTCTGCCTGTCTGGCGCAGCCTGCTCCTTCCCGGGCAGGAAGCCTAGCAGCGAGGCAAGTCTGGGCAAGGCTCGCCCAGGGCAGAGCAGCCTCACGCCAGCAACTCTGCCAGATCGGCCCTCTGAGCAGAGCTGGAGCTCTGCCGTACTGGAGGCTCACCGGGCTCCGCCCAAGGAGTGATTGCAGACGCACGCAGCTGGGCTGCCTCCTCTTCTCCCGAGGAGGCTCGCTTCCCGCGTGCTGTGCACCAGGCTTCCAGGCGGGGGCGCCCCGCGCCTCCTACAGGTCTTGGCTCAGGGGCTGCTTCCCTGGAGCTGGGGCTGCCGGCGGGAGCCCAGACACGCAGGGGCAGGCCCCACCACCTGCACACGTCTCTGCTGGGGAGCAGAGCGCTAGGGACATGACGTCTGTCAGGCACCTTCTGGGCGCCCACGGAGTCAGCCTCCGGGAGTGTGGGGCTGCAGACCACAGCCAGGGGACCTGGGAGCCTTGTGCTCTCCGTGCGGCGCTGAGTCTGGGCGGCCAAGCAACCGCTGGTGGAGCCCTGCACTTGCCCTCCCCTCCCCTCTACGAGAGGCCTCACTGCTGGAGGGCTTGGCAGTGTGCAAGCCACCGGCTCCTAAGCCTTCCCCAAGGACGCCCGGGGCCTAGATGCAAAGGCAAGGCAGGAGTGGAGCTGAGGCCAGGAAGGCGCCAGTGGCCTCTCCCAGCATCGCACAGCCTGCTCCTTCCTGGGCAGCAAGCCTAGCAGCGAGGCAAGCCTGGGCAAGTCTCGCCCAGGGCAGAGCAGCCTCGCGCAAGGCACTTGACTAGATCTGGCCTCTGAACAGAGCTGGAGCTCTGCCGTCCTGGAGGCACACTCGGCTCGGCCCAAGCAGGGATTGCAGCTGCACGCGACTTGGCTCCCTCGACTCTTCCCAAGGAGGCTCGCTTCCAAGCGGACTGTGCACTTGGCTTCCAGGCAGGGACGCCCCGCGCCTCCTGCAGGTCTTGGCACAGGGGCTGCTTCCCCTGAGCGGAGGCTGTGGGCGGCAGCCCAGACACGCAGGGGCAGGCCCCAACCACCTGCACACGTCTCTGCTGGTTGGGAGAGCACTAGGGAAATGACGTCTGTCAGACACCTTCTGGGCGCTCACGGAGTCAGCCTCCGGGTGTGTGGGGCTGCAGACCACAGCCAGGGGCCCTGGGAAGCCTGGTGCTCTCCGTGCTGAGCTGAGTCTGGGCGGCCAAGCGAGCGCTGGAGGAGCCCTGCACTTGCCATTCCCTTCCCTATGACAGAGCTCTCACGGCTGGAGGGCTTGGCAGCGGGCACCCCACCGGCCCCTAAGCCCTCCGCAAGGACGCCTGGGGACTAGGTGCAAAGGCAAGGCAGGAGTGGAGCTGAGGCCAGGAAGGCGCCAGGAGCGTCTGCCTGTCTGGCGCAGCCTGCTCCTTCCCGGGCAGGAAGCCTAGCAGCGAGGCAAGTCTGGGCAAGGCTCGCCCAGGGCAGAGCAGCCTCACGCCAGCAACTCTGCCAGATCGGGCCTCTGAGCAGAGCTGGAGCTCTGCCGTACTGGAGGCTCACTGGGCTCCGCCCAAGGAGTGATTGCAGACGCACGCAGCTGGGCTGCCTCCTCTTCTCCCGAGGAGGCTCGCTTCCCGCGTGCTGTGCACCAGGCTTCCAGGCGGGGGCGCCCCGCGCCTCCTACAGGTCTTGGCTCAGGGGCTGCTTCCCTGGAGCTGGGGCTGCCGGCGGGAGCCCAGACACGCAGGGGCAGGCCCCACCACCTGCACACGTCTCTGCTGGGGAGCAGAGAGCTAGGGACATGACGTCTGTCAGGCACCTTCTGGGCGCCCACGGAGTCAGCCTCCGGGAGTGTGGGGCTGCAGAGCACAGCCAGGGGACCTGGGAGCCTTGTGCTCTCCGTGCGGCGCTGAGTCTGGGCGGCCAAGCAACCGCTGGTGGAGCCCTGCACTTGCCCTCCCCTCCCCTCTACGAGAGGCCTCACTGCTGGAGGGCTTGGCAGTGTGCAAGCCACCGGCTCCTAAGCCTTCCCCAAGGACGCCCGGGGCCTAGATGCAAAGGCAAGGCAGGAGTGGAGCTGAGGCCAGGAAGGCGCCAGTGGCCTCTCCCAGCATCGCACAGCCTGCTCCTTCCCGGGCAGCAAGCCTAGCAGCGAGGCAAGCCTGGGCAAGTCTCGCCCAGGGCAGAGCAGCCTCGCGCAAGGCACTTGACTAGATCTGGCCTCTGAGCAGAGCTGGAGCTCTGCCGTCCTGGAGGCACACTCGGCTCGGCCCAAGCAGGGATTGCAGCTGCACGCGGCTTGGCTCCCTCGACTCTTCCCAAGGAGGCTCGCTTCCAAGCGGACCGTGCACTTGGCTTCCAGGCAGGGACGCCCCGCGCCTCCTGCAGGTCTTGGCACAGGGGCTGCTTCCCCTGAGCGGAGGCTGTGGGCGGCAGCCCAGACACGCAGGGGCAGGCCCCAACCACCTGCACACGTCTCTGCTGGTTGGGAGAGCACTAGGGAAATGACGTCTGTCAGACACCTTCTGGGCGCTCACGGAGTCAGCCTCCGGGTGTGTGGGGCTGCAGACCACAGCCAGGGGCCCTGGGAAGCCTGGTGCTCTCCGTGCTGTGCTGAGTCTGGGCGGCCAAGCGAGTGCTGGAGGAGCCCTGCACTTGCCATTCCCTTCCCTATGACAGAGCTCTCACGGCTGGAGGGCTTGGCAGCGGGCACCCCACCGGCCCCTAAGCCCTCCGCAAGGACCCCTGGGGACTAGGTGCAAAGGCAAGGCAGGAGTGGAGCTGAGGCCAGGAAGGCGCCAGGAGCGTCTGCCTGTCTGGCGCAGCCTGCTCCTTCCCGGGCAGGAAGCCTAGCAGCGAGGCAAGTCTGGGCAAGGCTCGCCCAGGGCAGAGCAGCCTCACGCCAGCAACTCTGCCAGATCGGCCCTCTGAGCAGAGCTGGAGCTCTGCCGTACTGGAGGCTCACCGGGCTCCGCCCAAGGAGTGATTGCAGACGCACGCAGCTGGGCTGCCTCCTCTTCTCCCGAGGAGGCTCGCTTCCCGCGTGCTGTGCACCAGGCTTCCAGGCGGGGGCGCCCCGCGCCTCCTACAGGTCTTGGCTCAGGGGCTGCTTCCCTGGAGCTGGGGCTGCCGGCGGGAGCCCAGACACGCAGGGGCAGGCCCCACCACCTGCACACGTCTCTGCTGGGGAGCAGAGCGCTAGGGACATGACGTCTGTCAGGCACCTTCTGGGCGCCCACGGAGTCAGCCTCCGGGAGTGTGGGGCTGCAGACCACAGCCAGGGGACCTGGGAGCCTTGTGCTCTCCGTGCGGCGCTGAGTCTGGGCGGCCAAGCAACCGCTGGTGGAGCCCTGCACTTGCCCTCCCCTCCCCTCTACGAGAGGCCTCACTGCTGGAGGGCTTGGCAGTGTGCAAGCCACCGGCTCCTAAGCCTTCCCCAAGGACGCCCGGGGCCTAGATGCAAAGGCAAGGCAGGAGTGGAGCTGAGGCCAGGAAGGCGCCAGTGGCCTCTCCCAGCATCGCACAGCCTGCTCCTTCCTGGGCAGCAAGCCTAGCAGCGAGGCAAGCCTGGGCAAGTCTCGCCCAGGGCAGAGCAGCCTCGCGCAAGGCACTTGACTAGATCTGGCCTCTGAACAGAGCTGGAGCTCTGCCGTCCTGGAGGCACACTCGGCTCGGCCCAAGCAGGGATTGCAGCTGCACGCGACTTGGCTCCCTCGACTCTTCCCAAGGAGGCTCGCTTCCAAGCGGACTGTGCACTTGGCTTCCAGGCAGGGACGCCCCGCGCCTCCTGCAGGTCTTGGCACAGGGGCTGCTTCCCCTGAGCGGAGGCTGTGGGCGGCAGCCCAGACACGCAGGGGCAGGCCCCAACCACCTGCACACGTCTCTGCTGGTTGGGAGAGCACTAGGGAAATGACGTCTGTCAGACACCTTCTGGGCGCTCACGGAGTCAGCCTCCGGGTGTGTGGGGCTGCAGACCACAGCCAGGGGCCCTGGGAAGCCTGGTGCTCTCCGTGCTGAGCTGAGTCTGGGCGGCCAAGCGAGCGCTGGAGGAGCCCTGCACTTGCCATTCCCTTCCCTATGACAGAGCTCTCACGGCTGGAGGGCTTGGCAGCGGGCACCCCACCGGCCCCTAAGCCCTCCGCAAGGACGCCTGGGGACTAGGTGCAAAGGCAAGGCAGGAGTGGAGCTGAGGCCAGGAAGGCGCCAGGAGCGTCTGCCTGTCTGGCGCAGCCTGCTCCTTCCCGGGCAGGAAGCCTAGCAGCGAGGCAAGTCTGGGCAAGGCTCGCCCAGGGCAGAGCAGCCTCACGCCAGCAACTCTGCCAGATCGGGCCTCTGAGCAGAGCTGGAGCTCTGCCGTACTGGAGGCTCACTGGGCTCCGCCCAAGGAGTGATTGCAGACGCACGCAGCTGGGCTGCCTCCTCTTCTCCCGAGGAGGCTCGCTTCCCGCGTGCTGTGCACCAGGCTTCCAGGCGGGGGCGCCCCGCGCCTCCTACAGGTCTTGGCTCAGGGGCTGCTTCCCTGGAGCTGGGGCTGCCGGCGGGAGCCCAGACACGCAGGGGCAGGCCCCACCACCTGCACACGTCTCTGCTGGGGAGCAGAGAGCTAGGGACATGACGTCTGTCAGGCACCTTCTGGGCGCCCACGGAGTCAGCCTCCGGGAGTGTGGGGCTGCAGAGCACAGCCAGGGGACCTGGGAGCCTTGTGCTCTCCGTGCGGCGCTGAGTCTGGGCGGCCAAGCAACCGCTGGTGGAGCCCTGCACTTGCCCTCCCCTCCCCTCTACGAGAGGCCTCACTGCTGGAGGGCTTGGCAGTGTGCAAGCCACCGGCTCCTAAGCCTTCCCCAAGGACGCCCGGGGCCTAGATGCAAAGGCAAGGCAGGAGTGGAGCTGAGGCCAGGAAGGCGCCAGTGGCCTCTCCCAGCATCGCACAGCCTGCTCCTTCCCGGGCAGCAAGCCTAGCAGCGAGGCAAGCCTGGGCAAGTCTCGCCCAGGGCAGAGCAGCCTCGCGCAAGGCACTTGACTAGATCTGGCCTCTGAGCAGAGCTGGAGCTCTGCCGTCCTGGAGGCACACTCGGCTCGGCCCAAGCAGGGATTGCAGCTGCACGCGGCTTGGCTCCCTCGACTCTTCCCAAGGAGGCTCGCTTCCAAGCGGACCGTGCACTTGGCTTCCAGGCAGGGACGCCCCGCGCCTCCTGCAGGTCTTGGCACAGGGGCTGCTTCCCCTGAGCGGAGGCTGTGGGCGGCAGCCCAGACACGCAGGGGCAGGCCCCAACCACCTGCACACGTCTCTGCTGGTTGGGAGAGCACTAGGGAAATGACGTCTGTCAGACACCTTCTGGGCGCTCACGGAGTCAGCCTCCGGGTGTGTGGGGCTGCAGACCACAGCCAGGGGCCCTGGGAAGCCTGGTGCTCTCCGTGCTGTGCTGAGTCTGGGCGGCCAAGCGAGTGCTGGAGGAGCCCTGCACTTGCCATTCCCTTCCCTATGACAGAGCTCACACGGCTGGAGGGCTTGGCAGCGGGCACCCCACCGGCCCCTAAGCCCTCCGCAAGGACGCCTGGGGACTAGGTGCAAAGGCAAGGCAGGAGTGGAGCTGAGGCCAGGAAGGCGCCAGGAGCGTCTGCCTGTCTGGCGCAGCCTGCTCCTTCCCGGGCAGGAAGCCTAGCAGCGAGGCAAGTCTGGGCAAGGCTCGCCCAGGGCAGAGCAGCCTCACGCCAGCAACTCTGCCAGATCGGGCCTCTGAGCAGAGCTGGAGCTCTGCCGTACTGGAGGCTCACTGGGCTCCGCCCAAGGAGTGATTGCAGACGCACGCAGCTGGGCTGCCTCCTCTTCTCCCGAGGAGGCTCGCTTCCCGCGTGCTGTGCACCAGGCTTCCAGGCGGGGGCGCCCCGCGCCTCCTACAGGTCTTGGCTCAGGGGCTGCTTCCCTGGAGCTGGGGCTGCCGGCGGGAGCCCAGACACGCAGGGGCAGGCCCCACCACCTGCACACGTCTCTGCTGGGGAGCAGAGCGCTAGGGACATGACGTCTGTCAGGCACCTTCTGGGCGCCCACGGAGTCAGCCTCCGGGAGTGTGGGGCTGCAGACCACAGCCAGGGGACCTGGGAGCCTTGTGCTCTCCGTGCGGCGCTGAGTCTGGGCGGCCAAGCAACCGCTGGTGGAGCCCTGCACTTGCCCTCCCCTCCCCTCTACGAGAGGCCTCACTGCTGGAGGGCTTGGCAGTGTGCAAGCCACCGGCTCCTAAGCCTTCCCCAAGGACGCCCGGGGCCTAGATGCAAAGGCAAGGCAGGAGTGGAGCTGAGGCCAGGAAGGCGCCAGTGGCCTCTCCCAGCATCGCACAGCCTGCTCCTTCCTGGGCAGCAAGCCTAGCAGCGAGGCAAGCCTGGGCAAGTCTCGCCCAGGGCAGAGCAGCCTCGCGCAAGGCACTTGACTAGATCTGGCCTCTGAGCAGAGCTGGAGCTCTGCCGTCCTGGAGGCACACTCGGCTCGGCCCAAGCAGGGATTGCAGCTGCACGCGGCTTGGCTCCCTCGACTCTTCCCAAGGAGGCTCGCTTCCAAGCGGACCGTGCACTTGGCTTCCAGGCAGGGACGCCCCGCGCCTCCTGCAGGTCTTGGCACAGGGGCTGCTTCCCCTGAGCGGAGGCTGTGGGCGGCAGCCCAGACACGCAGGGGCAGGCCCCAACCACCTGCACACGTCTCTGCTGGTTGGGAGAGCACTAGGGAAATGACGTCTGTCAGACACCTTCTGGGCGCTCACGGAGTCAGCCTCCGGGTGTGTGGGGCTGCAGACCACAGCCAGGGGCCCTGGGAAGCCTGGTGCTCTCCGTGCTGTGCTGAGTCTGGGCGGCCAAGCGAGTGCTGGAGGAGCCCTGCACTTGCCATTCCCTTCCCTATGACAGAGCTCTCACGGCTGGAGGGCTTGGCAGCGGGCACCCCACCGGCCCCTAAGCCCTCCGCAAGGACGCCTGGGGACTAGGTGCAAAGGCAAGGCAGGAGTGGAGCTGAGGCCAGGAAGGCGCCAGGAGCGTCTGCCTGTCTGGCGCAGCCTGCTCCTTCCCGGGCAGGAAGCCTAGCAGCGAGGCAAGTCTGGGCAAGGCTCGCCCAGGGCAGAGCAGCCTCACGCCAGCAACTCTGCCAGATCGGGCCTCTGAGCAGAGCTGGAGCTCTGCCGTACTGGAGGCTCACTGGGCTCCGCCCAAGGAGTGATTGCAGACGCACGCAGCTGGGCTGCCTCCTCTTCTCCCGAGGAGGCTCGCTTCCCGCGTGCTGTGCACCAGGCTTCCAGGCGGGGGCGCCCCGCGCCTCCTACAGGTCTTGGCTCAGGGGCTGCTTCCCTGGAGCTGGGGCTGCCGGCGGGAGCCCAGACACGCAGGGGCAGGCCCCACCACCTGCACACGTCTCTGCTGGGGAGCAGAGCGCTAGGGACATGACGTCTGTCAGGCACCTTCTGGGCGCCCACGGAGTCAGCCTCCGGGAGTGTGGGGCTGCAGACCACAGCCAGGGGACCTGGGAGCCTTGTGCTCTCCGTGCGGCGCTGAGTCTGGGCGGCCAAGCAACCGCTGGTGGAGCCCTGCACTTGCCCTCCCCTCCCCTCTACGAGAGGCCTCACTGCTGGAGGGCTTGGCAGTGTGCAAGCCACCGGCTCCTAAGCCTTCCCCAAGGACGCCCGGGGCCTAGATGCAAAGGCAAGGCAGGAGTGGAGCTGAGGCCAGGAAGGCGCCAGTGGCCTCTCCCAGCATCGCACAGCCTGCTCCTTCCCGGGCAGCAAGCCTAGCAGCGAGGCAAGCCTGGGCAAGTCTCGCAAAGGGCAGAGCAGCCTCGCGCAAGGCACTTGACTAGATCTGGCCTCTGAGCAGAGCTGGAGCTCTGCCGTCCTGGAGGCACACTCGGCTCGGCCCAAGCAGGGATTGCAGCTGCACGCGGCTTGGCTCCCTCGACTCTTCCCAAGGAGGCTCGCTTCCAAGCGGACCGTGCACTTGGCTTCCAGGCAGGGACGCCCCGCGCCTCCTGCAGGTCTTGGCACAGGGGCTGCTTCCCCTGAGCGGAGGCTGTGGGCGGCAGCCCAGACACGCAGGGGCAGGCCCCAACCACCTGCACACGTCTCTGCTGGTTGGGAGAGCACTAGGGAAATGACGTCTGTCAGACACCTTCTGGGCGCTCACGCAGTCAGCCTCCGGGTGTGTGGGGCTGCAGACCACAGCCAGGGGCCCTGGGAAGCCTGGTGCTCTCCGTGCTGTGCTGAGTCTGGGCGGCCAAGCGAGTGCTGGAGGAGCCCTGCACTTGCCATTCCCTTCCCTATGACAGAGCTCTCAAAGCTGGAGGGCTTGGCAGCGGGCACCCCACCGGCCCCTAAGCCCTCCGCAAGGACGCCTGGGGACTAGGTGCAAAGGCAAGGCAGGAGTGGAGCTGAGGCCAGGAAGGCGCCAGGAGCGTCTGCCTGTCTCGCGCAGCCTGCTCCTTCCCGGGCAGGAAGCCTAGCAGCGAGGCAAGTCTGGGCAAGGCTCGCCCAGGGCAGAGCAGCCTCACGCCAGCAACTCTGCCAGATCGGGCCTCTGAGCAGAGCTGGAGCTCTGCCGTACTGGAGGCTCACTGGGCTCCGCCCAAGGAGTGATTGCAGACGCACGCAGCTGGGCTGCCTCCTCTTCTCCCGAGGAGGCTCGCTTCCCGCGTGCTGTGCACCAGGCTTCCAGGCGGGGGCGCCCCGCGCCTCCTACAGGTCTTGGCTCAGGGGCTGCTTCCCTGGAGCTGGGGCTGCCGGCGGGAGCCCAGACACGCAGGGGCAGGCCCCACCACCTGCACACGTCTCTGCTGGGGAGCAGAGCGCTAGGGACATGACGTCTGTCAGGCACCTTCTGGGCGCCCACGGAGTCAGCCTCCGGGAGTGTGGGGCTGCAGACCACAGCCAGGGGACCTGGGAGCCTTGTGCTCTCCGTGCGGCGCTGAGTCTGGGCGGCCAAGCAACCGCTGGTGGAGCCCTGCACTTGCCCTCCCCTCCCCTCTACGAGAGGCCTCACTGCTGGAGGGCTTGGCAGTGTGCAAGCCACCGGCTCCTAAGCCTTCCCCAAGGACGCCCGGGGCCTAGATGCAAAGGCAAGGCAGGAGTGGAGCTGAGGCCAGGAAGGCGCCAGTGGCCTCTCCCAGCATCGCACAGCCTGCTCCTTCCCGGGCAGCAAGCCTAGCAGCGAGGCAAGCCTGGGCAAGTCTCGCCCAGGGCAGAGCAGCCTCGCGCAAGGCACTTGACTAGATCTGGCCTCTGAGCAGAGCTGGAGCTCTGCCGTCCTGGAGGCACACTCGGCTCGGCCCAAGCAGGGATTGCAGCTGCACGCGGCTTGGCTCCCTCGACTCTTCCCAAGGAGGCTCGCTTCCAAGCGGACCGTGCACTTGGCTTCCAGGCAGGGACGCCCCGCGCCTCCTGCAGGTCTTGGCACAGGGGCTGCTTCCCCTGAGCGGAGGCTGTGGGCGGCAGCCCAGACACGCAGGGGCAGGCCCCAACCACCTGCACACGTCTCTGCTGGTTGGGAGAGCACTAGGGAAATGACGTCTGTCAGACACCTTCTGGGCGCTCACGGAGTCAGCCTCCGGGTGTGTGGGGCTGCAGACCACAGCCAGGGGCCCTGGGAAGCCTGGTGCTCTCCGTGCTGTGCTGAGTCTGGGCGGCCAAGCGAGTGCTGGAGGAGCCCTGCACTTGCCATTCCCTTCCCTATGACAGAGCTCTCACGGCTGGAGGGCTTGGCAGCGGGCACCCCACCGGCCCCTAAGCCCTCCGCAAGGACGCCTGGGGACTAGGTGCAAAGGCAAGGCAGGAGTGGAGCTGAGGCCAGGAAGGCGCCAGGAGCGTCTGCCTGTCTGGCGCAGCCTGCTCCTTCCCGGGCAGGAAGCCTAGCAGCGAGGCAAGTCTGGGCAAGGCTCGCCCAGGGCAGAGCAGCCTCACGCCAGCAACTCTGCCAGATCGGGCCTCTGAGCAGAGCTGGAGCTCTGCCGTACTGGAGGCTCACTGGGCTCCGCCCAAGGAGTGATTGCAGACGCACGCAGCTGGGCTGCCTCCTCTTCTCCCGAGGAGGCTCGCTTCCCGCGTGCTGTGCACCAGGCTTCCAGGCGGGGGCGCCCCGCGCCTCCTACAGGTCTTGGCTCAGGGGCTGCTTCCCTGGAGCTGGGGCTGCCGGCGGGAGCCCAGACACGCAGGGGCAGGCCCCACCACCTGCACACGTCTCTGCTGGGGAGCAGAGCGCTAGGGACATGACGTCTGTCAGGCACCTTCTGGGCGCCCACGGAGTCAGCCTCCGGGAGTGTGGGGCTGCAGACCACAGCCAGGGGACCTGGGAGCCTTGTGCTCTCCGTGCGGCGCTGAGTCTGGGCGGCCAAGCAACCGCTGGTGGAGCCCTGCACTTGCCCTCCCCTCCCCTCTACGAGAGGCCTCACTGCTGGAGGGCTTGGCAGTGTGCAAGCCACCGGCTCCTAAGCCTTCCCCAAGGACGCCCGGGGCCTAGATGCAAAGGCAAGGCAGGAGTGGAGCTGAGGCCAGGAAGGCGCCAGTGGCCTCTCCCAGCATCGCACAGCCTGCTCCTTCCTGGGCAGCAAGCCTAGCAGCGAGGCAAGCCTGGGCAAGTCTCGCCCAGGGCAGAGCAGCCTCGCGCAAGGCACTTGACTAGATCTGGCCTCTGAGCAGAGCTGGAGCTCTGCCGTCCTGGAGGCACACTCGGCTCGGCCCAAGCAGGGATTGCAGCTGCACGCGGCTTGGCTCCCTCGACTCTTCCCAAGGAGGCTCGCTTCCAAGCGGACCGTGCACTTGGCTTCCAGGCAGGGACGCCCCGCGCCTCCTGCAGGTCTTGGCACAGGGGCTGCTTCCCCTGAGCGGAGGCTGTGGGCGGCAGCCCAGACACGCAGGGGCAGGCCCCAACCACCTGCACACGTCTCTGCTGGTTGGGAGAGCACTAGGGAAATGACGTCTGTCAGACACCTTCTGGGCGCTCACGGAGTCAGCCTCCGGGTGTGTGGGGCTGCAGACCACAGCCAGGGGCCCTGGGAAGCCTGGTGCTCTCCGTGCTGTGCTGAGTCTGGGCGGCCAAGCGAGTGCTGGAGGAGCCCTGCACTTGCCATTCCCTTCCCTATGACAGAGCTCTCACGGCTGGAGGGCTTGGCAGCGGGCACCCCACCGGCCCCTAAGCCCTCCGCAAGGACGCCTGGGGACTAGGTGCAAAGGCAAGGCAGGAGTGGAGCTGAGGCCAGGAAGGCGCCAGGAGCGTCTGCCTGTCTGGCGCAGCCTGCTCCTTCCCGGGCAGGAAGCCTAGCAGCGAGGCAAGTCTGGGCAAGGCTCGCCCAGGGCAGAGCAGCCTCACGCCAGCAACTCTGCCAGATCGGGCCTCTGAGCAGAGCTGGAGCTCTGCCGTACTGGAGGCTCACTGGGCTCCGCCCAAGGAGTGATTGCAGACGCACGCAGCTGGGCTGCCTCCTCTTCTCCCGAGGAGGCTCGCTTCCCGCGTGCTGTGCACCAGGCTTCCAGGCGGGGGCGCCCCGCGCCTCCTACAGGTCTTGGCTCAGGGGCTGCTTCCCTGGAGCTGGGGCTGCCGGCGGGAGCCCAGACACGCAGGGGCAGGCCCCACCACCTGCACACGTCTCTGCTGGGGAGCAGAGCGCTAGGGACATGACGTCTGTCAGGCACCTTCTGGGCGCCCACGGAGTCAGCCTCCGGGAGTGTGGGGCTGCAGACCACAGCCAGGGGACCTGGGAGCCTTGTGCTCTCCGTGCGGCGCTGAGTCTGGGCGGCCAAGCAACCGCTGGTGGAGCCCTGCACTTGCCCTCCCCTCCCCTCTACGAGAGGCCTCACTGCTGGAGGGCTTGGCAGTGTGCAAGCCACCGGCTCCTAAGCCTTCCCCAAGGACGCCCGGGGCCTAGATGCAAAGGCAAGGCAGGAGTGGAGCTGAGGCCAGGAAGGCGCCAGTGGCCTCTCCCAGCATCGCACAGCCTGCTCCTTCCCGGGCAGCAAGCCTAGCAGCGAGGCAAGCCTGGGCAAGTCTCGCAAAGGGCAGAGCAGCCTCGCGCAAGGCACTTGACTAGATCTGGCCTCTGAGCAGAGCTGGAGCTCTGCCGTCCTGGAGGCACACTCGGCTCGGCCCAAGCAGGGATTGCAGCTGCACGCGGCTTGGCTCCCTCGACTCTTCCCAAGGAGGCTCGCTTCCAAGCGGACCGTGCACTTGGCTTCCAGGCAGGGACGCCCCGCGCCTCCTGCAGGTCTTGGCACAGGGGCTGCTTCCCCTGAGCGGAGGCTGTGGGCGGCAGCCCAGACACGCAGGGGCAGGCCCCAACCACCTGCACACGTCTCTGCTGGTTGGGAGAGCACTAGGGAAATGACGTCTGTCAGACACCTTCTGGGCGCTCACGCAGTCAGCCTCCGGGTGTGTGGGGCTGCAGACCACAGCCAGGGGCCCTGGGAAGCCTGGTGCTCTCCGTGCTGTGCTGAGTCTGGGCGGCCAAGCGAGTGCTGGAGGAGCCCTGCACTTGCCATTCCCTTCCCTATGACAGAGCTCTCAAAGCTGGAGGGCTTGGCAGCGGGCACCCCACCGGCCCCTAAGCCCTCCGCAAGGACGCCTGGGGACTAGGTGCAAAGGCAAGGCAGGAGTGGAGCTGAGGCCAGGAAGGCGCCAGGAGCGTCTGCCTGTCTGGCGCAGCCTGCTCCTTCCCGGGCAGGAAGCCTAGCAGCGAGGCAAGTCTGGGCAAGGCTCGCCCAGGGCAGAGCAGCCTCACGCCAGCAACTCTGCCAGATCGGGCCTCTGAGCAGAGCTGGAGCTCTGCCGTACTGGAGGCTCACTGGGCTCCGCCCAAGGAGTGATTGCAGACGCACGCAGCTGGGCTGCCTCCTCTTCTCCCGAGGAGGCTCGCTTCCCGCGTGCTGTGCACCAGGCTTCCAGGCGGGGGCGCCCCGCGCCTCCTACAGGTCTTGGCTCAGGGGCTGCTTCCCTGGAGCTGGGGCTGCCGCCGGGAGCCCAGACACGCAGGGGCAGGCCCCACCACCTGCACACGTCTCTGCTGGGGAGCAGAGCGCTAGGGACATGACGTCTGTCAGGCACCTTCTGGGCGCCCACGGAGTCAGCCTCCGGGAGTGTGGGGCTGCAGACCACAGCCAGGGGACCTGGGAGCCTTGTGCTCTCCGTGCGGCGCTGAGTCTGGGCGGCCAAGCAACCGCTGGTGGAGCCCTGCACTTGCCCTCCCCTCCCCTCTACGAGAGGCCTCACTGCTGGAGGGCTTGGCAGTGTGCAAGCCACCGGCTCCTAAGCCTTCCCCAAGGACGCCCGGGGCCTAGATGCAAAGGCAAGGCAGGAGTGGAGCTGAGGCCAGGAAGGCGCCAGTGGCCTCTCCCAGCATCGCACAGCCTGCTCCTTCCCGGGCAGCAAGCCTAGCAGCGAGGCAAGCCTGGGCAAGTCTCGCCCAGGGCAGAGCAGCCTCGCGCAAGGCACTTGACTAGATCTGGCCTCTGAGCAGAGCTGGAGCTCTGCCGTCCTGGAGGCACACTCGGCTCGGCCCAAGCAGGGATTGCAGCTGCACGCGGCTTGGCTCCCTCGACTCTTCCCAAGGAGGCTCGCTTCCAAGCGGACCGTGCACTTGGCTTCCAGGCAGGGACGCCCCGCGCCTCCTGCAGGTCTTGGCACAGGGGCTGCTTCCCCTGAGCGGAGGCTGTGGGCGGCAGCCCAGACACGCAGGGGCAGGCCCCAACCACCTGCACACGTCTCTGCTGGTTGGGAGAGCACTAGGGAAATGACGTCTGTCAGACACCTTCTGGGCGCTCACGGAGTCAGCCTCCGGGTGTGTGGGGCTGCAGACCACAGCCAGGGGCCCTGGGAAGCCTGGTGCTCTCCGTGCTGTGCTGAGTCTGGGCGGCCAAGCGAGTGCTGGAGGAGCCCTGCACTTGCCATTCCCTTCCCTATGACAGAGCTCTCACGGCTGGAGGGCTTGGCAGCGGGCACCCCACCGGCCCCTAAGCCCTCCGCAAGGACGCCTGGGGACTAGGTGCAAAGGCAAGGCAGGAGTGGAGCTGAGGCCAGGAAGGCGCCAGGAGCGTCTGCCTGTCTGGCGCAGCCTGCTCCTTCCCGGGCAGGAAGCCTAGCAGCGAGGCAAGTCTGGGCAAGGCTCGCCCAGGGCAGAGCAGCCTCACGCCAGCAACTCTGCCAGATCGGGCCTCTGAGCAGAGCTGGAGCTCTGCCGTACTGGAGGCTCACTGGGCTCCGCCCAAGGAGTGATTGCAGACGCACGCAGCTGGGCTGCCTCCTCTTCTCCCGAGGAGGCTCGCTTCCCGCGTGCTGTGCACCAGGCTTCCAGGCGGGGGCGCCCCGCGCCTCCTACAGGTCTTGGCTCAGGGGCTGCTTCCCTGGAGCTGGGGCTGCCGGCGGGAGCCCAGACACGCAGGGGCAGGCCCCACCACCTGCACACGTCTCTGCTGGGGAGCAGAGCGCTAGGGACATGACGTCTGTCAGGCACCTTCTGGGCGCCCACGGAGTCAGCCTCCGGGAGTGTGGGGCTGCAGACCACAGCCAGGGGACCTGGGAGCCTTGTGCTCTCCGTGCGGCGCTGAGTCTGGGCGGCCAAGCAACCGCTGGTGGAGCCCTGCACTTGCCCTCCCCTCCCCTCTACGAGAGGCCTCACTGCTGGAGGGCTTGGCAGTGTGCAAGCCACCGGCTCCTAAGCCTTCCCCAAGGACGCCCGGGGCCTAGATGCAAAGGCAAGGCAGGAGTGGAGCTGAGGCCAGGAAGGCGCCAGTGGCCTCTCCCAGCATCGCACAGCCTGCTCCTTCCTGGGCAGCAAGCCTAGCAGCGAGGCAAGCCTGGGCAAGTCTCGCCCAGGGCAGAGCAGCCTCGCGCAAGGCACTTGACTAGATCTGGCCTCTGAGCAGAGCTGGAGCTCTGCCGTCCTGGAGGCACACTCGGCTCGGCCCAAGCAGGGATTGCAGCTGCACGCGGCTTGGCTCCCTCGACTCTTCCCAAGGAGGCTCGCTTCCAAGCGGACCGTGCACTTGGCTTCCAGGCAGGGACGCCCCGCGCCTCCTGCAGGTCTTGGCACAGGGGCTGCTTCCCCTGAGCGGAGGCTGTGGGCGGCAGCCCAGACACGCAGGGGCAGGCCCCAACCACCTGCACACGTCTCTGCTGGTTGGGAGAGCACTAGGGAAATGACGTCTGTCAGACACCTTCTGGGCGCTCACGGAGTCAGCCTCCGGGTGTGTGGGGCTGCAGACCACAGCCAGGGGCCCTGGGAAGCCTGGTGCTCTCCGTGCTGTGCTGAGTCTGGGCGGCCAAGCGAGTGCTGGAGGAGCCCTGCACTTGCCATTCCCTTCCCTATGACAGAGCTCTCACGGCTGGAGGGCTTGGCAGCGGGCACCCCACCGGCCCCTAAGCCCTCCGCAAGGACGCCTGGGGACTAGGTGCAAAGGCAAGGCAGGAGTGGAGCTGAGGCCAGGAAGGCGCCAGGAGCGTCTGCCTGTCTGGCGCAGCCTGCTCCTTCCCGGGCAGGAAGCCTAGCAGCGAGGCAAGTCTGGGCAAGGCTCGCCCAGGGCAGAGCAGCCTCACGCCAGCAACTCTGCCAGATCGGGCCTCTGAGCAGAGCTGGAGCTCTGCCGTACTGGAGGCTCACTGGGCTCCGCCCAAGGAGTGATTGCAGACGCACGCAGCTGGGCTGCCTCCTCTTCTCCCGAGGAGGCTCGCTTCCCGCGTGCTGTGCACCAGGCTTCCAGGCGGGGGCGCCCCGCGCCTCCTACAGGTCTTGGCTCAGGGGCTGCTTCCCTGGAGCTGGGGCTGCCGGCGGGAGCCCAGACACGCAGGGGCAGGCCCCACCACCTGCACACGTCTCTGCTGGGGAGCAGAGCGCTAGGGACATGACGTCTGTCAGGCACCTTCTGGGCGCCCACGGAGTCAGCCTCCGGGAGTGTGGGGCTGCAGACCACAGCCAGGGGACCTGGGAGCCTTGTGCTCTCCGTGCGGCGCTGAGTCTGGGCGGCCAAGCAACCGCTGGTGGAGCCCTGCACTTGCCCTCCCCTCCCCTCTACGAGAGGCCTCACTGCTGGAGGGCTTGGCAGTGTGCAAGCCACCGGCTCCTAAGCCTTCCCCAAGGACGCCCGGGGCCTAGATGCAAAGGCAAGGCAGGAGTGGAGCTGAGGCCAGGAAGGCGCCAGTGGCCTCTCCCAGCATCGCACAGCCTGCTCCTTCCCGGGCAGCAAGCCTAGCAGCGAGGCAAGCCTGGGCAAGTCTCGCAAAGGGCAGAGCAGCCTCGCGCAAGGCACTTGACTAGATCTGGCCTCTGAGCAGAGCTGGAGCTCTGCCGTCCTGGAGGCACACTCGGCTCGGCCCAAGCAGGGATTGCAGCTGCACGCGGCTTGGCTCCCTCGACTCTTCCCAAGGAGGCTCGCTTCCAAGCGGACCGTGCACTTGGCTTCCAGGCAGGGACGCCCCGCGCCTCCTGCAGGTCTTGGCACAGGGGCTGCTTCCCCTGAGCGGAGGCTGTGGGCGGCAGCCCAGACACGCAGGGGCAGGCCCCAACCACCTGCACACGTCTCTGCTGGTTGGGAGAGCACTAGGGAAATGACGTCTGTCAGACACCTTCTGGGCGCTCACGCAGTCAGCCTCCGGGTGTGTGGGGCTGCAGACCACAGCCAGGGGCCCTGGGAAGCCTGGTGCTCTCCGTGCTGTGCTGAGTCTGGGCGGCCAAGCGAGTGCTGGAGGAGCCCTGCACTTGCCATTCCCTTCCCTATGACAGAGCTCTCAAAGCTGGAGGGCTTGGCAGCGGGCACCCCACCGGCCCCTAAGCCCTCCGCAAGGACGCCTGGGGACTAGGTGCAAAGGCAAGGCAGGAGTGGAGCTGAGGCCAGGAAGGCGCCAGGAGCGTCTGCCTGTCTGGCGCAGCCTGCTCCTTCCCGGGCAGGAAGCCTAGCAGCGAGGCAAGTCTGGGCAAGGCTCGCCCAGGGCAGAGCAGCCTCACGCCAGCAACTCTGCCAGATCGGGCCTCTGAGCAGAGCTGGAGCTCTGCCGTACTGGAGGCTCACTGGGCTCCGCCCAAGGAGTGATTGCAGACGCACGCAGCTGGGCTGCCTCCTCTTCTCCCGAGGAGGCTCGCTTCCCGCGTGCTGTGCACCAGGCTTCCAGGCGGGGGCGCCCCGCGCCTCCTACAGGTCTTGGCTCAGGGGCTGCTTCCCTGGAGCTGGGGCTGCCGCCGGGAGCCCAGACACGCAGGGGCAGGCCCCACCACCTGCACACGTCTCTGCTGGGGAGCAGAGCGCTAGGGACATGACGTCTGTCAGGCACCTTCTGGGCGCCCACGGAGTCAGCCTCCGGGAGTGTGGGGCTGCAGACCACAGCCAGGGGACCTGGGAGCCTTGTGCTCTCCGTGCGGCGCTGAGTCTGGGCGGCCAAGCAACCGCTGGTGGAGCCCTGCACTTGCCCTCCCCTCCCCTCTACGAGAGGCCTCACTGCTGGAGGGCTTGGCAGTGTGCAAGCCACCGGCTCCTAAGCCTTCCCCAAGGACGCCCGGGGCCTAGATGCAAAGGCAAGGCAGGAGTGGAGCTGAGGCCAGGAAGGCGCCAGTGGCCTCTCCCAGCATCGCACAGCCTGCTCCTTCCCGGGCAGCAAGCCTAGCAGCGAGGCAAGCCTGGGCAAGTCTCGCAAAGGGCAGAGCAGCCTCGCGCAAGGCACTTGACTAGATCTGGCCTCTGAGCAGAGCTGGAGCTCTGCCGTCCTGGAGGCACACTCGGCTCGGCCCAAGCAGGGATTGCAGCTGCACGCGGCTTGGCTCCCTCGACTCTTCCCAAGGAGGCTCGCTTCCAAGCGGACCGTGCACTTGGCTTCCAGGCAGGGACGCCCCGCGCCTCCTGCAGGTCTTGGCACAGGGGCTGCTTCCCCTGAGCGGAGGCTGTGGGCGGCAGCCCAGACACGCAGGGGCAGGCCCCAACCACCTGCACACGTCTCTGCTGGTTGGGAGAGCACTAGGGAAATGACGTCTGTCAGACACCTTCTGGGCGCTCACGCAGTCAGCCTCCGGGTGTGTGGGGCTGCAGACCACAGCCAGGGGCCCTGGGAAGCCTGGTGCTCTCCGTGCTGTGCTGAGTCTGGGCGGCCAAGCGAGTGCTGGAGGAGCCCTGCACTTGCCATTCCCTTCCCTATGACAGAGCTCTCAAAGCTGGAGGGCTTGGCAGCGGGCACCACACCGGCCCCTAAGCCCTCCGCAAGGACGCCTGGGGACTAGGTGCAAAGGCAAGGCAGGAGTGGAGCTGAGGCCAGGAAGGCGCCAGGAGCGTCTGCCTGTCTCGCGCAGCCTGCTCCTTCCCGGGCAGGAAGCCTAGCAGCGAGGCAAGTCTGGGCAAGGCTCGCCCAGGGCAGAGCAGCCTCACGCCAGCAACTCTGCCAGATCGGGCCTCTGAGCAGAGCTGGAGCTCTGCCGTACTGGAGGCTCACTGGGCTCCGCCCAAGGAGTGATTGCAGACGCACGCAGCTGGGCTGCCTCCTCTTCTCCCGAGGAGGCTCGCTTCCCGCGTGCTGTGCACCAGGCTTCCAGGCGGGGGCGCCCCGCGCCTCCTACAGGTCTTGGCTCAGGGGCTGCTTCCCTGGAGCTGGGGCTGCCGGCGGGAGCCCAGACACGCAGGGGCAGGCCCCACCACCTGCACACGTCTCTGCTGGGGAGCAGAGCGCTAGGGACATGACGTCTGTCAGGCACCTTCTGGGCGCCCACGGAGTCAGCCTCCGGGAGTGTGGGGCTGCAGAGCACAGCCAGGGGACCTGGGAGCCTTGTGCTCTCCGTGCGGCGCTGAGTCTGGGCGGCCAAGCAACCGCTGGTGGAGCCCTGCACTTGCCCTCCCCTCCCCTCTACGAGAGGCCTCACTGCTGGAGGGCTTGGCAGTGTGCAAGCCACCGGCTCCTAAGCCTTCCCCAAGGACGCCCGGGGCCTAGATGCAAAGGCAAGGCAGGAGTGGAGCTGAGGCCAGGAAGGCGCCAGTGGCCTCTCCCAGCATCGCACAGCCTGCTCCTTCCTGGGCAGCAAGCCTAGCAGCGAGGCAAGCCTGGGCAAGTCTCGCCCAGGGCAGAGCAGCCTCGCGCAAGGCACTTGACTAGATCTGGCCTCTGAACAGAGCTGGAACTCTGCCGTCCTGGAGGCACACTCGGCTCGGCCCAAGCAGGGATTGCAGCTGCACGCGACTTGGCTCCCTCGACTCTTCCCAAGGAGGCTCGCTTCCAAGCGGACCGTGCACTTGGCTTCCAGGCAGGGACGCCCCGCGCCTCCTGCAGGTCTTGGCACAGGGGCTGCTTCCCCTGAGCGGAGGCTGTGGGCGGCAGCCCAGACACGCAGGGGCAGGCCCCAACCACCTGCACACGTCTCTGCTGGTTGGGAGAGCACTAGGGAAATGACGTCTGTCAGACACCTTCTGGGCGCTCACGGAGTCAGCCTCCGGGTGTGTGGGGCTGCAGACCACAGCCAGGGGCCCTGGGAAGCCTGGTGCTCTCCGTGCTGAGCTGAGTCTGGGCGCCCAAGCGAGTGCTGGAGGAGCCCTGCACTTGCCATTCCCTTCCCTATGACAGAGCTCTCACGGCTGGAGGGCTTGGCAGCGGGCACCCCACCGGCCCCTAAGCCCTCCGCAAGGACGCCTGGGGACTAGGTGCAAAGGCAAGGCAGGAGTGGAGCTGAGGCCAGGAAGGCGCCAGGAGCGTCTGCCTGTCTCGCGCAGCCTGCTCCTTCCCGGGCAGGAAGCCTAGCAGCGAGGCAAGTCTGGGCAAGGCTCGCCCAGGGCAGAGCAGCCTCACGCCAGCAACTCTGCCAGATCGGGCCTCTGAGCAGAGCTGGAGCTCTGCCGTACTGGAGGCTCACTGGGCTCCGCCCAAGGAGTGATTGCAGACGCACGCAGCTGGGCTGCCTCCTCTTCTCCCGAGGAGGCTCGCTTCCCGCGTGCTGTGCACCAGGCTTCCAGGCGGGGGCGCCCCGCGCCTCCTACAGGTCTTGGCTCAGGGGCTGCTTCCCTGGAGCTGGGGCTGCCGGCGGGAGCCCAGACACGCAGGGGCAGGCCCCACCACCTGCACACGTCTCTGCTGGGGAGCAGAGCGCTAGGGACATGACGTCTGTCAGGCACCTTCTGGGCGCCCACGGAGTCAGCCTCCGGGAGTGTGGGGCTGCAGACCACAGCCAGGGGACCTGGGAGCCTTGTGCTCTCCGTGCGGCGCTGAGTCTGGGCGGCCAAGCAACCGCTGGTGGAGCCCTGCACTTGCCCTCCCCTCCCCTCTACGAGAGGCCTCACTGCTGGAGGGCTTGGCAGTGTGCAAGCCACCGGCTCCTAAGCCTTCCCCAAGGACGCCCGGGGCCTAGATGCAAAGGCAAGGCAGGAGTGGAGCTGAGGCCAGGAAGGCGCCAGTGGCCTCTCCCAGCATCGCACAGCCTGCTCCTTCCTGGGCAGCAAGCCTAGCAGCGAGGCAAGCCTGGGCAAGTCTCGCCCAGGGCAGAGCAGCCTCGCGCAAGGCACTTGACTAGATCTGGCCTCTGAACAGAGCTGGAGCTCTGCCGTCCTGGAGGCACACTCGGCTCGGCCCAAGCAGGGATTGCAGCTGCACGCGACTTGGCTCCCTCGACTCTTCCTGAGGAGGCTCGGTTCCAAGCGGACTGTGCACTTGGCTTCCAGGCAGGGACGCCCCGCGCCTCCTGCAGGTCTTGGCACAGGGGCTGCTTCCCCTGAGCGGAGGCTGTGGGCGGCAGCCCAGACACGCAGGGGCAGGCCCCAACCACCTGCACACGTCTCTGCTGGTTGGGAGAGCACTAGGGAAATGACGTCTGTCAGACACCTTCTGGGCGCTCACGGAGTCAGCCTCCGGGTGTGTGGGGCTGCAGACCACAGCCAGGGGCCCTGGGAAGCCTGGTGCTCTCCGTGCTGTGCTGAGTCTGGGCGGCCAAGCGAGCGCTGGAGGAGCCCTGCACTTGCCATTCCCTTCCCTATGACAGAGCTCTCACGGCTGGAGGGCTTGGCAGCGGGCACCCCACCGGCCCCTAAGCCCTCCGCAAGGACCCCTGGGGACTAGGTGCAAAGGCAAGGCAGGAGTGGAGCTGAGGCCAGGAAGGCGCCAGGAGCGTCTGCCTGTCTGGCGCAGCCTGCTCCTTCCCGGGCAGGAAGCCTAGCAGCGAGGCAAGTCTGGGCAAGGCTCGCCCAGGGCAGAGCAGCCTCACGCCAGCAACTCTGCCAGATCGGCCCTCTGAGCAGAGCTGGAGCTCTGCCGTACTGGAGGCTCACCGGGCTCCGCCCAAGGAGTGATTGCAGACGCACGCAGCTGGGCTGCCTCCTCTTCTCCCGAGGAGGCTCGCTTCCCGCGTGCTGTGCACCAGGCTTCCAGGCGGGGGCGCCCCGCGCCTCCTACAGGTCTTGCCTCAGGGGCTGCTTCCCTGGAGCTGGGGCTGCCGGCGGGAGCCCAGACACGCAGGGGCAGGCCCCACCACCTGCACACGTCTCTGCTGGGGAGCAGAGCGCTAGGGACATGACGTCTGTCAGGCACCTTCTGGGCGCCCACGGAGTCAGCCTCCGGGAGTGTGGGGCTGCAGACCACAGCCAGGGGACCTGGGAGCCTTGTGCTCTCCGTGCGGCGCTGAGTCTGGGCGGCCAAGCAACCGCTGGTGGAGCCCTGCACTTGCCCTCCCCTCCCCTCTACGAGAGGCCTCACTGCTGGAGGGCTTGGCAGTGTGCAAGCCACCGGCTCCTAAGCCTTCCCCAAGGACGCCCGGGGCCTAGATGCAAAGGCAAGGCAGGAGTGGAGCTGAGGCCAGGAAGGCGCCAGTGGCCTCTCCCAGCATCGCACAGCCTGCTCCTTCCTGGGCAGCAAGCCTAGCAGCGAGGCAAGCCTGGGCAAGTCTCGCCCAGGGCAGAGCAGCCTCGCGCAAGGCACTTGACTAGATCTGGCCTCTGAACAGAGCTGGAGCTCTGCCGTCCTGGAGGCACACTCGGCTCGGCCCAAGCAGGGATTGCAGCTGCACGCGACTTGGCTCCCTCGACTCTTCCCAAGGAGGCTCGCTTCCAAGCGGACTGTGCACTTGGCTTCCAGGCAGGGACGCCCCGCGCCTCCTGCAGGTCTTGGCACAGGGGCTGCTTCCCCTGAGCGGAGGCTGTGGGCGGCAGCCCAGACACGCAGGGGCAGGCCCCAACCACCTGCACACGTCTCTGCTGGTTGGGAGAGCACTAGGGAAATGACGTCTGTCAGACACCTTCTGGGCGCTCACGGAGTCAGCCTCCGGGTGTGTGGGGCTGCAGACCACAGCCAGGGGCCCTGGGAAGCCTGGTGCTCTCCGTGCTGAGCTGAGTCTGGGCGCCCAAGCGAGCGCTGGAGGAGCCCTGCACTTGCCATTCCCTTCCCTATGACAGAGCTCTCACGGCTGGAGGGCTTGGCAGCGGGCACCCCACCGGCCCCTAAGCCCTCCGCAAGGACGTCTGGGGACTAGGTGCAAAGGCAAGGCAGGAGTGGAGCTGAGGCCAGGAAGGCGCCAGGAGCGTCTGCCTGTCTGGCGCAGCCTGCTCCTTCCCGGGCAGGAAGCCTAGCAGCGAGGCAAGTCTGGGCAAGGCTCGCCCAGGGCAGAGCAGCCTCACGCCAGCAACTCTGCCAGATCGGGCCTCTGAGCAGAGCTGGAGCTCTGCCGTACTGGAGGCTCACTGGGCTCCGCCCAAGGAGTGATTGCAGACGCACGCAGCTGGGCTGCCTCCTCTTCTCCCGAGGAGGCTCGCTTCCCGCGTGCTGTGCACCAGGCTTCCAGGCGGGGGCGCCCCGCGCCTCCTACAGGTCTTGCCTCAGGGGCTGCTTCCCTGGAGCTGGGGCTGCCGGCGGGAGCCCAGACACGCAGGGGCAGGCCCCACCACCTGCACACGTCTCTGCTGGGGAGCAGAGAGCTAGGGACATGACGTCTGTCAGGCACCTTCTGGGCGCCCACGGAGTCAGCCTCCGGGAGTGTGGGGCTGCAGAGCACAGCCAGGGGACCTGGGAGCCTTGTGCTCTCCGTGCGGCGCTGAGTCTGGGCGGCCAAGCAACCGCTGGTGGAGCCCTGCACTTGCCCTCCCCTCCCCTCTACGAGAGGCCTCACTGCTGGAGGGCTTGGCAGTGTGCAAGCCACCGGCTCCTAAGCCTTCCCCAAGGACGCCCGGGGCCTAGATGCAAAGGCAAGGCAGGAGTGGAGCTGAGGCCAGGAAGGCGCCAGTGGCCTCTCCCAGCATCGCACAGCCTGCTCCTTCCCGGGCAGCAAGCCTAGCAGCGAGGCAAGCCTGGGCAAGTCTCGCCCAGGGCAGAGCAGCCTCGCGCAAGGCACTTGACTAGATCTGGCCTCTGAGCAGAGCTGGAGCTCTGCCGTCCTGGAGGCACACTCGGCTCGGCCCAAGCAGGGATTGCAGCTGCACGCGGCTTGGCTCCCTCGACTCTTCCCAAGGAGGCTCGCTTCCAAGCGGACTGTGCACTTGGCTTCCAGGCAGGGACGCCCCGCGCCTCCTGCAGGTCTTGGCACAGGGGCTGCTTCCCCTGAGCGGAGGCTGTGGGCGGCAGCCCAGACACGCAGGGGCAGGCCCCAACCACCTGCACACGTCTCTGCTGGTTGGGAGAGCACTAGGGAAATGACGTCTGTCAGACACCTTCTGGGCGCTCACGGAGTCAGCCTCCGGGTGTGTGGGGCTGCAGACCACAGCCAGGGGCCCTGGGAAGCCTGGTGCTCTCCGTGCTGTGCTGAGTCTGGGCGGCCAAGCGAGTGCTGGAGGAGCCCTGCACTTGCCATTCCCTTCCCTATGACAGAGCTCTCACGGCTGGAGGGCTTGGCAGCGGGCACCCCACCGGCCCCTAAGCCCTCCGCAAGGACGCCTGGGGACTAGGTGCAAAGGCAAGGCAGGAGTGGAGCTGAGGCCAGGAAGGCGCCAGGAGCGTCTGCCTGTCTCGCGCAGCCTGCTCCTTCCCGGGCAGGAAGCCTAGCAGCGAGGCAAGTCTGGGCAAGGCTCGCCCAGGGCAGAGCAGCCTCACGCCAGCAACTCTGCCAGATCGGGCCTCTGAGCAGAGCTGGAGCTCTGCCGTACTGGAGGCTCACTGGGCTCCGCCCAAGGAGTGATTGCAGACGCACGCAGCTGGGCTGCCTCCTCTTCTCCCGAGGAGGCTCGCTTCCCGCGTGCTGTGCACCAGGCTTCCAGGCGGGGGCGCCCCGCGCCTCCTACAGGTCTTGGCTCAGGGGCTGCTTCCCTGGAGCTGGGGCTGCCGGCGGGAGCCCAGACACGCAGGGGCAGGCCCCACCACCTGCACACGTCTCTGCTGGGGAGCAGAGCGCTAGGGACATGACGTCTGTCAGGCACCTTCTGGGCGCCCACGGAGTCAGCCTCCGGGAGTGTGGGGCTGCAGACCACAGCCAGGGGACCTGGGAGCCTTGTGCTCTCCGTGCGGCGCTGAGTCTGGGCGGCCAAGCAACCGCTGGTGGAGCCCTGCACTTGCCCTCCCCTCCCCTCTACGAGAGGCCTCACTGCTGGAGGGCTTGGCAGTGTGCAAGCCACCGGCTCCTAAGCCTTCCCCAAGGACGCCCGGGGCCTAGATGCAAAGGCAAGGCAGGAGTGGAGCTGAGGCCAGGAAGGCGCCAGTGGCCTCTCCCAGCATCGCACAGCCTGCTCCTTCCCGGGCAGCAAGCCTAGCAGCGAGGCAAGCCTGGGCAAGTCTCGCCCAGGGCAGAGCAGCCTCGCGCAAGGCACTTGACTAGATCTGGCCTCTGAGCAGAGCTGGAGCTCTGCCGTCCTGGAGGCACACTCGGCTCGGCCCAAGCAGGGATTGCAGCTGCACGCGGCTTGGCTCCCTCGACTCTTCCCAAGGAGGCTCGCTTCCAAGCGGACCGTGCACTTGGCTTCCAGGCAGGGACGCCCCGCGCCTCCTGCAGGTCTTGGCACAGGGGCTGCTTCCCCTGAGCGGAGGCTGTGGGCGGCAGCCCAGACACGCAGGGGCAGGCCCCAACCACCTGCACACGTCTCTGCTGGTTGGGAGAGCACTAGGGAAATGACGTCTGTCAGACACCTTCTGGGCGCTCACGGAGTCAGCCTCCGGGTGTGTGGGGCTGCAGACCACAGCCAGGGGCCCTGGGAAGCCTGGTGCTCTCCGTGCTGTGCTGAGTCTGGGCGGCCAAGCGAGTGCTGGAGGAGCCCTGCACTTGCCATTCCCTTCCCTATGACAGAGCTCTCACGGCTGGAGGGCTTGGCAGCGGGCACCCCACCGGCCCCTAAGCCCTCCGCAAGGACGCCTGGGGACTAGGTGCAAAGGCAAGGCAGGAGTGGAGCTGAGGCCAGGAAGGCGCCAGGAGCGTCTGCCTGTCTCGCGCAGCCTGCTCCTTCCCGGGCAGGAAGCCTAGCAGCGAGGCAAGTCTGGGCAAGGCTCGCCCAGGGCAGAGCAGCCTCACGCCAGCAACTCTGCCAGATCGGGCCTCTGAGCAGAGCTGGAGCTCTGCCGTACTGGAGGCTCACTGGGCTCCGCCCAAGGAGTGATTGCAGACGCACGCAGCTGGGCTGCCTCCTCTTCTCCCGAGGAGGCTCGCTTCCCGCGTGCTGTGCACCAGGCTTCCAGGCGGGGGCGCCCCGCGCCTCCTACAGGTCTTGGCTCAGGGGCTGCTTCCCTGGAGCTGGGGCTGCCGGCGGGAGCCCAGACACGCAGGGGCAGGCCCCACCACCTGCACACGTCTCTGCTGGGGAGCAGAGCGCTAGGGACATGACGTCTGTCAGGCACCTTCTGGGCGCCCACGGAGTCAGCCTCCGGGAGTGTGGGGCTGCAGACCACAGCCAGGGGACCTGGGAGCCTTGTGCTCTCCGTGCGGCGCTGAGTCTGGGCGGCCAAGCAACCGCTGGTGGAGCCCTGCACTTGCCCTCCCCTCCCCTCTACGAGAGGCCTCACTGCTGGAGGGCTTGGCAGTGTGCAAGCCACCAGCTCCTAAGCCTTCCCCAAGGACGCCCGGGGCCTAGATGCAAAGGCAAGGCAGGAGTGGAGCTGAGGCCAGGAAGGCGCCAGTGGCCTCTCCCAGCATCGCACAGCCTGCTCCTTCCCGGGCAGCAAGCCTAGCAGCGAGGCAAGCCTGGGCAAGTCTCGCCCAGGGCAGAGCAGCCTCGCGCAAGGCACTTGACTAGATCTGGCCTCTGAGCAGAGCTGGAGCTCTGCCGTCCTGGAGGCACACTCGGCTCGGCCCAAGCAGGGATTGCAGCTGCACGCGGCTTGGCTCCCTCGACTCTTCCCAAGGAGGCTCTCTTCCAAGCGGACCGTGCAATTGGCTTCCAGGCAGGGACGCCCCGCGCCTCCTGCAGGTCTTGGCACAGGGGCTGCTTCCCCTGAGCGGAGGCTGTGGGCGGCAGCCCAGACACGCAGGGGCAGGCCCCAACCACCTGCACACGTCTCTGCTGGGTGGGAGAGCACTAGGGAAATGACGTCTGTCAGACACCTTCTGGGCGCTCACGGAGTCAGCCTCCGGGTGTGTGGGGCTGCAGACCACAGCCAGGGGCCCTGGGAAGCCTGGTGCTCTCCGTGCTGTGCTGAGTCTGGGCGGCCAAGCGAGTGCTGGAGGAGCCCTGCACTTGCCATTCCCTTCCCTATGACAGAGCTCTCACGGCTGGAGGGCTTGGCAGCGGGCACCCCACCGGCCCCTAAGCCCTCCGCAAGGACGCCTGGGGACTAGGTGCAAAGGCAAGGCAGGAGTGGAGCTGAGGCCAGGAAGGCGCCAGGAGCGTCTGCCTGTCTCGCGCAGCCTGCTCCTTCCCGGGCAGGAAGCCTAGCAGCGAGGCAAGTCTGGGCAAGGCTCGCCCAGGGCAGAGCAGCCTCACGCCAGCAACTCTGCCAGATCGGGCCTCTGAGCAGAGCTGGAGCTCTGCCGTACTGGAGGCTCACTGGGCTCCGCCCAAGGAGTGATTGCAGACGCACGCAGCTGGGCTGCCTCCTCTTCTCCCGAGGAGGCTCGCTTCCCGCGTGCTGTGCACCAGGCTTCCAGGCGGGGGCGCCCCGCGCCTCCTACAGGTCTTGGCTCAGGGGCTGCTTCCCTGGAGCTGGGGATGCCGGCGGGAGCCCAGACACGCAGGGGCAGGCCCCACCACCTGCACACGTCTCTGCTGGGGAGCAGAGCGCTAGGGACATGACGTCTGTCAGGCACCTTCTGGGCGCCCACGGAGTCAGCCTCCGGGAGTGTGGGGCTGCAGAGCACAGCCAGGGGACCTGGGAGCCTTGTGCTCTCCGTGCGGCGCTGAGTCTGGGCGGCCAAGCAACCGCTGGTGGAGCCCTGCACTTGCCCTCCCCTCCCCTCTACGAGAGGCCTCACTGCTGGAGGGCTTGGCAGTGTGCAAGCCACCGGCTCCTAAGCCTTCCCCAAGGACGCCCGGGGCCTAGATGCAAAGGCAAGGCAGGAGTGGAGCTGAGGCCAGGAAGGCGCCAGTGGCCTCTCCCAGCATCGCACAGCCTGCTCCTTCCTGGGCAGCAAGCCTAGCAGCGAGGCAAGCGTGGGCAAGTCTCGCCCAGGGCAGAGCAGCCTCGCGCAAGGCACTTGACTAGATCTGGCCTCTGAGCAGAGCTGGAACTATGCCGTCCTGGAGGCACACTCGGCTCGGCCCAAGCAGGGATTGCAGCTGCACGCGACTTGGCTCCCTCGACTCTTCCCAAGGAGGCTCGCTTCCAAGCGGACTGTGCACTTGGCTTCCAGGCAGGGACGCCCCGCGCCTCCTGCAGGTCTTGGCACAGGGGCTGCTTCCCCTGAGCGGAGGCTGTGGGCGGCAGCCCAGACACGCAGGGGCAGGCCCCAACCACCTGCACACGTCTCTGCTGGTTGGGAGAGCACTAGGGAAATGACGTCTGTCAGACACCTTCTGGGCGCTCACGGAGTCAGCCTCCGGGTGTGTGGGGCTGCAGACCACAGCCAGGGGCCCTGGGAAGCCTGGTGCTCTCCGTGCTGTGCTGAGTCTGGGCGGCCAAGCGAGTGCTGGAGGAGCCCTGCACTTGCCATTCCCTTCCCTATGACAGAGCTCTCACGGCTGGAGGGCTTGGCAGCGGGCACCCCACCGGCCCCTAAGCCCTCCGCAAGGACGCCTGGGGACTAGGTGCAAAGGCAAGGCAGGAGTGGAGCTGAGGCCAGGAAGGCGCCAGGAGCGTCTGCCTGTCTGGCGCAGCCTGCTCCTTCCCGGGCAGGAAGCCTAGCAGCGAGGCAAGTCTGGGCAAGGCTCGCCCAGGGCAGAGCAGCCTCACGCCAGCAACTCTGCCAGATCGGCCCTCTGAGCAGAGCTGGAGCTCTGCCGTACTGGAGGCTCACCGGGCTCCGCCCAAGGAGTGATTGCAGACGCACGCAGCTGGGCTGCCTCCTCTTCTCCCGAGGAGGCTCGCTTCCCGCGTGCTGTGCACCAGGCTTCCAGGCGGGGGCGCCCCGCGCCTCCTACAGGTCTTGGCTCAGGGGCTGCTTCCCTGGAGCTGGGGCTGCCGGCGGGAGCCCAGACACGCAGGGGCAGGCCCCACCACCTGCACACGTCTCTGCTGGGGAGCAGAGCGCTAGGGACATGACGTCTGTCAGGCACCTTCTGGGCGCCCACGGAGTCAGCCTCCGGGAGTGTGGGGCTGCAGACCACAGCCAGGGGACCTGGGAGCCTTGTGCTCTCCGTGCGGCGCTGAGTCTGGGCGGCCAAGCAACCGCTGGTGGAGCCCTGCACTTGCCCTCCCCTGCCCTCTACGAGAGGCCTCACTGCTGGAGGGCTTGGCAGTGTGCAAGCCACCGGCTCCTAAGCCTTCCCCAAGGACGCCCGGGGCCTAGATGCAAAGGCAAGGCAGGAGTGGAGCTGAGGCCAGGAAGGCGCCAGTGGCCTCTCCCAGCATCGCACAGCCTGCTCCTTCCCGGGCAGCAAGCCTAGCAGCGAGGCAAGCCTGGGCAAGTCTCGCCCAGGGCAGAGCAGCCTCGCGCAAGGCACTTGACTAGATCCGGCCTCTGAGCAGAGCTGGAGCTCTGCCGTCCTGGAGGCACACTCGGCTCGGCCCAAGCAGGGATTGCAGCTGCACGCGGCTTGGCTCCCTCGACTCTTCCCAAGGAGGCTCGCTTCCAAGCGGACCGTGCACTTGGCTTCCAGGCAGGGACGCCCCGCGCCTCCTGCAGGTCTTGGCACAGGGGCTGCTTCCCCTGAGCGGAGGCTGTGGGCGGCAGCCCAGACACGCAGGGGCAGGCCCCAACCACCTGCACACGTCTCTGCTGGTTGGGAGAGCACTAGGGAAATGACGTCTGTCAGGCACCTTCTGGGCGCTCACGGAGTCAGCCTCCGGGTGTGTGGGGCTGCAGACCACAGCCAGGGGCCCTGGGAAGCCTGGTGCTCTCCGTGCTGTGCTGAGTCTGGGCGGCCAAGCGAGCGCTGGAGGAGCCCTGCACTTGCCATTCCCTTCCCTATGACAGAGCTCTCACGGCTGGAGGGCTTGGCAGCGGGCACCCCACCGGCCCCTAAGCCCTCCGCAAGGACGCCTGGGGACTAGGTGCAAAGGCAAGGCAGGAGTGGAGCTGAGGCCAGGAAGGCGCCAGGAGCGTCTGCCTGTCTCGCGCAGCCTGCTCCTTCCCGGGCAGGAAGCCTAGCAGCGAGGCAAGTCTGGGCAAGGCTCGCCCAGGGCAGAGCAGCCTCACGCCAGCAACTCTGCCAGATCGGGCCTCTGAGCAGAGCTGGAGCTCTGCCGTACTGGAGGCTCACTGGGCTCCGCCCAAGGAGTGATTGCAGACGCACGCAGCTGGGCTGCCTCCTCTTCTCCCGAGGAGGCTCGCTTCCCGCGTGCTGTGCACCAGGCTTCCAGGCGGGGGCGCCCCGCGCCTCCTACAGGTCTTGGCTCAGGGGCTGCTTCCCTGGAGCTGGGGCTGCCGGCGGGAGCCCAGACACGCAGGGGCAGGCCCCACCACCTGCACACGTCTCTGCTGGGGAGCAGAGCGCTAGGGACATGACGTCTGTCAGGCACCTTCTGGGCGCCCACGGAGTCAGCCTCCGGGAGTGTGGGGCTGCAGACCACAGCCAGGGGACCTGGGAGCCTTGTGCTCTCCGTGCGGCGCTGAGTCTGGGCGGCCAAGCAACCGCTGGTGGAGCCCTGCACTTGCCCTCCCCTCCCCTCTACGAGAGGCCTCACTGCTGGAGGGCTTGGCAGTGTGCAAGCCACCAGCTCCTAAGCCTTCCCCAAGGACGCCCGGGGCCTAGATGCAAAGGCAAGGCAGGAGTGGAGCTGAGGCCAGGAAGGCGCCAGTGGCCTCTCCCAGCATCGCACAGCCTGCTCCTTCCTGGGCAGCAAGCCTAGCAGCGAGGCAAGCCTGGGCAAGTCTCGCCCAGGGCAGAGCAGCCTCGCGCAAGGCACTTGACTAGATCTGGCCTCTGAACAGAGCTGGAACTCTGCCGTCCTGGAGGCACACTCGGCTCGGCCCAAGCAGGGATTGCAGCTGCACGCGACTTGGCTCCCTCGACTCTTCCCAAGGAGGCTCGCTTCCAAGCGGACTGTGCACTTGGCTTCCAGGCAGGGACGCCCCGCGCCTCCTGCAGGTCTTGGCACAGGGGCTGCTTCCCCTGAGCGGAGGCTGTGGGCGGCAGCCCAGACACGCAGGGGCAGGCCCCAACCACCTGCACACGTCTCTGCTGGTTGGGAGAGCACTAGGGAAATGACGTCTGTCAGACACCTTCTGGGCGCTCACGGAGTCAGCCTCCGGGTGTGTGGGGCTGCAGACCACAGCCAGGGGCCCTGGGAAGCCTGGTGCTCTCCGTGCTGTGCTGAGTCTGGGCGGCCAAGCGAGTGCTGGAGGAGCCCTGCACTTGCCATTCCCTTCCCTATGACAGAGCTCTCACGGCTGGAGGGCTTGGCAGCGGGCACCCCACCGGCCCCTAAGCCCTCCGCAAGGACGCCTGGGGACTAGGTGCAAAGGCAAGGCAGGAGTGGAGCTGAGGCCAGGAAGGCGCCAGGAGCGTCTGCCTGTCTGGCGCAGCCTGCTCCTTCCCGGGCAGGAAGCCTAGCAGCGAGGCAAGTCTGGGCAAGGCTCGCCCAGGGCAGAGCAGCCTCACGCCAGCAACTCTGCCAGATCGGGCCTCTGAGCAGAGCTGGAGCCTTGCCGTACTGGAGGCTCACTGGGCTCCGCCCAAGGAGTGATTGCAGACGCACGCAGCTGGGCTGCCTCCTCTTCTCCCGAGGAGGCTCGCTTCCCGCGTGCTGTGCACCAGGCTTCCAGGCGGGGGCGCCCCGCGCCTCCTACAGGTCTTGGCTCAGGGGCTGCTTCCCTGGAGCTGGGGCTGCCGGCGGGAGCCCAGACACGCAGGGGCAGGCCCCAACACCTGCACACGTCTCTGCTGGGGAGCAGAGCGCTAGGGACATGACGTCTGTCAGGCACCTTCTGGGCGCCCACGGAGTCAGCCTCCGGGAGTGTGGGGCTGCAGAGCACAGCCAGGGGACCTGGGAGCCTTGTGCTCTCCGTGCGGCGCTGAGTCTGGGCGGCCAAGCAACCGCTGGTGGAGCCCTGCACTTGCCCTCCCCTCCCCTCTACGAGAGGCCTCACTGCTGGAGGGCTTGGCAGTGTGCAAGCCACCGGCTCCTAAGCCTTCCCCAAGGACGCCCGGGGCCTAGATGCAAAGGCAAGGCAGGAGTGGAGCTGAGGCCAGGAAGGCGCCAGTGGCCTCTCCCAGCATCGCACAGCCTGCTCCTTCCCGGGCAGCAAGCCTAGCAGCGAGGCAAGCCTGGGCAAGTCTCGCCCAGGGCAGAGCTGCCTCGCGCAAGGCACTTGACTAGATCTGGCCTCTGAGCAGAGCTGGAGCTCTGCCGTCCTGGAGGCACACTCGGCTCGGCCCAAGCAGGGATTGCAGCTGCACGCGGCTTGGCTCCCTCGACTCTTCCCAAGGAGGCTCGCTTCCAAGCGGACTGTGCACTTGGCTTCCAGGCAGGGACGCCCCGCGCCTCCTGCAGGTCTTGGCACAGGGGCTGCTTCCCCTGAGCGGAGGCTGTGGGCGGCAGCCCAGACACGCAGGGGCAGGCCCCAACCACCTGCACACGTCTCTGCTGGTGGGGAGAGCACTAGGGAAATGACGTCTGTCAGGCACCTTCTGGGCGCTCACGGAGTCAGCCTCCGGGTGTGTGGGGCTGCAGACCACAGCCAGGGGCCCTGGGAAGCCTGGTGCTCTCCGTGCTGTGCTGAGTCTGGGCGGCCTAGCGAGCGCTGGAGGAGCCCTGCACTTGCCATTCCCTTCCCTATGACAGAGCTCTCACGGCTGGAGGGCTTGGCAGCGGGCACCCCACCGGCCCCTAAGCCCTCCGCAAGGACGCCTGGGGACTAGGTGCAAAGGCAAGGCAGGAGTGGAGCTGAGGCCAGGAAGGCGCCAGGAGCGTCTGCCTGTCTCGCGCAGCCTGCTCCTTCCCGGGCAGGAAGCCTAGCAGCGAGGCAAGTCTGGGCAAGGCTCGCCCAGGGCAGAGCAGCCTCACGCCAGCAACTCTGCCAGATCGGGCCTCTGAGCAGAGCTGGAGCTCTGCCGTACTGGAGGCTCACTGGGCTCCGCCCAAGGAGTGATTGCAGACGCACGCAGCTGGGCTGCCTCCTCTTCTCCCGAGGAGGCTCGCTTCCCGCGTGCTGTGCACCAGGCTTCCAGGCGGGGGCGCCCCGCGCCTCCTACAGGTCTTGGCTCAGGGGCTGCTTCCCTGGAGCTGGGGCTGCCGGCGGGAGCCCAGACACGCAGGGGCAGGCCCCACCACCTGCACACGTCTCTGCTGGGGAGCAGAGCGCTAGGGACATGACGTCTGTCAGGCACCTTCTGGGCGCCCACGGAGTCAGCCTCCGGGAGTGTGGGGCTGCAGACCACAGCCAGGGGACCTGGGAGCCTTGTGCTCTCCGTGCGGCGCTGAGTCTGGGCGGCCAAGCAACCGCTGGTGGAGCCCTGCACTTGCCCTCCCCTCCCCTCTACGAGAGGCCTCACTGCTGGAGGGCTTGGCAGTGTGCAAGCCACCGGCTCCTAAGCCTTCCCCAAGGACGCCCGGGGCCTAGATGCAAAGGCAAGGCAGGAGTGGAGCTGAGGCCAGGAAGGCGCCAGTGGCCTCTCCCAGCATCGCACAGCCTGCTCCTTCCTGGGCAGCAAGCCTAGCAGCGAGGCAAGCCTGGGCAAGTCTCGCCCAGGGCAGAGCAGCCTCGCGCAAGGCACTT
Source organism: Budorcas taxicolor (assembly GCF_023091745.1). Lineage (NCBI taxonomy): Eukaryota > Metazoa > Chordata > Mammalia > Artiodactyla > Bovidae > Budorcas > Budorcas taxicolor. Next base: position 590,340 of record NW_026292304.1, read on the forward strand.
GACTAGATCTGGCCTCTGAACAGAGCTGGAGCTCTGCCGTCCTGGAGGCACACTCGGCTCGGCCCAAGCAGGGATTGCAGCTGCACGCGACTTGGCTCCCTCGACTCTTCCCAAGGAGGCTCGCTTCCAAGCGGACTGTGCACTTGGCTTCCAGGCAGGGACGCCCCGCGCCTCCTGCAGGTCTTGGCACAGGGGCTGCTTCCCCTGAGCGGAGGCTGTGGGCGGCAGCCCAGACACGCAGGGGCAGGCGCCAACCACCTGCACACGTCTCTGCTGGTTGGGAGAGCACTAGGGTAATGACGTCTGTCAGACACCTTCTGGGCGCTCACGGAGTCAGCCTCCGGGTGTGTGGGGCTGCAGACCACAGCCAGGGGCCCTGGGAAGCCTGGTGCTCTCCGTGCTGAGCTGAGTCTGGGCGGCCAAGCGAGCGCTGGAGGAGCCCTGCACTTGCCATTCCCTTCCCTATGACAGAGCTCTCACGGCTGGAGGGCTTGACAGCGGGCACCCCACCGGCCCCTAAGCCCTCTGCAAGGACGCCTGGGGACTAGGTGCAAAGGCAAGGCAGGAGTGTAGCTGAGGCCAGGAAGGCGCCAGGAGCGTCTGCCTGTCTCGCGCAGCCTGCTCCTTCCCTGGCAGGAAGCCTAGCAGCGAGGCAAGTCTGGGCAAGGCTCGCCCAGGGCAGAGCAGCCTCGCGCAAGGCACTTGACTAGATCTGGCCTCTGAGCAGAGCTGGAGCTCTGCCGTCCTGGAGGCTCACTGGGCTCCGCCCAAGGAGTGATTGCAGACGCACGCAGCTGGGCTGCCTCCTCTTCTCCCGAGGAGGCTCGCTTCCCGCGTGCTGTGCACCAGGCTTCCAGGCGGGGGCGCCCCGCGCCTCCTACAGGTCTTGGCTCAGGGGCTGCTTCCCTGGAGCTGGGGCTGCCGGCGGGAGCCCAGACACGCAGGGGCAGGCCCCAACACCTGCACACGTCTCTGCTGGGGAGCAGAGCGCTAGGGACATGACGTCTGTCAGGCACCTTCTGGGCGCCCACGGAGTCAGCCTCCGGGAGTGTGGGGCTGCAGACCACAGCCAGGGGACCTGGGAGCCTTGTGCTCTCCGTGCGGCGCTGAGTCTGGGCGGCCAAGCAACCGCTGGTGGAGCCCTGCACTTGCCCTCCCCTGCCCTCTACGAGAGGCCTCACTGCTGGAGGGCTTGGCAGTGTGCAAGCCACCGGCTCCTAAGCCTTCCCCAAGGACGCCCGGGGCCTAGATGCAAAGGCAAGGCAGGAGTGGAGCTGAGGCCAGGAAGGCGCCAGTGGCCTCTCCCAGCATCGCACAGCCTGCTCCTTCCCGGGCAGCAAGCCTAGCAGCGAGGCAAGCCTGGGCAAGTCTCGCCCAGGGCAGAGCAGCCTCGCGCAAGGCACTTGACTAGATCTGGCCTCTGAGCAGAGCTGGAGCTCTGCCGTCCTGGAGGCACACTCGGCTCGGCCCAAGCAGGGATTGCAGCTGCACGCGGCTTGGCTCCCTCGACTCTTCCCAAGGAGGCTCGCTTCCAAGCGGACCGTGCACTTGGCTTCCAGGCAGGGACGCCCCGCGCCTCCTGCAGGTCTTGGCACAGGGGCTGCTTCCCCTGAGCGGAGGCTGTGGGCGGCAGCCCAGACACGCAGGGGCAGGCCCCAACCACCTGCACACGTCTCTGCTGGTGGGGAGAGCACTAGGGAAATGACGTCTGTCAGGCACCTTCTGGGCGCTCACGGAGTCAGCCTCCGGGTGTGTGGGGCTGCAGACCACAGCCAGGGGCCCTGGGAAGCCTGGTGCTCTCCGTGCTGAGCTGAGTCTGGGCGCCCAAGCGAGCGCTGGAGGAGCCCTGCACTTGCCATTCCCTTCCCTATGACAGAGCTCTCACGGCTGGAGGGCTTGGCAGCGGGCACCCCACCGGCCCCTAAGCCCTCCGCAAGGACGCCTGGGGACTAGGTGCAAAGGCAAGGCAGGAGTGGAGCTGAGGCCAGGAAGGCGCCAGGAGCGTCTGCCTGTCTCGCGCAGCCTGCTCCTTCCCGGGCAGGAAGCCTAGCAGCGAGGCAAGTCTGGGCGAGGCTCGCCCAGGGCAGAGCAGCCTCACGCCAGCAACTCTGCCAGATCGGGCCTCTGAGCAGAGCTGGAGCTCTGCCGTACTGGAGGCTCACTGGGCTCCGCCCAAGGAGTGATTGCAGACGCACGCAGCTGGGCTGCCTCCTCTTCTCCCGAGGAGGCTCGCTTCCCGCGTGCTGTGCACCAGGCTTCCAGGCGGGGGCGCCCCGCGCCTCCTACAGGTCTTGGCTCAGGGGCTGCTTCCCTGGAGCTGGGGCTGCCGGCGGGAGCCCAGACACGCAGGGGCAGGCCCCACCACCTGCACACGTCTCTGCTGGGGAGCAGAGCGCTAGGGACATGACGTCTGTCAGGCACCTTCTGGGCGCCCACGGAGTCAGCCTCCGGGAGTGTGGGGCTGCAGACCACAGCCAGGGGACCTGGGAGCCTTGTGCTCTCCGTGCGGCGCTGAGTCTGGGCGGCCAAGCAACCGCTGGTGGAGCCCTGCACTTGCCCTCCCCTGCCCTCTACGAGAGGCCTCACTGCTGGAGGGCTTGGCAGTGTGCAAGCCACCGGCTCCTAAGCCTTCCCCAAGGACGCCCGGGGCGTAGATGCAAAGGCAAGGCAGGAGTGGAGCTGAGGCCAGGAAGGCGCCAGTGGCCTCTCCCAGCATCGCACAGCCTGCTCCTTCCCGGGCAGCAAGCCTAGCAGCGAGGCAAGCCTGGGCAAGTCTCGCCCAGGGCAGAGCAGCCTCGCGCAAGGCACTTGACTAGATCTGGCCTCTGAGCAGAGCTGGAGCTCTGCCGTCCTGGAGGCACACTCGGCTCGGCCCAAGCAGGGATTGCAGCTGCACGCGGCTTGGCTCCCTCGACTCTTCCCAAGGAGGCTCGCTTCCAAGCGGACCGTGCACTTGGCTTCCAGGCAGGGACGCCCCGCGCCTCCTGCAGGTCTTGGCACAGGGGCTGCTTCCCCTGAGCGGAGGCTGTGGGCGGCAGCCCAGACACGCAGGGGCAGGCCCCAACCACCTGCACACGTCTCTGCTGGTGGGGAGAGCACTAGGGAAATGACGTCTGTCAGGCACCTTCTGGGCGCTCACGGAGTCAGCCTCCGGGTGTGTGGGGCTGCAGACCACAGCCAGGGGCCCTGGGAAGCCTGGTGCTCTCCGTGCTGTGCTGAGTCTGGGCGCCCAAGCGAGCGCTGGAGGAGCCCTGCACTTGCCATTCCCTTCCCTATGACAGAGCTCTCACGGCTGGAGGGCTTGGCAGCGGGCACCCCACCGGCCCCTAAGCCCTCCGCAAGGACGCCTGGGGACTAGGTGCAAAGGCAAGGCAGGAGTGGAGCTGAGGCCAGGAAGGCGCCAGGAGCGTCTGCCTGTCTCGCGCAGCCTGCTCCTTCCCGGGCAGGAAGCCTAGCAGCGAGGCAAGTCTGGGCGAGGCTCGCCCAGGGCAGAGCAGCCTCACGCCAGCAACTCTGCCAGATCGGGCCTCTGAGCAGAGCTGGAGCTCTGCCGTACTGGAGGCTCACTGGGCTCCGCCCAAGGAGTGATTGCAGACGCACGCAGCTGGGCTGCCTCCTCTTCTCCCGAGGAGGCTCGCTTCCCGCGTGCTGTGCACCAGGCTTCCAGGCGGGGGCGCCCCGCGCCTCCTACAGGTCTTGGCTCAGGGGCTGCTTCCCTGGAGCTGGGGCTGCCGGCGGGAGCCCAGACACGCAGGGGCAGGCCCCACCACCTGCACACGTCTCTGCTGGGGAGCAGAGCGCTAGGGACATGACGTCTGTCAGGCACCTTCTGGGCGCCCACGGAGTCAGCCTCCGGGAGTGTGGGGCTGCAGACCACAGCCAGGGGACCTGGGAGCCTTGTGCTCTCCGTGCGGCGCTGAGTCTGGGCGGCCAAGCAACCGCTGGTGGAGCCCTGCACTTGCCCTCCCCTCCCCTCTACGAGAGGCCTCACTGCTGGAGGGCTTGGCAGTGTGCAAGCCACCGGCTCCTAAGCCTTCCCCAAGGACGCCCGGGGCCTAGATGCAAAGGCAAGGCAGGAGTGGAGCTGAGGCCAGGAAGGCGCCAGTGGCCTCTCCCAGCATCGCACAGCCTGCTCCTTCCCGGGCAGCAAGCCTAGCAGCGAGGCAAGCCTGGGCAAGTCTCGCCCAGGGCAGAGCAGCCTCGCGCAAGGCACTTGACTAGATCTGGCCTCTGAGCAGAGCTGGAGCTCTGCCGTCCTGGAGGCACACTCGGCTCGGCCCAAGCAGGGATTGCAGCTGCACGCGGCTTGGCTCCCTCGACTCTTCCCAAGGAGGCTCGCTTCCAAGCGGACCGTGCACTTGGCTTCCAGGCAGGGACGCCCCGCGCCTCCTGCAGGTCTTGGCACAGGGGCTGCTTCCCCTGAGCGGAGGCTGTGGGCGGCAGCCCAGACACGCAGGGGCAGGCCCCAACCACCTGCACACGTCTCTGCTGGGGAGCAGAGTGCTAGGGACATGACGTCTGTCAGGCACCTTCTGGGCGCCCACGGAGTCAGCCTCCGGGAGTGTGGGGCTGCAGACCACAGCCAGGGGACCTGGGAGCCTTGTGCTCTCCGTGCGGCGCTGAGTCTGGGCGGCCAAGCAACCGCTGGTGGAGCCCTGCACTTGCCCTCCCCTCCCCTCTACGAGAGGCCTCACTGCTGGAGGGCTTGGCAGTGTGCAAGCCACCGGCTCCTAAGCCTTCCCCAAGGACGCCCGGGGCCTAGATGCAAAGGCAAGGCAGGAGTGGAGCTGAGGCCAGGAAGGCGCCAGTGGCCTCTCCCAGCATCGCACAGCCTGCTCCTTCCTGGGCAGCAAGCCTAGCAGCGAGGCAAGCCTGGGCAAGTCTCGCCCAGGGCAGAGCAGCCTCGCGCAAGGCACTTGACTAGATCTGGCCTCTGAACAGAGCTGGAGCTCTGCCGTCCTGGAGGCACACTCGGCTCGGCCCAAGCAGGGATTGCAGCTGCACGCGACTTGGCTCCCTCGACTCTTCCCAAGGAGGCTCGCTTCCAAGCGGACTGTGCACTTGGCTTCCAGGCAGGGACGCCCCGCGCCTCCTGCAGGTCTTGGCACAGGGGCTGCTTCCCCTGAGCGGAGGCTGTGGGCGGCAGCCCAGACACGCAGGGGCAGGCGCCAACCACCTGCACACGTCTCTGCTGGTTGGGAGAGCACTAGGGAAATGACGTCTGTCAGACACCTTCTGGGCGCTCACGGAGTCAGCCTCCGGGTGTGTGGGGCTGCAGACCACAGCCAGGGGCCCTGGGAAGCCTGGTGCTCTCCGTGCTGAGCTGAGTCTGGGCGGCCAAGCGAGCGCTGGAGGAGCCCTGCACTTGCCATTCCCTTCCCTATGACAGAGCTCTCACGGCTGGAGGGCTTGGCAGCGGGCACCCCACCGGCCCCTAAGCCCTCCGCAAGGACGCCTGGGGACTAGGTGCAAAGGCAAGGCAGGAGTGGAGCTGAGGCCAGGAAGGCGCCAGGAGCGTCTGCCTGTCTCGCGCAGCCTGCTCCTTCCCGGGCAGGAAGCCTAGCAGCGAGGCAAGTCTGGGCAAGGCTCGCCCAGGGCAGAGCAGCCTCACGCCAGCAACTCTGCCAGATCGGGCCTCTGAGCAGAGCTGGAGCTCTGCCGTACTGGAGGCTCACTGGGCTCCGCCCAAGGAGTGATTGCAGACGCACGCAGCTGGGCTGCCTCCTCTTCTCCCGAGGAGGCTCGCTTCCCGCGTGCTGTGCACCAGGCTTCCAGGCGGGGGCGCCCCGCGCCTCCTACAGGTCTTGGCTCAGGGGCTGCTTCCCTGGAGCTGGGGCTGCCGGCGGGAGCCCAGACACGCAGGGGCAGGCCCCACCACCTGCACACGTCTCTGCTGGGGAGCAGAGCGCTAGGGACATGACGTCTGTCAGGCACCTTCTGGGCGCCCACGGAGTCAGCCTCCGGGAGTGTGGGGCTGCAGACCACAGCCAGGGGACCTGGGAGCCTTGTGCTCTCCGTGCGGCGCTGAGTCTGGGCGGCCAAGCAACCGCTGGTGGAGCCCTGCACTTGCCCTCCCCTCCCCTCTACGAGAGGCCTCACTGCTGGAGGGCTTGGCAGTGTGCAAGCCACCGGCTCCTAAGCCTTCCCCAAGGACGCCCGGGGCCTAGATGCAAAGGCAAGGCAGGAGTGGAGCTGAGGCCAGGAAGGCGCCAGTGGCCTCTCCCAGCATCGCACAGCCTGCTCCTTCCTGGGCAGCAAGCCTAGCAGCGAGGCAAGCCTGGGCAAGTCTCGCCCAGGGCAGAGCAGCCTCGCGCAAGGCACTTGACTAGATCTGGCCTCTGAACAGAGCTGGAACTCTGCCGTCCTGGAGGCACACTCGGCTCGGCCCAAGCAGGGATTGCAGCTGCACGCGACTTGGCTCCCTCGACTCTTCCCAAGGAGGCTCGCTTCCAAGCGGACTGTGCACTTGGCTTCCAGGCAGGGACGCCCCGCGCCTCCTGCAGGTCTTGGCACAGGGGCTGCTTCCCCTGAGCGGAGGCTGTGGGCGGCAGCCCAGACACGCAGGGGCAGGCCCCAACCACCTGCACACGTCTCTGCTGGTTGGGAGAGCACTAGGGAAATGACGTCTGTCAGACACCTTCTGGGCGCTCACGGAGTCAGCCTCCGGGTGTGTGGGGCTGCAGACCACAGCCAGGGGCCCTGGGAAGCCTGGTGCTCTCCGTGCTGTGCTGAGTCTGGGCGGCCAAGCGAGTGCTGGAGGAGCCCTGCACTTGCCATTCCCTTCCCTATGACAGAGCTCTCACGGCTGGAGGGCTTGGCAGCGGGCACCCCACCGGCCCCTAAGCCCTCCGCAAGGACGCCTGGGGACTAGGTGCAAAGGCAAGGCAGGAGTGGAGCTGAGGCCAGGAAGGCGCCAGGAGCGTCTGCCTGTCTGGCGCAGCCTGCTCCTTCCCGGGCAGGAAGCCTAGCAGCGAGGCAAGTCTGGGCAAGGCTCGCCCAGGGCAGAGCAGCCTCACGCCAGCAACTCTGCCAGATCGGCCCTCTGAGCAGAGCTGGAGCTCTGCCGTACTGGAGGCTCACCGGGCTCCGCCCAAGGAGTGATTGCAGACGCACGCAGCTGGGCTGCCTCCTCTTCTCCCGAGGAGGCTCGCTTCCCGCGTGCTGTGCACCAGGCTTCCAGGCGGGGGCGCCCCGCGCCTCCTACAGGTCTTGGCTCAGGGGCTGCTTCCCTGGAGCTGGGGCTGCCGGCGGGAGCCCAGACACGCAGGGGCAGGCCCCACCACCTGCACACGTCTCTGCTGGGGAGCAGAGTGCTAGGGACATGACGTCTGTCAGGCACCTTCTGGGCGCCCACGGAGTCAGCCTCCGGGAGTGTGGGGCTGCAGACCACAGCCAGGGGACCTGGGAGCCTTGTGCTCTCCGTGCGGCGCTGAGTCTGGGCGGCCAAGCAACCGCTGGTGGAGCCCTGCACTTGCCCTCCCCTCCCCTCTACGAGAGGCCTCACTGCTGGAGGGCTTGGCAGTGTGCAAGCCACCGGCTCCTAAGCCTTCCCCAAGGACGCCCGGGGCCTAGATGCAAAGGCAAGGCAGGAGTGGAGCTGAGGCCAGGAAGGCGCCAGTGGCCTCTCCCAGCATCGCACAGCCTGCTCCTTCCTGGGCAGCAAGCCTAGCAGCGAGGCAAGCCTGGGCAAGTCTCGCCCAGGGCAGAGCAGCCTCGCGCAAGGCACTTGACTAGATCTGGCCTCTGAACAGAGCTGGAGCTCTGCCGTCCTGGAGGCACACTCGGCTCGGCCCAAGCAGGGATTGCAGCTGCACGCGACTTGGCTCCCTCGACTCTTCCCAAGGAGGCTCGCTTCCAAGCGGACTGTGCACTTGGCTTCCAGGCAGGGACGCCCCGCGCCTCCTGCAGGTCTTGGCACAGGGGCTGCTTCCCCTGAGCGGAGGCTGTGGGCGGCAGCCCAGACACGCAGGGGCAGGCCCCAACCACCTGCACACGTCTCTGCTGGTTGGGAGAGCACTAGGGAAATGACGTCTGTCAGACACCTTCTGGGCGCTCACGGAGTCAGCCTCCGGGTGTGTGGGGCTGCAGACCACAGCCAGGGGCCCTGGGAAGCCTGGTGCTCTCCGTGCTGAGCTGAGTCTGGGCGGCCAAGCGAGCGCTGGAGGAGCCCTGCACTTGCCATTCCCTTCCCTATGACAGAGCTCTCACGGCTGGAGGGCTTGGCAGCGGGCACCCCACCGGCCCCTAAGCCCTCCGCAAGGACGCCTGGGGACTAGGTGCAAAGGCAAGGCAGGAGTGGAGCTGAGGCCAGGAAGGCGCCAGGAGCGTCTGCCTGTCTCGCGCAGCCTGCTCCTTCCCGGGCAGGAAGCCTAGCAGCGAGGCAAGTCTGGGCAAGGCTCGCCCAGGGCAGAGCAGCCTCACGCCAGCAACTCTGCCAGATCGGGCCTCTGAGCAGAGCTGGAGCTCTGCCGTACTGGAGGCTCACTGGGCTCCGCCCAAGGAGTGATTGCAGACGCACGCAGCTGGGCTGCCTCCTCTTCTCCCGAGGAGGCTCGCTTCCCGCGTGCTGTGCACCAGGCTTCCAGGCGGGGGCGCCCCGCGCCTCCTACAGGTCTTGGCTCAGGGGCTGCTTCCCTGGAGCTGGGGCTGCCGGCGGGAGCCCAGACACGCAGGGGCAGGCCCCACCACCTGCACACGTCTCTGCTGGGGAGCAGAGCGCTAGGGACATGACGTCTGTCAGGCACCTTCTGGGCGCCCACGGAGTCAGCCTCCGGGAGTGTGGGGCTGCAGACCACAGCCAGGGGACCTGGGAGCCTTGTGCTCTCCGTGCGGCGCTGAGTCTGGGCGGCCAAGCAACCGCTGGTGGAGCCCTGCACTTGCCCTCCCCTGCCCTCTACGAGAGGCCTCACTGCTGGAGGGCTTGGCAGTGTGCAAGCCACCGGCTCCTAAGCCTTCCCCAAGGACGCCCGGGGCCTAGATGCAAAGGCAAGGCAGGAGTAGAGCTGAGGCCAGGAAGGCGCCAGTGGCCTCTCCCAGCATCGCACAGCCTGCTCCTTCCCGGGCAGCAAGCCTAGCAGCGAGGCAAGCCTGGGCAAGTCTCGCCCAGGGCAGAGCAGCCTCGCGCAAGGCACTTGACTAGATCTGGCCTCTGAGCAGAGCTGGAGCTCTGCCGTCCTGGAGGCACACTCGGCTCGGCCCAAGCAGGGATTGCAGCTGCACGCGGCTTGGCTCCCTCGACTCTTCCCAAGGAGGCTCGCTTCCAAGCGGACCGTGCACTTGGCTTCCAGGCAGGGACGCCCCGCGCCTCCTGCAGGTCTTGGCACAGGGGCTGCTTCCCCTGAGCGGAGGCTGTGGGCGGCAGCCCAGACACGCAGGGGCAGGCCCCAAACACCTGCACACGTCTCTGCTGGGGAGCAGAGTGCTAGGGACATGACGTCTGTCAGGCACCTTCTGGGCGCCCACGGAGTCAGCCTCCGGGAGTGTGGGGCTGCAGACCACAGCCAGGGGACCTGGGAGCCTTGTGCTCTCCGTGCGGCGCTGAGTCTGGGCGGCCAAGCAACCGCTGGTGGAGCCCTGCACTTGCCCTCCCCTCCCCTCTACGAGAGGCCTCACTGCTGGAGGGCTTGGCAGTGTGCAAGCCACCGGCTCCTAAGCCTTCCCCAAGGACGCCCGGGGCCTAGATGCAAAGGCAAGGCAGGAGTGGAGCTGAGGCCAGGAAGGCGCCAGTGGCCTCTCCCAGCATCGCACAGCCTGCTCCTTCCTGGGCAGCAAGCCTAGCAGCGAGGCAAGCCTGGGCAAGTCTCGCCCAGGGCAGAGCAGCCTCGCGCAAGGCACTTGACTAGATCTGGCCTCTGAACAGAGCTGGAGCTCTGCCGTCCTGGAGGCACACTCGGCTCGGCCCAAGCAGGGATTGCAGCTGCACGCGACTTGGCTCCCTCGACTCTTCCCAAGGAGGCTCGCTTCCAAGCGGACTGTGCACTTGGCTTCCAGGCAGGGACGCCCCGCGCCTCCTGCAGGTCTTGGCACAGGGGCTGCTTCCCCTGAGCGGAGGCTGTGGGCGGCAGCCCAGACACGCAGGGGCAGGCGCCAACCACCTGCACACGTCTCTGCTGGTTGGGAGAGCACTAGGGAAATGACGTCTGTCAGACACCTTCTGGGCGCTCACGGAGTCAGCCTCCGGGTGTGTGGGGCTGCAGACCACAGCCAGGGGCCCTGGGAAGCCTGGTGCTCTCCGTGCTGAGCTGAGTCTGGGCGGCCAAGCGAGCGCTGGAGGAGCCCTGCACTTGCCATTCCCTTCCCTATGACAGAGCTCTCACGGCTGGAGGGCTTGGCAGCGGGCACCCCACCGGCCCCTAAGCCCTCCGCAAGGACGCCTGGGGACTAGGTGCAAAGGCAAGGCAGGAGTGGAGCTGAGGCCAGGAAGGCGCCAGGAGCGTCTGCCTGTCTCGCGCAGCCTGCTCCTTCCCGGGCAGGAAGCCTAGCAGCGAGGCAAGTCTGGGCAAGGCTCGCCCAGGGCAGAGCAGCCTCACGCCAGCAACTCTGCCAGATCGGGCCTCTGAGCAGAGCTGGAGCTCTGCCGTCCTGGAGGCACACTCGGCTCGGCCCAAGCAGGGATTGCAGCTGCACGCGGCTTGGCTCCCTCGACTCTTCCCAAGGAGGCTCGCTTCCAAGCGGACCGTGCACTTGGCTTCCAGGCAGGGACGCCCCGCGCCTCCTGCAGGTCTTGGCACAGGGGCTGCTTCCCCTGAGCGGAGGCTGTGGGCGGCAGCCCAGACACGCAGGGGCAGGCCCCAACCACCTGCACACGTCTCTGCTGGTGGGGAGAGCACTAGGGAAATGACGTCTGTCAGGCACCTTCTGGGCGCTCACGGAGTCAGCCTCCGGGTGTGTGGGGCTGCAGACCACAGCCAGGGGCCCTGGGAAGCCTGGTGCTCTCCGTGCTGTGCTGAGTCTGGGCGGCCTAGCGAGCGCTGGAGGAGCCCTGCACTTGCCATTCCCTTCCCTATGACAGAGCTCTCACGGCTGGAGGGCTTGGCAGCGGGCACCCCACCGGCCCCTAAGCCCTCCGCAAGGACGCCTGGGGACTAGGTGCAAAGGCAAGGCAGGAGTGGAGCTGAGGCCAGGAAGGCGCCAGGAGCGTCTGCCTGTCTCGCGCAGCCTGCTCCTTCCCGGGCAGGAAGCCTAGCAGCGAGGCAAGTCTGGGCGAGGCTCGCCCAGGGCAGAGCAGCCTCACGCCAGCAACTCTGCCAGATCGGGCCTCTGTGCAGAGCTGGAGCTCTGCCGTACTGGAGGCTCACTGGGCTCCGCCCAAGGAGTGATTGCAGACGCACGCAGCTGGGCTGCCTCCTCTTCTCCCGAGGAGGCTCGCTTCCCGCGTGCTGTGCACCAGGCTTCCAGGCGGGGGCGCCCCGCGCCTCCTACAGGTCTTGGCTCAGGGGCTGCTTTCCTGGAGCTGGGGCTGCCGGCGGGAGCCCAGACACGCAGGGGCAGGCCCCACCACCTGCACACGTCTCTGCTGGGGAGCAGAGCGCTAGGGACATGACGTCTGTCAGGCACCTTCTGGGCGCCCACGGAGTCAGCCTCCGGGAGTGTGGGGCTGCAGACCACAGCCAGGGGACCTGGGAGCCTTGTGCTCTCCGTGCGGCGCTGAGTCTGGGCGGCCAAGCAACCGCTGGTGGAGCCCTGCACTTGCCCTCCCCTCCCCTCTACGAGAGGCCTCACTGCTGGAGGGCTTGGCAGTGTGCAAGCCACCGGCTCCTAAGCCTTCCCCAAGGACGCCCGGGGCCTAGATGCAAAGGCAAGGCAGGAGTGGAGCTGAGGCCAGGAAGGCGCCAGTGGCCTCTCCCAGCATCGCACAGCCTGCTCCTTCCTGGGCAGCAAGCCTAGCAGCGAGGCAAGCGTGGGCAAGTCTCGCCCAGGGCAGAGCAGCCTCGCGCAAGGCACTTGACTAGATCTGGCCTCTGAACAGAGCTGGAGCTCTGCCGTCCTGGAGGCACACTCGGCTCGGCCCAAGCAGGGATTGCAGCTGCACGCGACTTGGCTCCCTCGACTCTTCCCAAGGAGGCTCGCTTCCAAGCGGACTGTGCACTTGGCTTCCAGGCAGGGACGCCCCGCGCCTCCTGCAGGTCTTGGCACAGGGGCTGCTTCCCCTGAGCGGAGGCTGTGGGCGGCAGCCCAGACACGCAGGGGCAGGCCCCAACCACCTGCACACGTCTCTGCTGGTTGGGAGAGCACTAGGGAAATGACGTCTGTCAGGCAGCTTCTGGGCGCTCACGGAGTCAGCCTCCGGGTGTGTGGGGCTGCAGACCACAGCCAGGGGCCCTGGGAAGCCTGGTGCTCTCCGTGCTGTGCTGAGTCTGGGCGGCCAAGCGAGTGCTGGAGGAGCCCTGCACTTGCCATTCCCTTCCCTATGACAGAGCTCTCACGGCTGGAGGGCTTGGCAGCGGGCACCCCACCGGCCCCTAAGCCCTCCGCAAGGACGCCTGGGGACTAGGTGCAAAGGCAAGGCAGGAGTGGAGCTGAGGCCAGGAAGGCGCCAGGAGCGTCTGCCTGTCTGGCGCAGCCTGCTCCTTCCCGGGCAGGAAGCCTAGCAGCGAGGCAAGTCTGGGCAAGGCTCGCCCAGGGCAGAGCAGCCTCACGCCAGCAACTCTGCCAGATCGGCCCTCTGAGCAGAGCTGGAGCTCTGCCGTACTGGAGGCTCACCGGGCTCCGCCCAAGGAGTGATTGCAGACGCACGCAGCTGGGCTGCCTCCTCTTCTCCCGAGGAGGCTCGCTTCCCGCGTGCTGTGCACCAGGCTTCCAGGCGGGGGCGCCCCGCGCCTCCTACAGGTCTTGGCTCAGGGGCTGCTTCCCTGGAGCTGGGGCTGCCGGCGGGAGCCCAGACACGCAGGGGCAGGCCCCACCACCTGCACACGTCTCTGCTGGGGAGCAGAGTGCTAGGGACATGACGTCTGTCAGGCACCTTCTGGGCGCCCACGGAGTCAGCCTCCGGGAGTGTGGGGCTGCAGACCACAGCCAGGGGACCTGGGAGCCTTGTGCTCTCCGTGCGGCGCTGAGTCTGGGCGGCCAAGCAACCGCTGGTGGAGCCCTGCACTTGCCCTCCCCTCCCCTCTACGAGAGGCCTCACTGCTGGAGGGCTTGGCTGTGTGCAAGCCACCGGCTCCTAAGCCTTCCCCAAGGACGCCCGGGGCCTAGATGCAAAGGCAAGGCAGCAGTGGAGCTGAGGCCAGGAAGGCGCCAGTGGCCTCTCCCAGCATCGCACAGCCTGCTCCTTCCTGGGCAGCAAGCCTAGCAGCGAGGCAAGCGTGGGCAAGTCTCGCCCAGGGCAGAGCAGCCTCGCGCAAGGCACTTGACTAGATCTGGCCTCTGAACAGAGCTGGAGCTCTGCCGTCCTGGAGGCACACTCGGCTCGGCCCAAGCAGGGATTGCAGCTGCACGCGACTTGGCTCCCTCGACTCTTCCCAAGGAGGCTCGCTTCCAAGCGGACTGTGCACTTGGCTTCCAGGCAGGGACGCCCCGCGCCTCCTGCAGGTCTTGGCACAGGGGCTGCTTCCCCTGAGCGGAGGCTGTGGGCGGCAGCCCAGACACGCAGGGGCAGGCGCCAACCACCTGCACACGTCTCTGCTGGTTGGGAGAGCACTAGGGAAATGACGTCTGTCAGACACCTTCTGGGCGCTCACGGAGTCAGCCTCCGGGTGTGTGGGGCTGCAGACCACAGCCAGGGGCCCTGGGAAGCCTGGTGCTCTCCGTGCTGAGCTGAGTCTGGGCGCCCAAGCGAGCGCTGGAGGAGCCCTGCACTTGCCATTCCCTTCCCTATGACAGAGCTCTCACGGCTGGAGGGCTTGGCAGCGGGCACCCCACCGGCCCCTAAGCCCTCCGCAAGGACGCCTGGGGACTAGGTGCAAAGGCAAGGCAGGAGTGGAGCTGAGGCCAGGAAGGCGCCAGGAGCGTCTGCCTGTCTGGCGCAGCCTGCTCCTTCCCGGGCAGGAAGCCTAGCAGCGAGGCAAGTCTGGGCAAGGCTCGCCCAGGGCAGAGCAGCCTCACGCCAGCAACTCTGCCAGATCGGCCCTCTGAGCAGAGCTGGAGCTCTGCCGTACTGGAGGCTCACCGGGCTCCGCCCAAGGAGTGATTGCAGACGCACGCAGCTGGGCTGCCTCCTCTTCTCCCGAGGAGGCTCGCTTCCCGCGTGCTGTGCACCAGGCTTCCAGGCGGGGGCGCCCCGCGCCTCCTACAGGTCTTGGCTCAGGGGCTGCTTCCCTGGAGCTGGGGCTGCCGGCGGGAGCCCAGACACGCAGGGGCAGGCCCCACCACCTGCACACGTCTCTGCTGGGGAGCAGAGCGCTAGGGACATGACGTCTGTCAGGCACCTTCTGGGCGCCCACGGAGTCAGCCTCCGGGAGTGTGGGGCTGCAGACCACAGCCAGGGGACCTGGGAGCCTTGTGCTCTCCGTGCGGCGCTGAGTCTGGGCGGCCAAGCAACCGCTGGTGGAGCCCTGCACTTGCCCTCCCCTGCCCTCTACGAGAGGCCTCACTGCTGGAGGGCTTGGCAGTGTGCAAGCCACCGGCTCCTAAGCCTTCCCCAAGGACGCCCGGGGCCTAGATGCAAAGGCAAGGCAGGAGTGGAGCTGAGGCCAGGAAGGCGCCAGGGGCCTCTCCCAGCATCGCACAGCCTGCTCCTTCCCGGGCAGCAAGCCTAGCAGCGAGGCAAGCCTGGGCAAGTCTCGCCCAGGGCAGAGCAGCCTCGCGCAAGGCACTTGACTAGATCCGGCCTCTGAGCAGAGCTGGAGCACTGCCGTCCTGGAGGCACACTCGGCTCGGCCCAAGCAGGGATTGCAGCTGCACGCGGCTTGGCTCCCTTGACTCTTCCCAAGGAGGCTCGCTTCCAAGCGGACCGTGCACTTGGCTTCCAGGCAGGGACGCCCCGCGCCTCCTGCAGGTCTTGGCACAGGGGCTGCTTCCCCTGAGCGGAGGCTGTGGGCGGCAGCCCAGACACGCAGGGGCAGGCCCCAACCACCTGCACACGTCTCTGCTGGTTGGGAGAGCACTAGGGAAATGACGTCTGTCAGACACCTTCTGGGCGCTCACGGAGTCAGCCTCCGGGTGTGTGGGGCTGCAGACCACAGCCAGGGGCCCTGGGAAGCCTGGTGCTCTCCGTGCTGAGCTGAGTCTGGGCGCCCAAGCGAGCGCTGGAGGAGCCCTGCACTTGCCATTCCCTTCCCTATGACAGAGCTCTCACGGCTGGAGGGCTTGGCAGCCAGCACCCCACCGGCCCCTAAGCCCTCCGCAAGGACGCCTGGGGACTAGGTGCAAAGGCAAGGCAGGAGTGGAGCTGAGGCCAGGAAGGCGCCAGGAGCGTCTGCCTGTCTCGCGCAGCCTGCTCCTTCCCGGGCAGGAAGCCTAGCAGCGAGGCAAGTCTGGGCGAGGCTCGCCCAGGGCAGAGCAGCCTCACGCCAGCAACTCTGCCAGATCGGGCCTCTGAGCAGAGCTGGAGCTCTGCCGTACTGGAGGCTCACTGGGCTCCGCCCAAGGAGTGATTGCAGACGCACGCAGCTGGGCTGCCTCCTCTTCTCCCGAGGAGGCTCGCTTCCCGCGTGCTGTGCACCAGGCTTCCAGGCGGGGGCGCCCCGCGCCTCCTACAGGTCTTGGCTCAGGGGCTGCTTCCCTGGAGCTGGGGCTGCCGCCGGGAGCCCAGACACGCAGGGGCAGGCCCCACCACCTGCACACGTCTCTGCTGGGGAGCAGAGTGCTAGGGACATGACGTCTGTCAGGCACCTTCTGGGCGCCCACGGAGTCAGCCTCCGGGAGTGTGGGGCTGCAGACCACAGCCAGGGGACCTGGGAGCCTTGTGCTCTCCGTGCGGCGCTGAGTCTGGGCGGCCAAGCAACCGCTGGTGGAGCCCTGCAC
The DNA here is from genome assembly GCF_023091745.1 of Budorcas taxicolor. NCBI lineage: Eukaryota > Metazoa > Chordata > Mammalia > Artiodactyla > Bovidae > Budorcas > Budorcas taxicolor. The sequence continues at coordinate 606,243 of NW_026292304.1, forward strand.
TTGCCCTCCCCTCCCCTCTACGAGAGGCCTCACTGCTGGAGGGCTTGGCAGTGTGTAAGCCACCGGCTCCTAAGCCTTCCCCAAGGACGCCCGGGGCCTAGATGCAAAGGCAAGGCAGGAGTGGAGCTGAGGCCAGGAAGGCGCCAGTGGCCTCTCCCAGCATCGCACAGCCTGCTCCTTCCTGGGCAGCAAGCCTAGCAGCGAGGCAAGCGTGGGCAAGTCTCGCCCAGGGCAGAGCAGCCTCGCGCAAGGCACTTGACTAGATCTGGCCTCTGAACAGAGCTGGAACTCTGCCGTCCTGGAGGCACACTCGGCTCGGCCCAAGCAGGGATTGCAGCTGCACGCGACTTGGCTCCCTCGACTCTTCCCAAGGAGGCTCGCTTCCAAGCGGACTGTGCACTTGGCTTCCAGGCAGGGACGCCCCGCGCCTCCTGCAGGTCTTGGCACAGGGGCTGCTTCCCCTGAGCGGAGGCTGTGGGCGGCAGCCCAGACACGCAGGGGCAGGCCCCAACCACCTGCACACGTCTCTGCTGGTTGGGAGAGCACTAGGGAAATGACGTCTGTCAGACACCTTCTGGGCGCTCACGGAGTCAGCCTCCGGGTGTGTGGGGCTGCAGACCACAGCCAGGGGCCCTGGGAAGCCTGGTGCTCTCCGTGCTGTGCTGAGTCTGGGCGGCCAAGCGAGTGCTGGAGGAGCCCTGCACTTGCCATTCCCTTCCCTATGACAGAGCTCTCACGGCTGGAGGGCTTGGCAGCGGGCACCCCACCGGCCCCTAAGCCCTCCGCAAGGACGCCTGGGGACTAGGTGCAAAGGCAAGGCAGGAGTGGAGCTGAGGCCAGGAAGGCGCCAGGAGCGTCTGCCTGTCTGGCGCAGCCTGCTCCTTCCCGGGCAGGAAGCCTAGCAGCGAGGCAAGTCTGGGCAAGGCTCGCCCAGTGCAGAGCAGCCTCACGCCAGCAACTCTGCCAGATCGGCCCTCTGAGCAGAGCTGGAGCTCTGCCGTACTGGAGGCTCACCGGGCTCCGCCCAAGGAGTGATTGCAGACGCACGCAGCTGGGCTGCCTCCTCTTCTCCCGAGGAGGCTCGCTTCCCGCGTGCTGTGCACCAGGCTTCCAGGCGGGGGCGCCCCGCGCCTCCTACAGGTCTTGGCTCAGGGGCTGCTTCCCTGGAGCTGGGGCTGCCGGCGGGAGCCCAGACACGCAGGGGCAGGCCCCACCACCTGCACACGTCTCTGCTGGGGAGCAGAGCGCTAGGGACATGACGTCTGTCAGGCACCTTCTGGGCGCCCACGGAGTCAGCCTCCGGGAGTGTGGGGCTGCAGACCACAGCCAGGGGACCTGGGAGCCTTGTGCTCTCCGTGCGGCGCTGAGTCTGGGCGGCCAAGCAACCGCTGGTGGAGCCCTGCACTTGCCCTCCCCTCCCCTCTACTAGAGGCCTCACTGCTGGAGGGCTTGGCAGTGTGCAAGCCACCGGCTCCTAAGCCTTCCCCAAGGACGCCCGGGGCCTAGATGCAAAGGCAAGGCAGGAGTGGAGCTGAGGCCAGGAAGGCGCCAGTGGCCTCTCCCAGCATCGCACAGCCTGCTCCTTCCTGGGCAGCAAGCCTAGCAGCGAGGCAAGCCTGGGCAAGTCTCGCCCAGGGCAGAGCAGCCTCGCGCAAGGCACTTGACTAGATCCGGCCTCTGAGCAGAGCTGGAGCTCTGCCGTCCTGGAGGCACACTCGGCTCGGCCCAAGCAGGGATTGCAGCTGCACGCGGCTTGGCTCCCTCGACTCTTCCCAAGGAGGCTCGCTTCCAAGCGGACTGTGCACTTGGCTTCCAGGCAGGGACGCCCCGCGCCTCCTGCAGGTCTTGGCACAGGGGCTGCTTCCCCTGAGCGGAGGCTGTGGGCGGCAGCCCAGACACGCAGGGGCAGGCCCCAACCACCTGCACACGTCTCTGCTGGTTGGGAGAGCACTAGGGAAATGACGTCTGTCAGACACCTTCTGGGCGCTCACGGAGTCAGCCTCCGGGTGTGTGGGGCTGCAGACCACAGCCAGGGGCCCTGGGAAGCCTGGTGCTCTCCGTGCTGTGCTGAGTCTGGGCGGCCAAGCGACCGCTGGAGGAGCCCTGCACTTGCCATTACCTTCCCTATGACAGAGCTCTCACGGCTGGAGGGCTTGGCAGCGGGCACCCCACCGGCCCCTAAGCCCTCCGCAAGGACGCCTGGGGACTAGGTGCAAAGGCAAGGCAGGAGTGGAGCTGAGGCCAGGAAGGCGCCAGGAGCGTCTGCCTGTCTCGCGCAGCCTGCTCCTTCCCGGGCAGGAAGCCTAGCAGCGAGGCAAGTCTGGGCAAGGCTCGCCCAGGGCAGAGCAGCCTCACGCCAGCAACTCTGCCAGATCGGTCCTCTGAGCAGAGCTGGAGCTCTGCCGTACTGGAGGCTCACTGGGCTCCGCCCAAGGAGTGATTGCAGACGCACGCAGCTGGGCTGCCTCCTCTTCTCCCGAGGAGGCTCGCTTCCCGCGTGCTGTGCACCAGGCTTCCAGGCGGGGGCGCCCCGCGCCTCCTACAGGTCTTGGCTCAGGGGCTGCTTCCCTGGAGCTGGGGCTGCCGGCGGGAGCCCAGACACGCAGGGGCAGGCCCCACCACCTGCACACGTCTCTGCTGGGGAGCAGAGCGCTAGGGACATGACGTCTGTCAGGCACCTTCTGGGCGCCCACGGAGTCAGCCTCCGGGAGTGTGGGGCTGCAGACCACAGCCAGGGGACCTGGGAGCCTTGTGCTCTCCGTGCGGCGCTGAGTCTGGGCGGCCAAGCAACCGCTGGTGGAGCCCTGCACTTGCCCTCCCCTCCCCTCTACGAGAGGCCTCACTGCTGGAGGGCTTGGCAGTGTGCAAGCCACCGGCTCCTAAGCCTTCCCCAAGGACGCCCGGGGCCTAGATGCAAAGGCAAGGCAGGAGTGGAGCTGAGGCCAGGAAGGCGCCAGTGGCCTCTCCCAGCATCGCACAGCCTGCTCCTTCCTGGGCAGCAAGCCTAGCAGCGAGGCAAGCGTGGGCAAGTCTCGCCCAGGGCAGAGCAGCCTCCCGCAAGGCACTTGACTAGATCCGGCCTCTGAACAGAGCTGGAACTCTGCCGTCCTGGAGGCACACTCGGCTCGGCCCAAGCAGGGATTGCAGCTGCACGCGACTTGGCTCCCTCGACTCTTCCCAAGGAGGCTCACTTCCAAGCGGACTGTGCACTTGGCTTCCAGGCAGGGACGCCCCACGCCTCCTGCAGGTCTTGGCACAGGGGCTGCTTCCCCTGAGCGGAGGCTGTGGGCGGCAGCCCAGACACGCAGGGGCAGGCCCCAACCACCTGCACACGTCTCTGCTGGTTGGGAGAGCACTAGGGAAATGACGTCTGTCAGACACCTTCTGGGCGCTCACGGAGTCAGCCTCCGGGTGTGTGGGGCTGCAGACCACAGCCAGGGGCCCTGGGAAGCCTGGTGCTCTCCGTGCTGTGCTGAGTCTGGGCGGCCAAGCGAGTGCTGGAGGAGCCCTGCACTTGCCATTCCCTTCCCTATGACAGAGCTCTCACGGCTGGAGGGCTTGGCAGCGGGCACCCCACCGGCCCCTAAGCCCTCCGCAAGGACGCCTGGGGACTAGGTGCAAAGGCAAGGCAGGAGTGGAGCTGAGGCCAGGAAGGCGCCAGGAGCGTCTGCCTGTCTGGCGCAGCCTGCTCCTTCCCGGGCAGGAAGCCTAGCAGCGAGGCAAGTCTGGGCAAGGCTCGCCCAGGGCAGAGCAGCCTCACGCCAGCAACTCTGCCAGATCGGCCCTCTGAGCAGAGCTGGAGCTCTGCCGTACTGGAGGCTCACCGGGCTCCACCCAAGGAGTGATTGCAGACGCACGCAGCTGGGCTGCCTCCTCTTCTCCCGAGGAGGCTCGCTTCCCGCGTGCTGTGCACCAGGCTTCCAGGCGGGGGCGCCCCGCGCCTCCTACAGGTCTTGGCTCAGGGGCTGCTTCCCTGGAGCTGGGGCTGCCGGCGGGAGCCCAGACACGCAGGGGCAGGCCCCACCACCTGCACACGTCTCTGCTGGGGAGCAGAGCGCTAGGGACATGACGTCTGTCAGGCACCTTCTGGGCGCCCACGGAGTCAGCCTCCGGGAGTGTGGGGCTGCAGACCACAGCCAGGGGACCTGGGAGCCTTGTGCTCTCCGTGCGGCGCTGAGTCTGGGCGGCCAAGCAACCGCTGGTGGAGCCCTGCACTTGCCCTCCCCTCCCCTCTACGAGAGGCCTCACTGCTGGAGGGCTTGGCAGTGTGCAAGCCACCGGCTCCTAAGCCTTCCCCAAGGACGCCCGGGGCCTAGATGCAAAGGCAAGGCAGGAGTGGAGCTGAGGCCAGGAAGGCGCCAGTGGCCTCTCCCAGCATCGCACAGCCTGCTCCTTCCTGGGCAGCAAGCCTAGCAGCGAGGCAAGCGTGGGCAAGTCTCGCCCAGGGCAGAGCAGCCTCCCGCAAGGCACTTGACTAGATCTGGCCTCTGAACAGAGCTGGAACTCTGCCGTCCTGGAGGCACACTCGGCTCGGCCCAAGCAGGGATTGCAGCTGCACGCGACTTGGCTCCCTCGACTCTTCCCAAGGAGGCTCACTTCCAAGCGGACTGTGCACTTGGCTTCCAGGCAGGGACGCCCCGCGCCTCCTGCAGGTCTTGGCACAGGGGCTGCTTCCCCTGAGCGGAGGCTGTGGGCGGCAGCCCAGACACGCAGGGGCAGGCCCCAACCACCTGCACACGTCTCTGCTGGTTGGGAGAGCACTAGGGAAATGACGTCTGTCAGACACCTTCTGGGCGCTCACGGAGTCAGCCTCCGGGTGTGTGGGGCTGCAGACCACAGCCAGGGGCCCTGGGAAGCCTGGTGCTCTCCGTGCTGTGCTGAGTCTGGGCGGCCAAGCGAGTGCTGGAGGAGCCCTGCACTTGCCATTCCCTTCCCTATGACAGAGCTCTCACGGCTGGAGGGCTTGGCAGCGGGCACCCCACCGGCCCCTAAGCCCTCCGCAAGGACGCCTGGGGACTAGGTGCAAAGGCAAGGCAGGAGTGGAGCTGAGGCCAGGAAGGCGCCAGGAGCGTCTGCCTGTCTGGCGCAGCCTGCTCCTTCCCGGGCAGGAAGCCTAGCAGCGAGGCAAGTCTGGGCAAGGCTCGCCCAGGGCAGAGCAGCCTCACGCCAGCAACTCTGCCAGATCGGCCCTCTGAGCAGAGCTGGAGCTCTGCCGTACTGGAGGCTCACCGGGCTCCACCCAAGGAGTGATTGCAGACGCACGCAGCTGGGCTGCCTCCTCTTCTCCCGAGGAGGCTCGCTTCCCGCGTGCTGTGCACCAGGCTTCCAGGCGGGGGCGCCCCGCGCCTCCTACAGGTCTTGGCTCAGGGGCTGCTTCCCTGGAGCTGGGGCTGCCGGCGGGAGCCCAGACACGCAGGGGCAGGCCCCACCACCTGCACACGTCTCTGCTGGGGAGCAGAGCGCTAGGGACATGACGTCTGTCAGGCAACTTCTGGGCGCCCACGGAGTCAGCCTCCGGGAGTGTGGGGCTGCAGACCACAGCCAGGGGACCTGGGAGCCTTGTGCTCTCCGTGCGGCGCTGAGTCTGGGCGGCCAAGCAACCGCTGGTGGAGCCCTGCACTTGCCCTCCCCTGCCCTCTACGAGAGGCCTCACTGCTGGAGGGCTTGGCAGTGTGCAAGCCACCGGCTCCTAAGCCTTCCCCAAGGACGCCCGGGGCCTAGATGCAAAGGCAAGGCAGGAGTGGAGCTGAGGCCAGGAAGGCGCCAGGGGCCTCTCCCAGCATCGCACAGCCTGCTCCTTCCCGGGCAGCAAGCCTAGCAGCGAGGCAAGCCTGGGCAAGTCTCGCCCAGGGCAGAGCAGCCTCGCGCAAGGCACTTGACTAGATCCGGCCTCTGAGCAGAGCTGCAGCTCTGCCGTCCTGGAGGCACACTCGGCTCGGCCCAAGCAGGGATTGCAGCTGCACGCGGCTTGGCTCCCTTGACTCTTCCCAAGGAGGCTCGCTTCCAAGCGGACCGTGCACTTGGCTTCCAGGCAGGGACGCCCCGCGCCTCCTGCAGGTCTTGGCACAGGGGCTGCTTCCCCTGAGCGGAGGCTGTGGGCGGCAGCCCAGACACGCAGGGGCAGGCCCCAACCACCTGCACACGTCTCTGCTGGTTGGGAGAGCACTAGGGAAATGACGTCTGTCAGACACCTTCTGGGCGCTCACGGAGTCAGCCTCCGGGTGTGTGGGGCTGCAGACCACAGCCAGGGGCCCTGGGAAGCCTGGTGCTCTCCGTGCTGAGCTGAGTCTGGGCGGCCAAGCGAGCGCTGGAGGAGCCCTGCACTTGCCATTCCCTTCCCTATGACAGAGCTCTCACGGCTGGAGGGCTTGGCAGCGGGCACCCCACCGGCCCCTAAGCCATCCGCAAGGACGCCTGGGGACTAGGTGCAAAGGCAAGGCAGGAGTGGAGCTGAGGCCAGGAAGGCGCCAGGAGCGTCTGCCTGTCTCGCGCAGCCTGCTCCTTCCCGGGCAGGAAGCCTAGCAGCGAGGCAAGTCTGGGCGAGGCTCGCCCAGGGCAGAGCAGCCTCACGCCAGCAACTCTGCCAGATCGGGCCTCTGAGCAGAGCTGGAGCTCTGCCGTACTGGAGGCTCACTGGGCTCCGCCCAAGGAGTGATTGCAGACGCACGCAGCTGGGCTGCCTCCTCTTCTCCCGAGGAGGCTCGCTTCCCGCGTGCTGTGCACCAGGCTTCCAGGCGGGGGCGCCCCGCGCCTCCTACAGGTCTTGGCTCAGGGGCTGCTTCCCTGGAGCTGGGGCTGCCGGCGGGAGCCCAGACACGCAGGGGCAGGCCCCACCACCTGCACACGTCTCTGCTGGGGAGCAGAGCGCTAGGGACATGACGTCTGTCAGGCACCTTCTGGGCGCCCACGGAGTCAGCCTCCGGGAGTGTGGGGCTGCAGACCACAGCCAGGGGACCTGGGAGCCTTGTGCTCTCCGTGCGGCGCTGAGTCTGGGCGGCCAAGCAACCGCTGGTGGAGCCCTGCACTTGCCCTCCCCTCCCCTCTACGAGAGGCCTCACTGCTGGAGGGCTTGGCAGTGTGCAAGCCACCGGCTCCTAAGCCTTCCCCAAGGACGCCCGGGGCCTAGATGCAAAGGCAAGGCAGGAGTGGAGCTGAGGCCAGGAAGGCGCCAGTGGCCTCTCCCAGCATCGCACAGCCTGCTCCTTCCTGGGCAGCAAGCCTAGCAGCGAGGCAAGCGTGGGCAAGTCTCGCCCAGGGCAGAGCAGCCTCGCGCAAGGCACTTGACTAGATCTGGCCTCTGAACAGAGCTGGAACTCTGCCGTCCTGGAGGCACACTCGGCTCGGCCCAAGCAGGGATTGCAGCTGCACGCGACTTGGCTCCCTCGACTCTTCCCAAGGAGGCTCGCTTCCAAGCGGACTGTGCACTTGGCTTCCAGGCAGGGACGCCCCGCGCCTCCTGCAGGTCTTGGCACAGGGGCTGCTTCCCCTGAGCGGAGGCTGTGGGCGGCAGCCCAGACACGCAGGGGCAGGCCCCAACCACCTGCACACGTCTCTGCTGGTGGGGAGAGCACTAGGGAAATGACGTCTGTCAGACACCTTCTGGGCGCTCACGGAGTCAGCCTCCGGGTGTGTGGGGCTGCAGACCACAGCCAGGGGCCCTGGGAAGCCTGGTGCTCTCCGTGCTGTGCTGAGTCTGGGCGGCCAAGCGAGTGCTGGAGGAGCCCTGCACTTGCCATTCCCTTCCCTATGACAGAGCTCTCACGGCTGGAGGGCTTGGCAGCGGGCACCCCCACCGGCCCCTAAGCCCTCCGCAAGGACGCCTGGGGACTAGGTGCAAAGGCAAGGCAGGAGTGGAGCTGAGGCCAGGAAGGCGCCAGGAGCGTCTGCCTGTCTGGCGCAGCCTGCTCCTTCCCGGGCAGGAAGCCTAGCAGCGAGGCAAGTCTGGGCAAGGCTCGCCCAGGGCAGAGCAGCCTCACGCCAGCAACTCTGCCAGATCGGCCCTCTGAGCAGAGCTGGAGCTCTGCCGTACTGGAGGCTCACCGGGCTCCGCCCAAGGAGTGATTGCAGACGCACGCAGCTGGGCTGCCTCCTCTTCTCCCGAGGAGGCTCGCTTCCCGCGTGCTGTGCACCAGGCTTCCAGGCGGGGGCGCCCCGCGCCTCCTACAGGTCTTGGCTCAGGGGCTGCTTCCCTGGAGCTGGGGCTGCCGGCGGGAGCCCAGACACGCAGGGGCAGGCCCCACCACCTGCACACGTCTCTGCTGGGGAGCAGAGCGCTAGGGACATGACGTCTGTCAGGCAACTTCTGGGCGCCCACGGAGTCAGCCTCCGGGAGTGTGGGGCTGCAGACCACAGCCAGGGGACCTGGGAGCCTTGTGCTCTCCGTGCGGCGCTGAGTCTGGGCGGCCAAGCAACCGCTGGTGGAGCCCTGCACTTGCCCTCCCCTGCCCTCTACGAGAGGCCTCACTGCTGGAGGGCTTGGCAGTGTGCAAGCCACCGGCTCCTAAGCCTTCCCCAAGGACGCCCGGGGCCTAGATGCAAAGGCAAGGCAGGAGTGGAGCTGAGGCCAGGAAGGCGCCAGGGGCCTCTCCCAGCATCGCACAGCCTGCTCCTTCCCGGGCAGCAAGCCTAGCAGCGAGGCAAGCCTGGGCAAGTCTCGCCCAGGGCAGAGCAGCCTCGCGCAAGGCACTTGACTAGATCCGGCCTCTGAGCAGAGCTGGAGCTCTGCCGTCCTGGAGGCACACTCGGCTCGGCCCAAGCAGGGATTGCAGCTGCACGCGGCTTGGCTCCCTCGACTCTTCCCAAGGAGGCTCGCTTCCAAGCGGACCGTGCACCTTGGCTTCCAGGCAGGGACGCCCCGCGCCTCCTGCAGGTCTTGCACAGGGGCTGCTTCCCCTGAGCGGAGGCTGTGGGCGGCAGCCCAGACACGCAGGGGCAGGCCCCAACCACCTGCACACGTCTCTGCTGGTTTGGGAGAGCACTAGGGAAATGACGTCTGTCAGACACCTTCTGGGCGCTCACGGAGTCAGCCTCCGGGTGTGTGGGGCTGCAGACCACAGCCAGGGGCCCTGGAAGCCTGGTGCTCTCCGTGCTGAGCTGAGTCTGGGCGGCCAAGCGAGCGCTGGAGGAGCCCTGCACTTGCCATTCCCTTCCCTATGACAGAGCTCTCACGGCTGGGAGGGCTTGGCAGCGGGCACCCCACCGGCCCCTAAGCCCTCCGCAAGGACGCCTGGGGACTAGGTGCAAAGGGCAAGGCAGGAGTGGAGCTGAGGCCAGGAAGGCGCCAGGAGCGTCTGCCTGTCTCGCGCAGCCTGCTCCTTCCCGGGCAGGAAGCCTAGCAGCGAGGCAAGTCTGGGCGAGGCTCGCCCAGGGCAGAGCAGCCTCACGCCAGCAACTCTGCCAGATCGGGCCTCTGAGCAGAGCTGGAGCTCTGCCGTACTGGAGGCTCACTGGGCTCCGCCCAAGGAGTGATTGCAGACGCACGCAGCTGGGCTGCCTCCTCTTCTCCCGAGGAGGCTCGCTTCCCCGCGTGCTGTGCACCAGGCTTCCAGGCGGGGGGCGCCCCGCGCCTCCTACAGGTCTTGGCTCAGGGGCTGCTTCCCTGGAGCTGGGGCTGCCGGCGGGAGCCCAGACACGCAGGGGCAGGCCCCACCACCTGCACACGTCTCTGCTGGGGAGCAGAGCGCTAGGGACATGACGTCTGTCAGGCACCTTCTGGGCGCCCACGGAGTCAGCCTCCGGGGAGTGTGGGGCTGCAGACCACAGCCAGGGGACCTGGGAGCCTTGTGCTCTCCGTGCGGCGCTGAGTCTGGGCGGCCAAGCAACCGCTGGTGGAGCCCTGCACTTGCCCTCCCCTCCCCTCTACGAGAGGCCTCACTGCTGGAGGGCTTGGCAGGTGTGCAAGCCACCGGCTCCTAAGCCTTCCCAAGGACGCCCGGGGCCTAGATGCAAAGGCAAGGCAGGAGTGGAGCTGAGGCCAGGAAGGCGCCAGTGGCCTCTCCCAGCATCGCACAGCCTGCTCCTTCCTGGGCAGCAAGCCTAGCAGCGAGGCAAGCGTGGGCAAGTCTCGCCCAGGGCAGAGCAGCCTCGCGCAAGGCACTTGACTAGATCTGGCCTCTGAACAGAGCTGGAACTCTGCCGTCCTGGAGGCACACTCGGCTCGGCCCAAGCAGGGATTGCAGCTGCACGCGACTTGGCTCCCTCGACTCTTCCCAAGGAGGCTCGCTTCCAAGCGGACTGTGCACTTGGCTTCCAGGCAGGGACGCCCCGCGCCTCCTGCAGGTCTTGGCACAGGGGCTGCTTCCCCTGAGCGGAGGCTGTGGGCGGCAGCCCAGACACGCAGGGGCAGGCCCCAACCACCTGCACACGTCTCTGCTGGTTGGGAGAGCACTAGGGAAATGACGTCTGTCAGACACCTTCTGGGCGCTCACGGAGTCAGCCTCCGGGTGTGTGGGGCTGCAGACCACAGCCAGGGGCCCTGGGAAGCCTGGTGCTCTCCGTGCTGTGCTGAGTCTGGGCGGCCAAGCGAGTGCTGGAGGAGCCCTGCACTTGCCATTCCCTTCCCTATGACAGAGCTCTCACGGCTGGAGGGCTTGGCAGCGGGCACCCCACCGGCCCCTAAGCCCTCCGCAAGGACGCCTGGGGACTAGGTGCAAAGGCAAGGCAGGAGTGGAGCTGAGGCCAGGAAGGCGCCAGGAGCGTCTGCCTGTCTGGCGCAGCCTGCTCCTTCCCGGGCAGGAAGCCTAGCAGCGAGGCAAGTCTGGGCAAGGCTCGCCCAGGGCAGAGCAGCCTCACGCCAGCAACTCTGCCAGATCGGCCCTCTGAGCAGAGCTGGAGCTCTGCCGTACTGGAGGCTCACCGGGCTCCGCCCAAGGAGTGATTGCAGACGCACGCAGCTGGGCTGCCTCCTCTTCTCCCGAGGAGGCTCGCTTCCCGCGTGCTGTGCACCAGGCTTCCAGGCGGGGGCGCCCCGCGCCTCCTACAGGTCTTGGCTCAGGGGCTGCTTCCCTGGAGCTGGGGCTGCCGGCGGGAGCCCAGACACGCAGGGGCAGGCCCCACCACCTGCACACGTCTCTGCTGGGGAGCAGAGCGCTAGGGACATGACGTCTGTCAGGCAACTTCTGGGCGCCCACGGAGTCAGCCTCCGGGAGTGTGGGGCTGCAGACCACAGCCAGGGGACCTGGGAGCCTTGTGCTCTCCGTGCGGCGCTGAGTCTGGGCGGCCAAGCAACCGCTGGTGGAGCCCTGCACTTGCCCTCCCCCTGCCCTCTACGAGAGGCCTCACTGCTGGAGGGCTTGGCAGTGTGCAAGCCACCGGCTCCTAAGCCTTCCCCAAGGACGCCCGGGGCCTAGATGCAAAGGCAAGGCAGGAGTGGAGCTGAGGCCAGGAAGGCGCCAGGGGCCTCTCCCAGCATCGCACAGCCTGCTCCTTCCCGGGCAGCAAGCCTAGCAGCGAGGCAAGCCTGGGCAAGTCTCGCCCAGGGCAGAGCAGCCTCGCGCAAGGCACTTGACTAGATCCGGCCTCTGAGCAGAGCTGGAGCTCTGCCGTCCTGGAGGCACACTCGGCTCGGCCCAAGCAGGGATTGCAGCTGCACGCGGCTTGGCTCCCTCGACTCTTCCCAAGGAGGCTCGCTTCCAAGCGGACCGTGCACTTGGCTTCCAGGCAGGGACGCCCCGCGCCTCCTGCAGGTCTTGGCACAGGGGCTGCTTCCCCTGAGCGGAGGCTGTGGGCGGCAGCCCAGACACGCAGGGGCAGGCCCCAACCACCTGCACACGTCTCTGCTGGTTGGGAGAGCACTAGGGAAATGACGTCTGTCAGACACCTTCTGGGCGCTCACGGAGTCAGCCTCCGGGTGTGTGGGGCTGCAGACCACAGCCAGGGGCCCTGGGAAGCCTGGTGCTCTCCGTGCTGAGCTGAGTCTGGGCGGCCAAGCGAGCGCTGGAGGAGCCCTGCACTTGCCATTCCCTTCCCTATGACAGAGCTCTCACGGCTGGAGGGCTTGGCAGCGGGCACCCCACCGGCCCCTAAGCCCTCCGCAAGGACGCCTGGGGACTAGGTGCAAAGGCAAGGCAGGAGTGGAGCTGAGGCCAGGAAGGCGCCAGGAGCGTCTGCCTGTCTCGCGCAGCCTGCTCCTTCCCGGGCAGGAAGCCTAGCAGCGAGGCAAGTCTGGGCGAGGCTCGCCCAGGGCAGAGCAGCCTCACACCAGCAACTCTGCCAGATCGGGCCTCTGAGCAGAGCTGGAGCTCTGCCGTACTGGAGGCTCACTGGGCTCCGCCCAAGGAGTGATTGCAGACGCACGCAGCTGGGCTGCCTCCTCTTCTCCCGAGGAGGCTCGCTTCCCGCGTGCTGTGCACCAGGCTTCCAGGCGGGGGCGCCCCGCGCCTCCTACAGGTCTTGGCTCAGGGGCTGCTTCCCTGGAGCTGGGGCTGCCGGCGGGAGCCCAGACACGCAGGGGCAGGCCCCACCACCTGCACACGTCTCTGCTGGGGAGCAGAGCGCTAGGGACATGACGTCTGTCAGGCACCTTCTGGGCGCCCACGGAGTCAGCCTCCGGGAGTGTGGGGCTGCAGACCACAGCCAGGGGACCTGGGAGCCTTGTGCTCTCCGTGCGGCGCTGAGTCTGGGCGGCCAAGCAACCGCTGGTGGAGCCCTGCACTTGCCCTCCCCTCCCCTCTACGAGAGGCCTCACTGCTGGAGGGCTTGGCAGTGTGCAAGCCACCGGCTCCTAAGCCTTCCCCAAGGACGCCCGGGGCCTAGATGCAAAGGCAAGGCAGGAGTGGAGCTGAGGCCAGGAAGGCGCCAGTGGCCTCTCCCAGCATCGCACAGCCTGCTCCTTCCTGGGCAGCAAGCCTAGCAGCGAGGCAAGCGTGGGCAAGTCTCGCCCAGGGCAGAGCAGCCTCGCGCAAGGCACTTGACTAGATCTGGCCTCTGAACAGAGCTGGAACTCTGCCGTCCTGGAGGCACACTCGGCTCGGCCCAAGCAGGGATTGCAGCTGCACGCGACTTGGCTCCCTCGACTCTTCCCAAGGAGGCTCGCTTCCAAGCGGACTGTGCACTTGGCTTCCAGGCAGGGACGCCCCGCGCCTCCTGCAGGTCTTGGCACAGGGGCTGCTTCCCCTGAGCGGAGGCTGTGGGCGGCAGCCCAGACACGCAGGGGCAGGCCCCAACCACCTGCACACGTCTCTGCTGGTTGGGAGAGCACTAGGGAAATGACGTCTGTCAGACACCTTCTGGGCGCTCACGGAGTCAGCCTCCGGGTGTGTGGGGCTGCAGACCACAGCCAGGGGCCCTGGGAAGCCTGGTGCTCTCCGTGCTGTGCTGAGTCTGGGCGGCCAAGCGAGTGCTGGAGGAGCCCTGCACTTGCCATTCCCTTCCCTATGACAGAGCTCTCACGGCTGGAGGGCTTGGCAGCGGGCACCCCACCGGCCCCTAAGCCCTCCGCAAGGACGCCTGGGGACTAGGTGCAAAGGCAAGGCAGGAGTGGAGCTGAGGCCAGGAAGGCGCCAGGAGCGTCTGCCTGTCTGGCGCAGCCTGCTCCTTCCCGGGCAGGAAGCCTAGCAGCGAGGCAAGTCTGGGCAAGGCTCGCCCAGGGCAGAGCAGCCTCACGCCAGCAACTCTGCCAGATCGGCCCTCTGAGCAGAGCTGGAGCTCTGCCGTACTGGAGGCTCACCGGGCTCCGCCCAAGGAGTGATTGCAGACGCACGCAGCTGGGCTGCCTCCTCTTCTCCCGAGGAGGCTCGCTTCCCGCGTGCTGTGCACCAGGCTTCCAGGCGGGGGCGCCCCACGCCTCCTACAGGTCTTGGCTCAGGGGCTGCTTCCCTGGAGCTGGGGCTGCCGGCGGGAGCCCAGACACGCAGGGGCAGGCCCCACCACCTGCACACGTCTCTGCTGGGGAGCAGAGCGCTAGGGACATGACGTCTGTCAGGCAACTTCTGGGCGCCCACGGAGTCAGCCTCCGGGAGTGTGGGGCTGCAGACCACAGCCAGGGGACCTGGGAGCCTTGTGCTCTCCGTGCGGCGCTGAGTCTGGGCGGCCAAGCAACCGCTGGTGGAGCCCTGCACTTGCCCTCCCCTGCCCTCTACGAGAGGCCTCACTGCTGGAGGGCTTGGCAGTGTGCAAGCCACCGGCTCCTAAGCCTTCCCCAAGGACGCCCGGGGCCTAGATGCAAAGGCAAGGCAGGAGTGGAGCTGAGGCCAGGAAGGCGCCAGGGGCCTCTCCCAGCATCGCACAGCCTGCTCCTTCCCGGGCAGCAAGCCTAGCAGCGAGGCAAGCCTGGGCAAGTCTCGCCCAGGGCAGAGCAGCCTCGCGCAAGGCACTTGACTAGATCCGGCCTCTGAGCAGAGCTGGAGCTCTGCCGTCCTGGAGGCACACTCGGCTCGGCCCAAGCAGGGATTGCAGCTGCACGCGGCTTGGCTCCCTCGACTCTTCCCAAGGAGGCTCGCTTCCAAGCGGACCGTGCACTTGGCTTCCAGGCAGGGACGCCCCGCGCCTCCTGCAGGTCTTGGCACAGGGGCTGCTTCCCCTGAGCGGAGGCTGTGGGCGGCAGCCCAGACACGCAGGGGCAGGCCCCAACCACCTGCACACGTCTCTGCTGGTTGGGAGAGCACTAGGGAAATGACGTCTGTCAGACACCTTCTGGGCGCTCACGGAGTCAGCCTCCGGGTGTGTGGGGCTGCAGACCACAGCCAGGGGCCCTGGGAAGCCTGGTGCTCTCCGTGCTGAGCTGAGTCTGGGCGGCCAAGCGAGCGCTGGAGGAGCCCTGCACTTGCCATTCCCTTCCCTATGACAGAGCTCTCACGGCTGGAGGGCTTGGCAGCGGGCACCCCACCGGCCCCTAAGCCCTCCGCAAGGACGCCTGGGGACTAGGTGCAAAGGCAAGGCAGGAGTGGAGCTGAGGCCAGGAAGGCGCCAGGAGCGTCTGCCTGTCTCGCGCAGCCTGCTCCTTCCCGGGCAGGAAGCCTAGCAGCGAGGCAAGTCTGGGCGAGGCTCGCCCAGGGCAGAGCAGCCTCACGCCAGCAACTCTGCCAGATCGGGCCTCTGAGCAGAGCTGGAGCTCTGCCGTACTGGAGGCTCACTGGGCTCCGCCCAAGGAGTGATTGCAGACGCACGCAGCTGGGCTGCCTCCTCTTCTCCCGAGGAGGCTCGCTTCCCGCGTGCTGTGCACCAGGCTTCCAGGCGGGGGCGCCCCGCGCCTCCTACAGGTCTTGGCTCAGGGGCTGCTTCCCTGGAGCTGGGGCTGCCGGCGGGAGCCCAGACACGCAGGGGCAGGCCCCACCACCTGCACACGTCTCTGCTGGGGAGCAGAGCGCTAGGGACATGACGTCTGTCAGGCACCTTCTGGGCGCCCACGGAGTCAGCCTCCGGGAGTGTGGGGCTGCAGACCACAGCCAGGGGACCTGGGAGCCTTGTGCTCTCCGTGCGGCGCTGAGTCTGGGCGGCCAAGCAACCGCTGGTGGAGCCCTGCACTTGCCCTCCCCTCCCCTCTACGAGAGGCCTCACTGCTGGAGGGCTTGGCAGTGTGCAAGCCACCGGCTCCTAAGCCTTCCCCAAGGACGCCCGGGGCCTAGATGCAAAGGCAAGGCAGGAGTGGAGCTGAGGCCAGGAAGGCGCCAGTGGCCTCTCCCAGCATCGCACAGCCTGCTCCTTCCTGGGCAGCAAGCCTAGCAGCGAGGCAAGCGTGGGCAAGTCTCGCCCAGGGCAGAGCAGCCTCGCGCAAGGCACTTGACTAGATCTGGCCTCTGAACAGAGCTGGAACTCTGCCGTCCTGGAGGCACACTCGGCTCGGCCCAAGCAGGGATTGCAGCTGCACGCGACTTGGCTCCCTCGACTCTTCCCAAGGAGGCTCGCTTCCAAGCGGACTGTGCACTTGGCTTCCAGGCAGGGACGCCCCGCGCCTCCTGCAGGTCTTGGCACAGGGGCTGCTTCCCCTGAGCGGAGGCTGTGGGCGGCAGCCCAGACACGCAGGGGCAGGCCCCAACCACCTGCACACGTCTCTGCTGGTTGGGAGAGCACTAGGGAAATGACGTCTGTCAGACACCTTCTGGGCGCTCACGGAGTCAGCCTCCGGGTGTGTGGGGCTGCAGACCACAGCCAGGGGCCCTGGGAAGCCTGGTGCTCTCCGTGCTGTGCTGAGTCTGGGCGGCCAAGCGAGTGCTGGAGGAGCCCTGCACTTGCCATTCCCTTCCCTATGACAGAGCTCTCACGGCTGGAGGGCTTGGCAGCGGGCACCCCACCGGCCCCTAAGCCCTCCGCAAGGACGCCTGGGGACTAGGTGCAAAGGCAAGGCAGGAGTGGAGCTGAGGCCAGGAAGGCGCCAGGAGCGTCTGCCTGTCTGGCGCAGCCTGCTCCTTCCCGGGCAGGAAGCCTAGCAGCGAGGCAAGTCTGGGCAAGGCTCGCCCAGGGCAGAGCAGCCTCACGCCAGCAACTCTGCCAGATCGGCCCTCTGAGCAGAGCTGGAGCTCTGCCGTACTGGAGGCTCACCGGGCTCCGCCCAAGGAGTGATTGCAGACGCACGCAGCTGGGCTGCCTCCTCTTCTCCCGAGGAGGCTCGCTTCCCGCGTGCTGTGCACCAGGCTTCCAGGCGGGGGCGCCCCGCGCCTCCTACAGGTCTTGGCTCAGGGGCTGCTTCCCTGGAGCTGGGGCTGCCGGCGGGAGCCCAGACACGCAGGGGCAGGCCCCACCACCTGCACACGTCTCTGCTGGGGAGCAGAGCGCTAGGGACATGACGTCTGTCAGGCAACTTCTGGGCGCCCACGGAGTCAGCCTCCGGGAGTGTGGGGCTGCAGACCACAGCCAGGGGACCTGGGAGCCTTGTGCTCTCCGTGCGGCGCTGAGTCTGGGCGGCCAAGCAACCGCTGGTGGAGCCCTGCACTTGCCCTCCCCTGCCCTCTACGAGAGGCCTCACTGCTGGAGGGCTTGGCAGTGTGCAAGCCACCGGCTCCTAAGCCTTCCCCAAGGACGCCCGGGGCCTAGATGCAAAGGCAAGGCAGGAGTGGAGCTGAGGCCAGGAAGGCGCCAGGGGCCTCTCCCAGCATCGCACAGCCTGCTCCTTCCCGGGCAGCAAGCCTAGCAGCGAGGCAAGCCTGGGCAAGTCTCGCCCAGGGCAGAGCAGCCTCGCGCAAGGCACTTGACTAGATCCGGCCTCTGAGCAGAGCTGGAGCTCTGCCGTCCTGGAGGCACACTCGGCTCGGCCCAAGCAGGGATTGCAGCTGCACGCGGCTTGGCTCCCTCGACTCTTCCCAAGGAGGCTCGCTTCCAAGCGGACCGTGCACTTGGCTTCCAGGCAGGGACGCCCCGCGCCTCCTGCAGGTCTTGGCACAGGGGCTGCTTCCCCTGAGCGGAGGCTGTGGGCGGCAGCCCAGACACGCAGGGGCAGGCCCCAACCACCTGCACACGTCTCTGCTGGTGGGGAGAGCACTAGGGAAATGACGTCTGTCAGACACCTTCTGGGCGCTCACGGAGTCAGCCTCCGGGTGTGTGGGGCTGCAGACCACAGCCAGGGGCCCTGGGAAGCCTGGTGCTCTCCGTGCTGAGCTGAGTCTGGGCGGCCAAGCGAGCGCTGGAGGAGCCCTGCACTTGCCATTCCCTTCCCTATGACAGAGCTCTCACGGCTGGAGGGCTTGGCAGCGGGCACCCCACCGGCCCCTAAGCCCTCCGCAAGGACGCCTGGGGACTAGGTGCAAAGGCAAGGCAGGAGTGGAGCTGAGGCCAGGAAGGCGCCAGGAGCGTCTGCCTGTCTCGCGCAGCCTGCTCCTTCCCGGGCAGGAAGCCTAGCAGCGAGGCAAGTCTGGGCGAGGCTCGCCCAGGGCAGAGCAGCCTCACGCCAGCAACTCTGCCAGATCGGGCCTCTGAGCAGAGCTGGAGCTCTGCCGTACTGGAGGCTCACTGGGCTCCGCCCAAGGAGTGATTGCAGACGCACGCAGCTGGGCTGCCTCCTCTTCTCCCAAGGAGGCTCGCTTCCCGCGTGCTGTGCACCAGGCTTCCAGGCGGGGGCGCCCCGCGCCTCCTACAGGTCTTGGCTCAGGGGCTGCTTCCCTGGAGCTGGGGCTGCCGGCGGGAGCCCAGACACGCAGGGGCAGGCCCCACCACCTGCACACGTCTCTGCTGGGGAGCAGAGCGCTAGGGACATGACGTCTGTCAGGCACCTTCTGGGCGCCCACGGAGTCAGCCTCCGGGAGTGTGGGGCTGCAGACCACAGCCAGGGGACCTGGGAGCCTTGTGCTCTCCGTGCGGCGCTGAGTCTGGGCGGCCAAGCAACCGCTGGTGGAGCCCTGCACTTGCCCTCCCCTCCCCTCTACGAGAGGCCTCACTGCTGGAGGGCTTGGCAGTGTGCAAGCCACCGGCTCCTAAGCCTTCCCCAAGGACGCCCGGGGCCTAGATGCAAAGGCAAGGCAGGAGTGGAGCTGAGGCCAGGAAGGCGCCAGTGGCCTCTCCCAGCATCGCACAGCCTGCTCCTTCCTGGGCAGCAAGCCTAGCAGCGAGGCAAGCGTGGGCAAGTCTCGCCCAGGGCAGAGCAGCCTCGCGCAAGGCACTTGACTAGATCTGGCCTCTGAACAGAGCTGGAACTCTGCCGTCCTGGAGGCACACTCGGCTCGGCCCAAGCAGGGATTGCAGCTGCACGCGACTTGGCTCCCTCGACTCTTCCCAAGGAGGCTCGCTTCCAAGCGGACTGTGCACTTGGCTTCCAGGCAGGGACGCCCCGCGCCTCCTGCAGGTCTTGGCACAGGGGCTGCTTCCCCTGAGCGGAGGCTGTGGGCGGCAGCCCAGACACGCAGGGGCAGGCCCCAACCACCTGCACACGTCTCTGCTGGTTGGGAGAGCACTAGGGAAATGACGTCTGTCAGACACCTTCTGGGCGCTCACGGAGTCAGCCTCCGGGTGTGTGGGGCTGCAGACCACAGCCAGGGGCCCTGGGAAGCCTGGTGCTCTCCGTGCTGTGCTGAGTCTGGGCGGCCAAGCGAGTGCTGGAGGAGCCCTGCACTTGCCATTCCCTTCCCTATGACAGAGCTCTCACGGCTGGAGGGCTTGGCAGCGGGCACCCCACCGGCCCCTAAGCCCTCCGCAAGGACGCCTGGGGACTAGGTGCAAAGGCAAGGCAGGAGTGGAGCTGAGGCCAGGAAGGCGCCAGGAGCGTCTGCCTGTCTGGCGCAGCCTGCTCCTTCCCGGGCAGGAAGCCTAGCAGCGAGGCAAGTCTGGGCAAGGCTCGCCCAGGGCAGAGCAGCCTCACGCCAGCAACTCTGCCAGATCGGCCCTCTGAGCAGAGCTGGAGCTCTGCCGTACTGGAGGCTCACCGGGCTCCGCCCAAGGAGTGATTGCAGACGCACGCAGCTGGGCTGCCTCCTCTTCTCCCGAGGAGGCTCGCTTCCCGCGTGCTGTGCACCAGGCTTCCAGGCGGGGGCGCCCCGCGCCTCCTACAGGTCTTGGCTCAGGGGCTGCTTCCCTGGAGCTGGGGCTGCCGGCGGGAGCCCAGACACGCAGGGGCAGGCCCCACCACCTGCACACGTCTCTGCTGGGGAGCAGAGCGCTAGGGACATGACGTCTGTCAGGCAACTTCTGGGCGCCCACGGAGTCAGCCTCCGGGAGTGTGGGGCTGCAGACCACAGCCAGGGGACCTGGGAGCCTTGTGCTCTCCGTGCGGCGCTGAGTCTGGGCGGCCAAGCAACCGCTGGTGGAGCCCTGCACTTGCCCTCCCCTGCCCTCTACGAGAGGCCTCACTGCTGGAGGGCTTGGCAGTGTGCAAGCCACCGGCTCCTAAGCCTTCCCCAAGGACGCCCGGGGCCTAGATGCAAAGGCAAGGCAGGAGTGGAGCTGAGGCCAGGAAGGCGCCAGGGGCCTCTCCCAGCATCGCACAGCCTGCTCCTTCCCGGGCAGCAAGCCTAGCAGCGAGGCAAGCCTGGGCAAGTCTCGCCCAGGGCAGAGCAGCCTCGCGCAAGGCACTTGACTAGATCCGGCCTCTGAGCAGAGCTGGAGCTCTGCCGTCCTGGAGGCACACTCGGCTCGGCCCAAGCAGGGATTGCAGCTGCACGCGGCTTGGCTCCCTCGACTCTTCCCAAGGAGGCTCGCTTCCAAGCGGACCGTGCACTTGGCTTCCAGGCAGGGACGCCCCGCGCCTCCTGCAGGTCTTGGCACAGGGGCTGCTTCCCCTGAGCGGAGGCTGTGGGCGGCAGCCCAGACACGCAGGGGCAGGCCCCAACCACCTGCACACGTCTCTGCTGGTTGGGAGAGCACTAGGGAAATGACGTCTGTCAGACACCTTCTGGGCGCTCACGGAGTCAGCCTCCGGGTGTGTGGGGCTGCAGACCACAGCCAGGGGACCTGGGAGCCTTGTGCTCTCCGTGCGGCGCTGAGTCTGGGCGGCCAAGCAACCGCTGGTGGAGCCCTGCACTTGCCCTCCCCTCCCCTCTACGAGAGGCCTCACTGCTGGAGGGCTTGGCAGTGTGTAAGCCACCGGCTCCTAAGCCTTCCCCAAGGACGCCCGGGGCCTAGATGCAAAGGCAAGGCAGGAGTGGAGCTGAGGCCAGGAAGGCGCCAGTGGCCTCTCCCAGCATCGCACAGCCTGCTCCTTCCTGGGCAGCAAGCCTAGCAGCGAGGCAAGCCTGGGCAAGTCTCGCCCAGGGCAGAGCAGCCTCGCGCAAGGCACTTGACTAGATCTGGCCTCTGAACAGAGCTGGAGCTCTGCCGTCCTGGAGGCACACTCGGCTCGGCCCAAGCAGGGATTGCAGCTGCACGTGACTTGGCTCCCTCGACTCTTCCCAAGGAGGCTCGCTTCCAAGCGGACTGTGCACTTGGCTTCCAGGCAGGGACGCCCCGCGCCTCCTGCAGGTCTTGGCACAGGGGCTGCTTCCCCTGAGCGGAGGCTGTGGGCGGCAGCCCAGACACGCAGGGGCAGGCCCCAATCACCTGCACACGTCTCTGCTGGTTGGGAGAGCACTAGGGAAATGACGTCTGTCAGACACCTTCTGGGCGCTCACGGAGTCAGCCTCCGGGTGTGTGGGGCTGCAGACCACAGCCAGGGGCCCTGGGAAGCCTGGTGCTCTCCGTGCTGTGCTGAGTCTGGGCGGCCAAGCGAGTGCTGGAGGAGCCCTGCACTTGCCATTCCCTTCCCTATGACAGAGCTCTCACGGCTGGAGGGCTTGGCAGCGGGCACCCCACCGGCCCCTAAGCCCTCCGCAAGGACGCCTGGGGACTAGGTGCAAAGGCAAGGCAGGAGTGGAGCTGAGGCCAGGAAGGGGCCAGGAGCGTCTGCCTGTCTCGCGCAGCCTGCTCCTACCCGGGCAGGAAGCCTAGCAGCGAGGCAAGTCTGGGCGAGGCTCGCCCAGGGCAGAGCAGCCTCACGCCAGCAACTCTGCCAGATCGGGCCTCTGAGCAGAGCTGGAGCTCTGCCGTACTGGAGGCTCACTGGGCTCCGCCCAAGGAGTGATTGCAGACGCACGCAGCTGGGCTGCCTCCTCTTCTCCCGAGGAGGCTCGCTTCCCGCGTGCTGTACACCAGGCTTCCAGGCGGGGGCGCCCCGCGCCTCCTACAGGTCTTGGCTCAGGGGCTCCTTCCCTGGAGCTGGGGCTGCCGCCGGGAGCCCAGACACGCAGGGGCAGGCCCCACCACCTGCACACGTCTCTGCTGGGGAGCAGAGTGCTAGGGACATGACGTCTGTCAGGCACCTTCTGGGCGCCCACGGAGTCAGCCTCCGGGAGTGTGGGGCTGCAGACCACAGCCAGGGGACCTGGGAGCCTTGTGCTCTCCGTGCGGCGCTGAGTCTGGGCGGCCAAGCAACCGCTGGTGGAGCCCTGCACTTGCCCTCCCCTCCCCTCTACGAGAGGCCTCACTGCTGGAGGGCTTGGCAGTGTGCAAGCCACCGGCTCCTAAGCCTTCCCCAAGGACGCCCGGGGCCTAGATGCAAAGGCAAGGCAGGAGTGGAGCTGAGGCCAGGAAGGCGCCAGGGGCCTCTCCCAGCATCGCACAGCCTGCTCCTTCCCGGGCAGCAAGCCTAGCAGCGAGGCAAGCCTGGGCAAGTCTCGCCCAGGGCAGAGCAGCCTCGCGCAAGGCACTTGACTAGATCCGGCCTCTGAGCAGAGCTGGAGCTCTGCCGTCCTGGAGGCACACTCGGCTCGGCCCAAGCAGGGATTGCAGCTGCACGCGGCTTGGCTCCCTTGACTCTTCCCAAGGAGGCTCGCTTCCAAGCGGACCGTGCACTTGGCTTCCAGGCAGGGACGCCCCACGCCTCCTGCAGGTCTTGGCACAGGGGCTGCTTCCCCTGAGCGGAGGCTGTGGGCGGCAGCCCAGACACGCAGGGGCAGGCCCCAACCACCTGCACACGTCTCTGCTGGTTGGGAGAGCACTAGGGAAATGACGTCTGTCAGACACCTTCTGGGCGCTCACGGAGTCAGCCTCCGGGTGTGTGGGGCTGCAGACCACAGCCAGGGGCCCTGGGAAGCCTGGTGCTCTCCGTGCTGAGCTGAGTCTGGGCGGCCAAGCGAGCGCTGGAGGAGCCCTGCACTTGCCATTCCCTTCCCTATGACAGAGCTCTCACGGCTGGAGGGCTTGGCAGCGGGCACCCCACCGGCCCCTAAGCCCTCCGCAAGGACGCCTGGGGACTAGGTGCAAAGGCAAGGCAGGAGTGGAGCTGAGGCCAGGAAGGCGCCAGGAGCGTCTGCCTGTCTGGCGCAGCCTGCTCCTTCCCGGGCAGGAAGCCTAGCAGCGAGGCAAGTCTGGGCAAGGCTCGCCCAGGGCAGAGCAGCCTCACGCCAGCAACTCTGCCAGATCGGGCCTCTGAGCAGAGCTGGAACTCTGCCGTACTGGAGGCTCACAGGGCTCCGCCCAAGGAGTGATTGCAGACGCACGCAGCTGGGCTGCCTCCTCTTCTCCCGAGGAGGCTCGCTTCCCGCGTGCTGTGCACTAGGCTTCCAGGCGGGGGCGCCCCGCGCATCCTACACGTCTTGGCTCAGGGGCTGCTTCCCTGGAGCTGGGGCTGCCGGCGGGAGCCCAGACACGCAGGGGCAGGCCCCACCACCTGCACACGTCTCTGCTGGGGAGCAGAGCGCTAGGGACATGACGTCTGTCAGGCACCTTCTGGGCGCCCACGGAGTCAGCCTCCGGGAGTGTGGGGCTGCAGACCACAGCCAGGGGACCTGGGAGCCTTGTGCTCTCCGTGCGGCGCTGAGTCTGGGCGGCCAAGCAACCGCTGGTGGAGCCCTGCACTTGCCCTCCCCTGCCCTCTACGAGAGGCCTCACTGCTGGAGGGCTTGGCAGTGTGCAAGCCACCGGCTCCTAAGCCTTCCCCAAGGACGCCCGGGGCCTAGATGCAAAGGCAAGGCAGGAGTGGAGCTGAGGCCAGGAAGGCGCCAGTGGCCTCTCCCAGCATCGCACAGCCTGCTCCTTCCCGGGCAGCAAGCCTAGCAGCGAGGCAAGCCTGGGCAAGTCTCGCCCAGGGCAGAGCAGCCTCGCGCAAGGCACTTGACTAGATCCGGCCTCTGAGCAGAGCTGGAGCTCTGCCGTCCTGGAGGCACACTCGGCTCGGCCCAAGCAGGGATTGCAGCTGCACGCGGCTTGGCTCCCTCGACTCTTCCCAAGGAGGCTCGCTTCCAAGCGGACTGTGCACTTGGCTTCCAGGCAGGGACGCCCCGCGCCTCCTGCAGGTCTTGGCACAGGGGCTGCTTCCCCTGAGCGGAGGCTGTGGGCGGCAGCCCAGACACGCAGGGGCAGGCCCCAACCACCTGCACACGTCTCTGCTGGTGGGGAGAGCACTCGGGAAATGACGTCTGTCAGGCACCTTCTGGGCGCTCACGGAGTCAGCCTCCGGGTGTGTGGGGCTGCAGACCGCAGCCAGGGGCCCTGGGAGCCTGGGGCTCTCCGTGCTGTGCTGAGTCCGGGCGGCCAAGCGAGCGCTGGAGGAGCCCTGCACTTGCCATTCCCTTCCCTATGACAGAGCTCTCACGGCTGGAGGGCTTGGCAGCGTGCAACCCACCGGCCCCTAAGCCCTCCGCAAGGACGCCTGGGGACTAGGTGCAAAGGCAAGGCAGGAGTGGAGCTGAGGCCAGGAAGGCGCCAGGAGCGTCTGCCTGTCTGGCGCAGCCTGCTCCTTCCCGGGCAGGAAGCCCAGCAGCGAGGCAAGTCTGGGCAAGGCTCGCCCAGGGCAGAGCAGCCTCACGCCAGCAACTCTGCCAGATCGGGCCTCTGAGCAGAGCTGGAGCTCTGCCGTACTGGAGGCTCACTGGGCTCCGCCCAAGGAGTGAGTGCAGACGCACGCAGCTGGGCTGCCTCCTCTTCTCCCGAGGAGGCTCGCTTCCCGCCTGCTGTGCACTAGGCTTCCAGGCGGGGGCGCCCCGCGCCTCCTACAGGTCTTGGCTCAGGGGCTGCTTCCCTGGAGCTGGGGCTGCCGGCGGGAGCCCAGACACGCAGGGGCAGGCCCCACCACCTGCACACGTCTCTGCTGGGGAGGAGAGCGCTAGGGACATGTCGTCTGTCAGGCACCTTCTGGGCGCCCACGGAGTCAGCCTCCGGGAGTGTGGGGATGCAGACCACAGCCAGGGGACCTGGGAGCCTTGTGCTCTCCGTGCGGCGCTGAGTCTGGGCGGCCAAGCACCCGCTGGAGGAGCCCTGCTCTTGCCCTCCCCTCCCCTCTAAGAGAGGCCTCACTGCTGGAGGGCTTGGCAGTGTGCAAGCCACCGGCTCCTAAGCCTTCCCCACGGACGGCTGGGGCCTAGATGCAAAGGCAAGGCAGGAGTGGAGCTGAGGCCAGGAAGGCGCCAGTGGCCTCTCCCAGCATCGCACAGCCTGCTCCTTCCTGGGCAGCAAGCCTAGCAGCGAGGCAAGCCTGGGCAAGTCTCGCCCAGGGCAGAGCAGCCTCGCGCAAGGCACTTGACTAGATCCGGCCTCTGAGCAGAGCTGGAGCTCTGCCGTCCTGGAGGCACACTCGGCTCGGCCCAAGCAGGGATTGCAGCTGCACGCGGCTTGGCTCCCTCGACTCTTCCCAAGGAGGCTCGCTTCCAAGCGGACTGTGCACTTGGCTTCCAGGCAGGGACGCCCCGCGCCTCCTGCAGGTCTTGGCACAGGGGCTGCTTCCCCTGAGCGGAGGCTGTGGGCGGCAGCCCAGACACGCAGGGGCAGGCCCCAACCACCTGCACACGTCTCTGCTGGTGGGGAGAGCACTCGGGAAATGACGTCTGTCAGGCACCTTCTGGGCGCTCACGGAGTCAGCCTCCGGGTGTGTGGGGCTGCAGACCGCAGCCAGGGGCCCTGGGAGCCTGGGGCTCTCCGTGCTGTACTGAGTCCGGGCGGCCAAGCGAGCGCTGGAGGAGCCCTGCACTTGCCATTCCCTTCCCTATGACAGAGCTCTCACGGCTGGAGGGCTTGGCAGCGGGCACCCCACCGGCCCCTAAGCCCTCCGCAAGGACGCCTGGGGACTAGGTGCAAAGGCAAGGCAGGAGTGGAGCTGAGGCCAGGAAGGCGCCAGGAGCGTCTGCCTGTCTGGCGCAGCCTGCTCCTTCCCGGGCAGGAAGCCCAGCAGCGAGGCAAGTCTGGGCAAGGCTCGCCCAGGGCAGAGCAGCCTCACGCCAGCAACTCTGCCAGATCGGGCCTCTGAGCAGAGCTGGAGCTCTGCCGTACTGGAGGCTCACTGGGCTCCGCCCAAGGAGTGAGTGCAGACGCACGCAGCTGGGCTGCCTCCTCTTCTCCCGAGGAGGCTCGCTTCCCGCGTGCTGTGCACCAGGCTTCCAGGCGGGGGCGCCCCGCGCCTCCTACAGGTCTTGGCTCAGGGGCTGCTTCCCTGGAGCTGGGGCTGCCGGCGGGAGCCCAGACACGCAGGGGCAGGCCCCACCACCTGCACACGTCTCTGCTGGGGAGCAGAGCGCTAGGGACATGACGTCTGTCAGGCACCTTCTGGGCGCCCACGGAGTCAGCCTCCGGGAGTGTGGGGCTGCAGAGCACAGCCAGGGGACCTGGGAGCCTTGTGCTCTCCGTGCGGCGCTGAGTCTGGGCGGCCAAGCACCCGCTGTAGGAGCCCTGCTCTTGCCCTCCCCTCCCCTCTAAGAGAGGCCTCACTGCTGGAGGGCTTGGCAGTGTGCAAGCCACCGGCTCCTAAGCCTTCCCCACGGACGGCTGGGGCCTAGATGCAAAGGCAAGGCAGGAGTGGAGCTGAGGCCAGGAAGGCGCCAGGGGCCTCTCCCAGCATCGCACAGCCTGCTCCTTCCTGGGCAGCAAGCCTAGCAGCGAGGCAAGCCTGGGCAAGTCTCGCCCAGGGCAGAGCAGCCTCGCGCAAGGCACTTGACTAGATCCGGCCTCTGAGCAGAGCTGGAGCTCTGCCGTCCTGGAGGCACACTCGGCTCGGCCCAAGCAGGGATTGCAGCTGCACGCGGCTTGGCTCCCTCGACTCTTCCCAAGGAGGCTCGCTTCCAAGCGGACTGTGCACTTGGCTTCCAGGCAGGGACGCCCCGCGCCTCCTGCAGGTCTTGGCACAGGGGCTGCTTCCCCTGAGCGGAGGCTGTGGGCGGCAGCCCAGACACGCAGGGGCAGGCCCCAACCACCTGCACACGTCTCTGCTGGTGGGGAGAGCACTCGGGAAATGACGTCTGTCAGGCACCTTCTGGGCGCTCACGGAGTCAGCCTCCGGGTGTGTGGGGCTGCAGACCGCAGCCAGGGGCCCTGGGAGCCTGGGGCTCTCCGTGCTGTGCTGAGTCCGGGCGGCCAAGCGAGCGCTGGAGGAGCCCTGCACTTGCCATTCCCTTCCCTATGACAGAGCTCTCACGGCTGGAGGGCTTGGCAGCGTGCAACCCACCGGCCCCTAAGCCCTCCGCAAGGACGCCTGGGGGCTAGGTGCAAAGGCAAGGCAGGAGTGGAGCTGAGGCCAGGAAGGCGCCAGGAGCGTCTGCCTGTCTGGCGCAGCCTGCTCCTTCCCGGGCAGGAAGCCCAGCAGCGAGGCAAGTCTGGGCAAGGCTCGCCCAGGGCAGAGCAGCCTCACGCCAGCAACTCTGCCAGATCGGGCCTCTGAGCAGAGCTGGAGCTCTGCCGTACTGGAGGCTCACTGGGCTCCGCCCAAGGAGTGAGTGCAGACGCACGCAGCTGGGCTGCCTCCTCTTCTCCCGAGGAGGCTCGCTTCCCGCCTGCTGTGCACTAGGCTTCCAGGCGGGGGCGCCCCGCGCCTCCTACAGGTCTTGGCTCAGGGGCTGCTTCCCTGGAGCTGGGGCTGCCGGCGGGAGCCCAGACACGCAGGGGCAGGCCCCACCACCTGCACACGTCTCTGCTGGGGAGGAGAGCGCTAGGGACATGACGTCTGTCAGGCACCTTCTGGGCGCCCACGGAGTCAGCCTCCGGGAGTGTGGGGCTGCAGACCACAGCCAGGGGCCCTGGGAGCCTTGTGCTCTCCGTGCGGCGCTGAGTCTGGGCGGCCAAGCACCCGCTGGAGGAGCCCTGCTCTTGCCCTCCCCTCCCCTCTAAGAGAGGCCTCACTGCTGGAGGGCTTGGCAGTGTGCAAGCCACCGGCTCCTAAGCCTTCCCCACGGACGGCTGGGGCCTAGATGCAAAGGCAAGGCAGGAGTGGAGCTGAGGCCAGGAAGGCGCCAGTGGCCTCTCCCAGCATCGCACAGCCTGCTCCTTCCTGGGCAGCAAGCCTAGCAGCGAGGCAAGCCTGGGCAAGTCTCGCCCAGGGCAGAGCAGCCTCGCGCAAGGCACTTGACTAGATCCGGCCTCTGAGCAGAGCTGGAGCTCTGCCGTCCTGGAGGCACACTCGGCTCGGCCCAAGCAGGGATTGCAGCTGCACGCGGCTTGGCTCCCTCGACTCTTCCCAAGGAGGCTCGCTTCCAAGCGGACTGTGCACTTGGCTTCCAGGCAGGGACGCCCCGCGCCTCCTGCAGGTCTTGGCACAGGGGCTGCTTCCCCTGAGCGGAGGCTGTGGGCGGCAGCCCAGACACGCAGGGGCAGGCCCCAACCACCTGCACACGTCTCTGCTGGTGGGGAGAGCACTCGGGAAATGACGTCTGTCAGGCACCTTCTGGGCGCTCACGGAGTCAGCCTCCGGGTGTGTGGGGCTGCAGACCGCAGCCAGGGGCCCTGGGAGCCTGGGGCTCTCCGTGCTGTGCTGAGTCCGGGCGGCCAAGCGAGCGCTGGAGGAGCCCTGCACTTGCCATTCCCTTCCCTATGACAGAGCTCTCACGGCTGGAGGGCTTGGCAGCGTGCAACCCACCGGCCCCTAAGCCCTCCGCAAGGACGCCTGGGGGCTAGGTGCAAAGGCAAGGCAGGAGTGGAGCTGAGGCCAGGAAGGCGCCAGGAGCGTCTGCCTGTCTGGCGCAGCCTGCTCCTTCCCGGGCAGGAAGCCCAGCAGCGAGGCAAGTCTGGGCAAGGCTCGCCCAGGGCAGAGCAGCCTCACGCCAGCAACTCTGCCAGATCGGGCCTCTGAGCAGAGCTGGAGCTCTGCCGTACTGGAGGCTCACTGGGCTCCGCCCAAGGAGTGAGTGCAGACGCACGCAGCTGGGCTGCCTCCTCTTCTCCCGAGGAGGCTCGCTTCCCGCCTGCTGTGCACTAGGCTTCCAGGCGGGGGCGCCCCGCGCCTCCTACAGGTCTTGGCTCAGGGGCTGCTTCCCTGGAGCTGGGGCTGCCGGCGGGAGCCCAGACACGCAGGGGCAGGCCCCACCACCTGCACACGTCTCTGCTGGGGAGGAGAGCGCTAGGGACATGACGTCTGTCAGGCACCTTCTGGGCGCCCACGGAGTCAGCCTCCGGGAGTGTGGGGCTGCAGACCACAGCCAGGGGCCCTGGGAGCCTTGTGCTCTCCGTGCGGCGCTGAGTCTGGGCGGCCAAGCACCCGCTGGAGGAGCCCTGCTCTTGCCCTCCCCTCCCCTCTAAGAGAGGCCTCACTGCTGGAGGGCTTGGCAGTGTGCAAGCCACCGGCTCCTAAGCCTTCCCCACGGACGGCTGGGGCCTAGATGCAAAGGCAAGGCAGGAGTGGAGCTGAGGCCAGGAAGGCGCCAGTGGCCTCTCCCAGCATCGCACAGCCTGCTCCTTCCTGGGCAGCAAGCCTAGCAGCGAGGCAAGCCTGGGCAAGTCTCGCCCAGGGCAGAGCAGCCTCGCGCAAGGCACTTGACTAGATCCGGCCTCTGAGCAGAGCTGGAGCTCTGCCGTCCTGGAGGCACACTCGGCTCGGCCCAAGCAGGGATTGCAGCTGCACGCGGCTTGGCTCCCTCGACTCTTCCCAAGGAGGCTCGCTTCCAAGCGGACTGTGCACTTGGCTTCCAGGCAGGGACGCCCCGCGCCTCCTGCAGGTCTTGGCACAGGGGCTGCTTCCCCTGAGCGGAGGCTGTGGGCGGCAGCCCAGACACGCAGGGGCAGGCCCCAACCACCTGCACACGTCTCTGCTGGTGGGGAGAGCACTCGGGAAATGACGTCTGTCAGGCACCTTCTGGGCGCTCACGGAGTCAGCCTCCGGGTGTGTGGGGCTGCAGACCGCAGCCAGGGGCCCTGGGAGCCTGGGGCTCTCCGTGCTGTGCTGAGTCCGGGCGGCCAAGCGAGCGCTGGAGGAGCCCTGCACTTGCCATTCCCTTCCCTATGACAGAGCTCTCACGGCTGGAGGGCTTGGCAGCGTGCAACCCACCGGCCCCTAAGCCCTCCGCAAGGACGCCTGGGGGCTAGGTGCAAAGGCAAGGCAGGAGTGGAGCTGAGGCCAGGAAGGCGCCAGGAGCGTCTGCCTGTCTGGCGCAGCCTGCTCCTTCCCGGGCAGGAAGCCCAGCAGCGAGGCAAGTCTGGGCAAGGCTCGCCCAGGGCAGAGCAGCCTCACGCCAGCAACTCTGCCAGATCGGGCCTCTGAGCAGAGCTGGAGCTCTGCCGTACTGGAGGCTCACTGGGCTCCGCCCAAGGAGTGAGTGCAGACGCACGCAGCTGGGCTGCCTCCTCTTCTCCCGAGGAGGCTCGCTTCCCGCCTGCTGTGCACTAGGCTTCCAGGCGGGGGCGCCCCGCGCCTCCTACAGGTCTTGGCTCAGGGGCTGCTTCCCTGGAGCTGGGGCTGCCGGCGGGAGCCCAGACACGCAGGGGCAGGCCCCACCACCTGCACACGTCTCTGCTGGGGAGGAGAGCGCTAGGGACATGACGTCTGTCAGGCACCTTCTGGGCGCCCACGGAGTCAGCCTCCGGGAGTGTGGGGCTGCAGACCACAGCCAGGGGCCCTGGGAGCCTTGTGCTCTCCGTGCGGCGCTGAGTCTGGGCGGCCAAGCACCCGCTGGAGGAGCCCTGCTCTTGCCCTCCCCTCCCCTCTAAGAGAGGCCTCACTGCTGGAGGGCTTGGCAGTGTGCAAGCCACCGGCTCCTAAGCCTTCCCCACGGACGGCTGGGGCCTAGATGCAAAGGCAAGGCAGGAGTGGAGCTGAGGCCAGGAAGGCGCCAGTGGCCTCTCCCAGCATCGCACAGCCTGCTCCTTCCTGGGCAGCAAGCCTAGCAGCGAGGCAAGCCTGGGCAAGTCTCGCCCAGGGCAGAGCAGCCTCGCGCAAGGCACTTGACTAGATCCGGCCTCTGAGCAGAGCTGGAGCTCTGCCGTCCTGGAGGCACACTCGGCTCGGCCCAAGCAGGGATTGCAGCTGCACGCGGCTTGGCTCCCTCGACTCTTCCCAAGGAGGCTCGCTTCCAAGCGGACTGTGCACTTGGCTTCCAGGCAGGGACGCCCCGCGCCTCCTGCAGGTCTTGGCACAGGGGCTGCTTCCCCTGAGCGGAGGCTGTGGGCGGCAGCCCAGACACGCAGGGGCAGGCCCCAACCACCTGCACACGTCTCTGCTGGTGGGGAGAGCACTCGGGAAATGACGTCTGTCAGGCACCTTCTGGGCGCTCACGGAGTCAGCCTCCGGGTGTGTGGGGCTGCAGACCGCAGCCAGGGGCCCTGGGAGCCTGGGGCTCTCCGTGCTGTGCTGAGTCCGGGCGGCCAAGCGAGCGCTGGAGGAGCCCTGCACTTGCCATTCCCTTCCCTATGACAGAGCTCTCACGGCTGGAGGGCTTGGCAGCGTGCAACCCACCGGCCCCTAAGCCCTCCGCAAGGACGCCTGGGGGCTAGGTGCAAAGGCAAGGCAGGAGTGGAGCTGAGGCCAGGAAGGCGCCAGGAGCGTCTGCCTGTCTGGCGCAGCCTGCTCCTTCCCGGGCAGGAAGCCCAGCAGCGAGGCAAGTCTGGGCAAGGCTCGCCCAGGGCAGAGCAGCCTCACGCCAGCAACTCTGCCAGATCGGGCCTCTGAGCAGAGCTGGAGCTCTGCCGTACTGGAGGCTCACTGGGCTCCGCCCAAGGAGTGAGTGCAGACGCACGCAGCTGGGCTGCCTCCTCTTCTCCCGAGGAGGCTCGCTTCCCGCCTGCTGTGCACTAGGCTTCCAGGCGGGGGCGCCCCGCGCCTCCTACAGGTCTTGGCTCAGGGGCTGCTTCCCTGGAGCTGGGGCTGCCGGCGGGAGCCCAGACACGCAGGGGCAGGCCCCACCACCTGCACACGTCTCTGCTGGGGAGGAGAGCGCTAGGGACATGACGTCTGTCAGGCACCTTCTGGGCGCCCACGGAGTCAGCCTCCGGGAGTGTGGGGCTGCAGACCACAGCCAGGGGCCCTGGGAGCCTTGTGCTCTCCGTGCGGCGCTGAGTCTGGGCGGCCAAGCACCCGCTGGAGGAGCCCTGCTCTTGCCCTCCCCTCCCCTCTAAGAGAGGCCTCACTGCTGGAGGGCTTGGCAGTGTGCAAGCCACCGGCTCCTAAGCCTTCCCCACGGACGGCTGGGGCCTAGATGCAAAGGCAAGGCAGGAGTGGAGCTGAGGCCAGGAAGGCGCCAGTGGCCTCTCCCAGCATCGCACAGCCTGCTCCTTCCTGGGCAGCAAGCCTAGCAGCGAGGCAAGCCTGGGCAAGTCTCGCCCAGGGCAGAGCAGCCTCGCGCAAGGCACTTGACTAGATCCGGCCTCTGAGCAGAGCTGGAGCTCTGCCGTCCTGGAGGCACACTCGGCTCGGCCCAAGCAGGGATTGCAGCTGCACGCGGCTTGGCTCCCTCGACTCTTCCCAAGGAGGCTCGCTTCCAAGCGGACTGTGCACTTGGCTTCCAGGCAGGGACGCCCCGCGCCTCCTGCAGGTCTTGGCACAGGGGCTGCTTCCCCTGAGCGGAGGCTGTGGGCGGCAGCCCAGACACGCAGGGGCAGGCCCCAACCACCTGCACACGTCTCTGCTGGTGGGGAGAGCACTCGGGAAATGACGTCTGTCAGGCACCTTCTGGGCGCTCACGGAGTCAGCCTCCGGGTGTGTGGGGCTGCAGACCGCAGCCAGGGGCCCTGGGAGCCTGGGGCTCTCCGTGCTGTGCTGAGTCCGGGCGGCCAAGCGAGCGCTGGAGGAGCCCTGCACTTGCCATTCCCTTCCCTATGACAGAGCTCTCACGGCTGGAGGGCTTGGCAGCGTGCAACCCACCGGCCCCTAAGCCCTCCGCAAGGACGCCTGGGGGCTAGGTGCAAAGGCAAGGCAGGAGTGGAGCTGAGGCCAGGAAGGCGCCAGGAGCGTCTGCCTGTCTGGCGCAGCCTGCTCCTTCCCGGGCAGGAAGCCCAGCAGCGAGGCAAGTCTGGGCAAGGCTCGCCCAGGGCAGAGCAGCCTCACGCCAGCAACTCTGCCAGATCGGGCCTCTGAGCAGAGCTGGAGCTCTGCCGTACTGGAGGCTCACTGGGCTCCGCCCAAGGAGTGAGTGCAGACGCACGCAGCTGGGCTGCCTCCTCTTCTCCCGAGGAGGCTCGCTTCCCGCCTGCTGTGCACTAGGCTTCCAGGCGGGGGCGCCCCGCGCCTCCTACAGGTCTTGGCTCAGGGGCTGCTTCCCTGGAGCTGGGGCTGCCGGCGGGAGCCCAGACACGCAGGGGCAGGCCCCACCACCTGCACACGTCTCTGCTGGGGAGGAGAGCGCTAGGGACATGACGTCTGTCAGGCACCTTCTGGGCGCCCACGGAGTCAGCCTCCGGGAGTGTGGGGCTGCAGACCACAGCCAGGGGCCCTGGGAGCCTTGTGCTCTCCGTGCGGCGCTGAGTCTGGGCGGCCAAGCACCCGCTGGAGGAGCCCTGCTCTTGCCCTCCCCTCCCCTCTAAGAGAGGCCTCACTGCTGGAGGGCTTGGCAGTGTGCAAGCCACCGGCTCCTAAGCCTTCCCCACGGACGGCTGGGGCCTAGATGCAAAGGCAAGGCAGGAGTGGAGCTGAGGCCAGGAAGGCGCCAGTGGCCTCTCCCAGCATCGCACAGCCTGCTCCTTCCTGGGCAGCAAGCCTAGCAGCGAGGCAAGCCTGGGCAAGTCTCGCCCAGGGCAGAGCAGCCTCGCGCAAGGCACTTGACTAGATCCGGCCTCTGAGCAGAGCTGGAGCTCTGCCGTCCTGGAGGCACACTCGGCTCGGCCCAAGCAGGGATTGCAGCTGCACGCGGCTTGGCTCCCTCGACTCTTCCCAAGGAGGCTCGCTTCCAAGCGGACTGTGCACTTGGCTTCCAGGCAGGGACGCCCCGCGCCTCCTGCAGGTCTTGGCACAGGGGCTGCTTCCCCTGAGCGGAGGCTGTGGGCGGCAGCCCAGACACGCAGGGGCAGGCCCCAACCACCTGCACACGTCTCTGCTGGTGGGGAGAGCACTCGGGAAATGACGTCTGTCAGGCACCTTCTGGGCGCTCACGGAGTCAGCCTCCGGGTGTGTGGGGCTGCAGACCGCAGCCAGGGGCCCTGGGAGCCTGGGGCTCTCCGTGCTGTGCTGAGTCCGGGCGGCCAAGCGAGCGCTGGAGGAGCCCTGCACTTGCCATTCCCTTCCCTATGACAGAGCTCTCACGGCTGGAGGGCTTGGCAGCGTGCAACCCACCGGCCCCTAAGCCCTCCGCAAGGACGCCTGGGGGCTAGGTGCAAAGGCAAGGCAGGAGTGGAGCTGAGGCCAGGAAGGCGCCAGGAGCGTCTGCCTGTCTGGCGCAGCCTGCTCCTTCCCGGGCAGGAAGCCCAGCAGCGAGGCAAGTCTGGGCAAGGCTCGCCCAGGGCAGAGCAGCCTCACGCCAGCAACTCTGCCAGATCGGGCCTCTGAGCAGAGCTGGAGCTCTGCCGTACTGGAGGCTCACTGGGCTCCGCCCAAGGAGTGAGTGCAGACGCACGCAGCTGGGCTGCCTCCTCTTCTCCCGAGGAGGCTCGCTTCCCGCCTGCTGTGCACTAGGCTTCCAGGCGGGGGCGCCCCGCGCCTCCTACAGGTCTTGGCTCAGGGGCTGCTTCCCTGGAGCTGGGGCTGCCGGCGGGAGCCCAGACACGCAGGGGCAGGCCCCACCACCTGCACACGTCTCTGCTGGGGAGGAGAGCGCTAGGGACATGACGTCTGTCAGGCACCTTCTGGGCGCCCACGGAGTCAGCCTCCGGGAGTGTGGGGCTGCAGACCACAGCCAGGGGCCCTGGGAGCCTTGTGCTCTCCGTGCGGCGCTGAGTCTGGGCGGCCAAGCACCCGCTGGAGGAGCCCTGCTCTTGCCCTCCCCTCCCCTCTAAGAGAGGCCTCACTGCTGGAGGGCTTGGCAGTGTGCAAGCCACCGGCTCCTAAGCCTTCCCCACGGACGGCTGGGGCCTAGATGCAAAGGCAAGGCAGGAGTGGAGCTGAGGCCAGGAAGGCGCCAGTGGCCTCTCCCAGCATCGCACAGCCTGCTCCTTCCTGGGCAGCAAGCCTAGCAGCGAGGCAAGCCTGGGCAAGTCTCGCCCAGGGCAGAGCAGCCTCGCGCAAGGCACTTGACTAGATCCGGCCTCTGAGCAGAGCTGGAGCTCTGCCGTCCTGGAGGCACACTCGGCTCGGCCCAAGCAGGGATTGCAGCTGCACGCGGCTTGGCTCCCTCGACTCTTCCCAAGGAGGCTCGCTTCCAAGCGGACTGTGCACTTGGCTTCCAGGCAGGGACGCCCCGCGCCTCCTGCAGGTCTTGGCACAGGGGCTGCTTCCCCTGAGCGGAGGCTGTGGGCGGCAGCCCAGACACGCAGGGGCAGGCCCCAACCACCTGCACACGTCTCTGCTGGTGGGGAGAGCACTCGGGAAATGACGTCTGTCAGGCACCTTCTGGGCGCTCACGGAGTCAGCCTCCGGGTGTGTGGGGCTGCAGACCGCAGCCAGGGGCCCTGGGAGCCTGGGGCTCTCCGTGCTGTGCTGAGTCCGGGCGGCCAAGCGAGCGCTGGAGGAGCCCTGCACTTGCCATTCCCTTCCCTATGACAGAGCTCTCACGGCTGGAGGGCTTGGCAGCCTGCAACCCACCGGCCCCTAAGCCCTCCGCAAGGACGCCTGGGGGCTAGGTGCAAAGGCAAGGCAGGAGTGGAGCTGAGGCCAGGAAGGCGCCAGGAGCGTCTGCCTGTCTGGCGCAGCCTGCTCCTTCCCGGGCAGGAAGCCCAGCAGCGAGGCAAGTCTGGGCAAGGCTCGCCCAGGGCAGAGCAGCCTCACGCCAGCAACTCTGCCAGATCGGGCCTCTGAGCAGAGCTGGAGCTCTGCCGTACTGGAGGCTCACTGGGCTCCGCCCAAGGAGTGAGTGCAGACGCACGCAGCTGGGCTGCCTCCTCTTCTCCCGAGGAGGCTCGCTTCCCGCCTGCTGTGCACTAGGCTTCCAGGCGGGGGCGCCCCGCGCCTCCTACAGGTCTTGGCTCAGGGGCTGCTTCCCTGGAGCTGGGGCTGCCGGCGGGAGCCCAGACACGCAGGGGCAGGCCCCACCACCTGCACACGTCTCTGCTGGGGAGGAGAGCGCTAGGGACATGACGTCTGTCAGGCACCTTCTGGGCGCCCACGGAGTCAGCCTCCGGGAGTGTGGGGCTGCAGACCACAGCCAGGGGCCCTGGGAGCCTTGTGCTCTCCGTGCGGCGCTGAGTCTGGGCGGCCAAGCACCCGCTGGAGGAGCCCTGCTCTTGCCCTCCCCTCCCCTCTAAGAGAGGCCTCACTGCTGGAGGGCTTGGCAGTGTGCAAGCCACCGGCTCCTAAGCCTTCCCCACGGACGGCTGGGGCCTAGATGCAAAGGCAAGGCAGGAGTGGAGCTGAGGCCAGGAAGGCGCCAGTGGCCTCTCCCAGCATCGCACAGCCTGCTCCTTCCTGGGCAGCAAGCCTAGCAGCGAGGCAAGCCTGGGCAAGTCTCGCCCAGGGCAGAGCAGCCTCGCGCAAGGCACTTGACTAGATCCGGCCTCTGAGCAGAGCTGGAGCTCTGCCGTCCTGGAGGCACACTCGGCTCGGCCCAAGCAGGGATTGCAGCTGCACGCGGCTTGGCTCCCTCGACTCTTCCCAAGGAGGCTCGCTTCCAAGCGGACTGTGCACTTGGCTTCCAGGCAGGGACGCCCCGCGCCTCCTGCAGGTCTTGGCACAGGGGCTGCTTCCCCTGAGCGGAGGCTGTGGGCGGCAGCCCAGACACGCAGGGGCAGGCCCCAACCACCTGCACACGTCTCTGCTGGTGGGGAGAGCACTCGGGAAATGACGTCTGTCAGGCACCTTCTGGGCGCTCACGGAGTCAGCCTCCGGGTGTGTGGGGCTGCAGACCGCAGCCAGGGGCCCTGGGAGCCTGGGGCTCTCCGTGCTGTGCTGAGTCCGGGCGGCCAAGCGAGCGCTGGAGGAGCCCTGCACTTGCCATTCCCTTCCCTATGACAGAGCTCTCACGGCTGGAGGGCTTGGCAGCCTGCAACCCACCGGCCCCTAAGCCCTCCGCAAGGACGCCTGGGGGCTAGGTGCAAAGGCAAGGCAGGAGTGGAGCTGAGGCCAGGAAGGCGCCAGGAGCGTCTGCCTGTCTGGCGCAGCCTGCTCCTTCCCGGGCAGGAAGCCCAGCAGCGAGGCAAGTCTGGGCAAGGCTCGCCCAGGGCAGAGCAGCCTCACGCCAGCAACTCTGCCAGATCGGGCCTCTGAGCAGAGCTGGAGCTCTGCCGTACTGGAGGCTCACTGGGCTCCGCCCAAGGAGTGAGTGCAGACGCACGCAGCTGGGCTGCCTCCTCTTCTCCCGAGGAGGCTCGCTTCCCGCCTGCTGTGCACTAGGCTTCCAGGCGGGGGCGCCCCGCGCCTCCTACAGGTCTTGGCTCAGGGGCTGCTTCCCTGGAGCTGGGGCTGCCGGCGGGAGCCCAGACACGCAGGGGCAGGCCCCACCACCTGCACACGTCTCTGCTGGGGAGGAGAGCGCTAGGGACATGACGTCTGTCAGGCACCTTCTGGGCGCCCACGGAGTCAGCCTCCGGGAGTGTGGGGCTGCAGACCACAGCCAGGGGCCCTGGGAGCCTTGTGCTCTCCGTGCGGCGCTGAGTCTGGGCGGCCAAGCACCCGCTGGAGGAGCCCTGCTCTTGCCCTCCCCTCCCCTCTAAGAGAGGCCTCACTGCTGGAGGGCTTGGCAGTGTGCAAGCCACCGGCTCCTAAGCCTTCCCTACGGACGGCTGGGGCCTAGATGCAAAGGCAAGGCAGGAGTGGAGCTGAGGCCAGGAAGGCGCCAGTGGCCTCTCCCAGCATCGCACAGCCTGCTCCTTCCTGGGCAGCAAGCCTAGCAGCGAGGCAAGCCTGGGCAAGTCTCGCCCAGGGCAGAGCAGCCTCGCGCAAGGCACTTGACTAGATCCGGCCTCTGAGCAGAGCTGGAGCTCTGCCGTCCTGGAGGCACACTCGGCTCGGCCCAAGCAGGGATTGCAGCTGCACGCGGCTTGGCTCCCTCGACTCTTCCCAAGGAGGCTCGCTTCCAAGCGGACTGTGCACTTGGCTTCCAGGCAGGGACGCCCCGCGCCTCCTGCAGGTCTTGGCACAGGGGCTGCTTCCCCTGAGCGGAGGCTGTGGGCGGCAGCCCAGACACGCAGGGGCAGGCCCCAACCACCTGCACACGTCTCTGCTGGTGGGGAGAGCACTCGGGAAATGACGTCTGTCAGGCACCTTCTGGGCGCTCACGGAGTCAGCCTCCGGGTGTGTGGGGCTGCAGACCGCAGCCAGGGGCCCTGGGAGCCTGGGGCTCTCCGTGCTGTGCTGAGTCCGGGCGGCCAAGCGAGCGCTGGAGGAGCCCTGCACTTGCCATTCCCTTCCCTATGACAGAGCTCTCACGGCTGGAGGGCTTGGCAGCCTGCAACCCACCGGCCCCTAAGCCCTCCGCAAGGACGCCTGGGGGCTAGGTGCAAAGGCAAGGCAGGAGTGGAGCTGAGGCCAGGAAGGCGCCAGGAGCGTCTGCCTGTCTGGCGCAGCCTGCTCCTTCCCGGGCAGGAAGCCCAGCAGCGAGGCAAGTCTGGGCAAGGCTCGCCCAGGGCAGAGCAGCCTCACGCCAGCAACTCTGCCAGATCGGGCCTCTGAGCAGAGCTGGAGCTCTGCCGTACTGGAGGCTCACTGGGCTCCGCCCAAGGAGTGAGTGCAGACGCACGCAGCTGGGCTGCCTCCTCTTCTCCCGAGGAGGCTCGCTTCCCGCCTGCTGTGCACTAGGCTTCCAGGCGGGGGCGCCCCGCGCCTCCTACAGGTCTTGGCTCAGGGGCTGCTTCCCTGGAGCTGGGGCTGCCGGCGGGAGCCCAGACACGCAGGGGCAGGCCCCACCACCTGCACACGTCTCTGCTGGGGAGGAGAGCGCTAGGGACATGACGTCTGTCAGGCACCTTCTGGGCGCCCACGGAGTCAGCCTCCGGGAGTGTGGGGCTGCAGACCACAGCCAGGGGCCCTGGGAGCCTTGTGCTCTCCGTGCGGCGCTGAGTCTGGGCGGCCAAGCACCCGCTGGAGGAGCCCTGCTCTTGCCCTCCCCTCCCCTCTAAGAGAGGCCTCACTGCTGGAGGGCTTGGCAGTGTGCAAGCCACCGGCTCCTAAGCCTTCCCCACGGACGGCTGGGGCCTAGATGCAAAGGCAAGGCAGGAGTGGAGCTGAGGCCAGGAAGGCGCCAGTGGCCTCTCCCAGCATCGCACAGCCTGCTCCTTCCTGGGCAGCAAGCCTAGCAGCGAGGCAAGCCTGGGCAAGTCTCGCCCAGGGCAGAGCAGCCTCGCGCAAGGCACTTGACTAGATCCGGCCTCTGAGCAGAGCTGGAGCTCTGCCGTCCTGGAGGCACACTCGGCTCGGCCCAAGCAGGGATTGCAGCTGCACGCGGCTTGGCTCCCTCGACTCTTCCCAAGGAGGCTCGCTTCCAAGCGGACTGTGCACTTGGCTTCCAGGCAGGGACGCCCCGCGCCTCCTGCAGGTCTTGGCACAGGGGCTGCTTCCCCTGAGCGGAGGCTGTGGGCGGCAGCCCAGACACGCAGGGGCAGGCCCCAACCACCTGCACACGTCTCTGCTGGTGGGGAGAGCACTCGGGAAATGACGTCTGTCAGGCACCTTCTGGGCGCTCACGGAGTCAGCCTCCGGGTGTGTGGGGCTGCAGACCGCAGCCAGGGGCCCTGGGAGCCTGGGGCTCTCCGTGCTGTGCTGAGTCCGGGCGGCCAAGCGAGCGCTGGAGGAGCCCTGCACTTGCCATTCCCTTCCCTATGACAGAGCTCTCACGGCTGGAGGGCTTGGCAGCCTGCAACCCACCGGCCCCTAAGCCCTCCGCAAGGACGCCTGGGGGCTAGGTGCAAAGGCAAGGCAGGAGTGGAGCTGAGGCCAGGAAGGCGCCAGGAGCGTCTGCCTGTCTGGCGCAGCCTGCTCCTTCCCGGGCA
This sequence comes from Budorcas taxicolor, assembly GCF_023091745.1. Lineage (NCBI taxonomy): Eukaryota > Metazoa > Chordata > Mammalia > Artiodactyla > Bovidae > Budorcas > Budorcas taxicolor. The sequence goes on from NW_026292304.1 coordinate 645,768, forward strand.
GGAAGCCCAGCAGCGAGGCAAGTCTGGGCAAGGCTCGCCCAGGGCAGAGCAGCCTCACGCCAGCAACTCTGCCAGATCGGGCCTCTGAGCAGAGCTGGAGCTCTGCCGTACTGGAGGCTCACTGGGCTCCGCCCAAGGAGTGAGTGCAGACGCACGCAGCTGGGCTGCCTCCTCTTCTCCCGAGGAGGCTCGCTTCCCGCCTGCTGTGCACTAGGCTTCCAGGCGGGGGCGCCCCGCGCCTCCTACAGGTCTTGGCTCAGGGGCTGCTTCCCTGGAGCTGGGGCTGCCGGCGGGAGCCCAGACACGCAGGGGCAGGCCCCACCACCTGCACACGTCTCTGCTGGGGAGGAGAGCGCTAGGGACATGACGTCTGTCAGGCACCTTCTGGGCGCCCACGGAGTCAGCCTCCGGGAGTGTGGGGCTGCAGACCACAGCCAGGGGCCCTGGGAGCCTTGTGCTCTCCGTGCGGCGCTGAGTCTGGGCGGCCAAGCACCCGCTGGAGGAGCCCTGCTCTTGCCCTCCCCTCCCCTCTAAGAGAGGCCTCACTGCTGGAGGGCTTGGCAGTGTGCAAGCCACCGGCTCCTAAGCCTTCCCCACGGACGGCTGGGGCCTAGATGCAAAGGCAAGGCAGGAGTGGAGCTGAGGCCAGGAAGGCGCCAGTGGCCTCTCCCAGCATCGCACAGCCTGCTCCTTCCTGGGCAGCAAGCCTAGCAGCGAGGCAAGCCTGGGCAAGTCTCGCCCAGGGCAGAGCAGCCTCGCGCAAGGCACTTGACTAGATCCGGCCTCTGAGCAGAGCTGGAGCTCTGCCGTCCTGGAGGCACACTCGGCTCGGCCCAAGCAGGGATTGCAGCTGCACGCGGCTTGGCTCCCTCGACTCTTCCCAAGGAGGCTCGCTTCCAAGCGGACTGTGCACTTGGCTTCCAGGCAGGGACGCCCCGCGCCTCCTGCAGGTCTTGGCACAGGGGCTGCTTCCCCTGAGCGGAGGCTGTGGGCGGCAGCCCAGACACGCAGGGGCAGGCCCCAACCACCTGCACACGTCTCTGCTGGTGGGGAGAGCACTCGGGAAATGACGTCTGTCAGGCACCTTCTGGGCGCTCACGGAGTCAGCCTCCGGGTGTGTGGGGCTGCAGACCGCAGCCAGGGGCCCTGGGAGCCTGGGGCTCTCCGTGCTGTGCTGAGTCCGGGCGGCCAAGCGAGCGCTGGAGGAGCCCTGCACTTGCCATTCCCTTCCCTATGACAGAGCTCTCACGGCTGGAGGGCTTGGCAGCCTGCAACCCACCGGCCCCTAAGCCCTCCGCAAGGACGCCTGGGGGCTAGGTGCAAAGGCAAGGCAGGAGTGGAGCTGAGGCCAGGAAGGCGCCAGGAGCGTCTGCCTGTCTGGCGCAGCCTGCTCCTTCCCGGGCAGGAAGCCCAGCAGCGAGGCAAGTCTGGGCAAGGCTCGCCCAGGGCAGAGCAGCCTCACGCCAGCAACTCTGCCAGATCGGGCCTCTGAGCAGAGCTGGAGCTCTGCCGTACTGGAGGCTCACTGGGCTCCGCCCAAGGAGTGAGTGCAGACGCACGCAGCTGGGCTGCCTCCTCTTCTCCCGAGGAGGCTCGCTTCCCGCCTGCTGTGCACTAGGCTTCCAGGCGGGGGCGCCCCGCGCCTCCTACAGGTCTTGGCTCAGGGGCTGCTTCCCTGGAGCTGGGGCTGCCGGCGGGAGCCCAGACACGCAGGGGCAGGCCCCACCACCTGCACACGTCTCTGCTGGGGAGGAGAGCGCTAGGGACATGACGTCTGTCAGGCACCTTCTGGGCGCCCACGGAGTCAGCCTCCGGGAGTGTGGGGCTGCAGACCACAGCCAGGGGCCCTGGGAGCCTTGTGCTCTCCGTGCGGCGCTGAGTCTGGGCGGCCAAGCACCCGCTGGAGGAGCCCTGCTCTTGCCCTCCCCTCCCCTCTAAGAGAGGCCTCACTGCTGGAGGGCTTGGCAGTGTGCAAGCCACCGGCTCCTAAGCCTTCCCCACGGACGGCTGGGGCCTAGATGCAAAGGCAAGGCAGGAGTGGAGCTGAGGCCAGGAAGGCGCCAGTGGCCTCTCCCAGCATCGCACAGCCTGCTCCTTCCTGGGCAGCAAGCCTAGCAGCGAGGCAAGCCTGGGCAAGTCTCGCCCAGGGCAGAGCAGCCTCGCGCAAGGCACTTGACTAGATCCGGCCTCTGAGCAGAGCTGGAGCTCTGCCGTCCTGGAGGCACACTCGGCTCGGCCCAAGCAGGGATTGCAGCTGCACGCGGCTTGGCTCCCTCGACTCTTCCCAAGGAGGCTCGCTTCCAAGCGGACTGTGCACTTGGCTTCCAGGCAGGGACGCCCCGCGCCTCCTGCAGGTCTTGGCACAGGGGCTGCTTCCCCTGAGCGGAGGCTGTGGGCGGCAGCCCAGACACGCAGGGGCAGGCCCCAACCACCTGCACACGTCTCTGCTGGTGGGGAGAGCACTCGGGAAATGACGTCTGTCAGGCACCTTCTGGGCGCTCACGGAGTCAGCCTCCGGGTGTGTGGGGCTGCAGACCGCAGCCAGGGGCCCTGGGAGCCTGGGGCTCTCCGTGCTGTGCTGAGTCCGGGCGGCCAAGCGAGCGCTGGAGGAGCCCTGCACTTGCCATTCCCTTCCCTATGACAGAGCTCTCACGGCTGGAGGGCTTGGCAGCGTGCAACCCACCGGCCCCTAAGCCCTCCGCAAGGACGCCTGGGGACTAGGTGCAAAGGCAAGGCAGGAGTGGAGCTGAGGCCAGGAAGGCGCCAGGAGCGTCTGCCTGTCTGGCGCAGCCTGCTCCTTCCCGGGCAGGAAGCCCAGCAGCGAGGCAAGTCTGGGCAAGGCTCGCCCAGGGCAGAGCAGCCTCACGCCAGCAACTCTGCCAGATCGGGCCTCTGAGCAGAGCTGGAGCTCTGCCGTACTGGAGGCTCACTGGGCTCCGCCCAAGGAGTGAGTGCAGACGCACGCAGCTGGGCTGCCTCCTCTTCTCCCGAGGAGGCTCGCTTCCCGCCTGCTGTGCACTAGGCTTCCAGGCGGGGGCGCCCCGCGCCTCCTACAGGTCTTGGCTCAGGGGCTGCTTCCCTGGAGCTGGGGCTGCCGGCGGGAGCCCAGACACGCAGGGGCAGGCCCCACCACCTGCACACGTCTCTGCTGGGGAGGAGAGCGCTAGGGACATGACGTCTGTCAGGCACCTTCTGGGCGCCCACGGAGTCAGCCTCCGGGAGTGTGGGGCTGCAGACCACAGCCAGGGGCCCTGGGAGCCTTGTGCTCTCCGTGCGGCGCTGAGTCTGGGCGGCCAAGCACCCGCTGGAGGAGCCCTGCTCTTGCCCTCCCCTCCCCTCTAAGAGAGGCCTCACTGCTGGAGGGCTTGGCAGTGTGCAAGCCACCGGCTCCTAAGCCTTCCCCACGGACGGCTGGGGCCTAGATGCAAAGGCAAGGCAGGAGTGGAGCTGAGGCCAGGAAGGCGCCAGTGGCCTCTCCCAGCATCGCACAGCCTGCTCCTTCCTGGGCAGCAAGCCTAGCAGCGAGGCAAGCCTGGGCAAGTCTCGCCCAGGGCAGAGCAGCCTCGCGCAAGGCACTTGACTAGATCCGGCCTCTGAGCAGAGCTGGAGCTCTGCCGTCCTGGAGGCACACTCGGCTCGGCCCAAGCAGGGATTGCAGCTGCACGCGGCTTGGCTCCCTCGACTCTTCCCAAGGAGGCTCGCTTCCAAGCGGACTGTGCACTTGGCTTCCAGGCAGGGACGCCCCGCGCCTCCTGCAGGTCTTGGCACAGGGGCTGCTTCCCCTGAGCGGAGGCTGTGGGCGGCAGCCCAGACACGCAGGGGCAGGCCCCAACCACCTGCACACGTCTCTGCTGGTGGGGAGAGCACTCGGGAAATGACGTCTGTCAGGCACCTTCTGGGCGCTCACGGAGTCAGCCTCCGGGTGTGTGGGGCTGCAGACCGCAGCCAGGGGCCCTGGGAGCCTGGGGCTCTCCGTGCTGTGCTGAGTCCGGGCGGCCAAGCGAGCGCTGGAGGAGCCCTGCACTTGCCATTCCCTTCCCTATGACAGAGCTCTCACGGCTGGAGGGCTTGGCAGCGTGCAACCCACCGGCCCCTAAGCCCTCCGCAAGGACGCCTGGGGGCTAGGTGCAAAGGCAAGGCAGGAGTGGAGCTGAGGCCAGGAAGGCGCCAGGAGCGTCTGCCTGTCTGGCGCAGCCTGCTCCTTCCCGGGCAGGAAGCCCAGCAGCGAGGCAAGTCTGGGCAAGGCTCGCCCAGGGCAGAGCAGCCTCACGCCAGCAACTCTGCCAGATCGGGCCTCTGAGCAGAGCTGGAGCTCTGCCGTACTGGAGGCTCACTGGGCTCCGCCCAAGGAGTGAGTGCAGACGCACGCAGCTGGGCTGCCTCCTCTTCTCCCGAGGAGGCTCGCTTCCCGCCTGCTGTGCACTAGGCTTCCAGGCGGGGGCGCCCCGCGCCTCCTACAGGTCTTGGCTCAGGGGCTGCTTCCCTGGAGCTGGGGCTGCCGGCGGGAGCCCAGACACGCAGGGGCAGGCCCCACCACCTGCACACGTCTCTGCTGGGGAGGAGAGCGCTAGGGACATGACGTCTGTCAGGCACCTTCTGGGCGCCCACGGAGTCAGCCTCCGGGAGTGTGGGGCTGCAGACCACAGCCAGGGGCCCTGGGAGCCTTGTGCTCTCCGTGCGGCGCTGAGTCTGGGCGGCCAAGCACCCGCTGGAGGAGCCCTGCTCTTGCCCTCCCCTCCCCTCTAAGAGAGGCCTCACTGCTGGAGGGCTTGGCAGTGTGCAAGCCACCGGCTCCTAAGCCTTCCCCACGGACGGCTGGGGCCTAGATGCAAAGGCAAGGCAGGAGTGGAGCTGAGGCCAGGAAGGCGCCAGTGGCCTCTCCCAGCATCGCACAGCCTGCTCCTTCCTGGGCAGCAAGCCTAGCAGCGAGGCAAGCCTGGGCAAGTCTCGCCCAGGGCAGAGCAGCCTCGCGCAAGGCACTTGACTAGATCCGGCCTCTGAGCAGAGCTGGAGCTCTGCCGTCCTGGAGGCACACTCGGCTCGGCCCAAGCAGGGATTGCAGCTGCACGCGGCTTGGCTCCCTCGACTCTTCCCAAGGAGGCTCGCTTCCAAGCGGACTGTGCACTTGGCTTCCAGGCAGGGACGCCCCGCGCCTCCTGCAGGTCTTGGCACAGGGGCTGCTTCCCCTGAGCGGAGGCTGTGGGCGGCAGCCCAGACACGCAGGGGCAGGCCCCAACCACCTGCACACGTCTCTGCTGGTGGGGAGAGCACTCGGGAAATGACGTCTGTCAGGCACCTTCTGGGCGCTCACGGAGTCAGCCTCCGGGTGTGTGGGGCTGCAGACCGCAGCCAGGGGCCCTGGGAGCCTGGGGCTCTCCGTGCTGTGCTGAGTCCGGGCGGCCAAGCGAGCGCTGGAGGAGCCCTGCACTTGCCATTCCCTTCCCTATGACAGAGCTCTCACGGCTGGAGGGCTTGGCAGCGTGCAACCCACCGGCCCCTAAGCCCTCCGCAAGGACGCCTGGGGACTAGGTGCAAAGGCAAGGCAGGAGTGGAGCTGAGGCCAGGAAGGCGCCAGGAGCGTCTGCCTGTCTGGCGCAGCCTGCTCCTTCCCGGGCAGGAAGCCCAGCAGCGAGGCAAGTCTGGGCAAGGCTCGCCCAGGGCAGAGCAGCCTCACGCCAGCAACTCTGCCAGATCGGGCCTCTGAGCAGAGCTGGAGCTCTGCCGTACTGGAGGCTCACTGGGCTCCGCCCAAGGAGTGAGTGCAGACGCACGCAGCTGGGCTGCCTCCTCTTCTCCCGAGGAGGCTCGCTTCCCGCCTGCTGTGCACTAGGCTTCCAGGCGGGGGCGCCCCGCGCCTCCTACAGGTCTTGGCTCAGGGGCTGCTTCCCTGGAGCTGGGGCTGCCGGCGGGAGCCCAGACACGCAGGGGCAGGCCCCACCACCTGCACACGTCTCTGCTGGGGAGGAGAGCGCTAGGGACATGACGTCTGTCAGGCACCTTCTGGGCGCCCACGGAGTCAGCCTCCGGGAGTGTGGGGCTGCAGACCACAGCCAGGGGCCCTGGGAGCCTTGTGCTCTCCGTGCGGCGCTGAGTCTGGGCGGCCAAGCACCCGCTGGAGGAGCCCTGCTCTTGCCCTCCCCTCCCCTCTAAGAGAGGTCTCACTGCTGGAGGGCTTGGCAGTGTGCAAGCCACCGGCTCCTAAGCCTTCCCCACGGACGGCTGGGGCCTAGATGCAAAGGCAAGGCAGGAGTGGAGCTGAGGCCAGGAAGGCGCCAGTGGCCTCTCCCAGCATCGCACAGCCTGCTCCTTCCTGGGCAGCAAGCCTAGCAGCGAGGCAAGCCTGGGCAAGTCTCGCCCAGGGCAGAGCAGCCTCGCGCAAGGCACTTGACTAGATCCGGCCTCTGAGCAGAGCTGGAGCTCTGCCGTCCTGGAGGCACACTCGGCTCGGCCCAAGCAGGGATTGCAGCTGCACGCGGCTTGGCTCCCTCGACTCTTCCCAAGGAGGCTCGCTTCCAAGCGGACTGTGCACTTGGCTTCCAGGCAGGGACGCCCCGCGCCTCCTGCAGGTCTTGGCACAGGGGCTGCTTCCCCTGAGCGGAGGCTGTGGGCGGCAGCCCAGACACGCAGGGGCAGGCCCCAACCACCTGCACACGTCTCTGCTGGTGGGGAGAGCACTCGGGAAATGACGTCTGTCAGGCACCTTCTGGGCGCTCACGGAGTCAGCCTCCGGGTGTGTGGGGCTGCAGACCGCAGCCAGGGGCCCTGGGAGCCTGGGGCTCTCCGTGCTGTGCTGAGTCCGGGCGGCCAAGCGAGCGCTGGAGGAGCCCTGCACTTGCCATTCCCTTCCCTATGACAGAGCTCTCACGGCTGGAGGGCTTGGCAGCGTGCAACCCACCGGCCCCTAAGCCCTCCGCAAGGACGCCTGGGGACTAGGTGCAAAGGCAAGGCAGGAGTGGAGCTGAGGCCAGGGGGGCGCCAGGAGCGTCTGCCTGTCTGGCGCAGCCTGCTCCTTCCCGGGCAGGAAGCCCAGCAGCGAGGCAAGTCTGGGCAAGGCTCGCCCAGGGCAGAGCAGCCTCACGCCAGCAACTCTGCCAGATCGGGCCTCTGAGCAGAGCTGGAGCTCTGCCGTACTGGAGGCTCACTGGGCTCCGCCCAAGGAGTGAGTGCAGACGCACGCAGCTGGGCTGCCTCCTCTTCTCCCGAGGAGGCTCGCTTCCCGCCTGCTGTGCACTAGGCTTCCAGGCGGGGGCGCCCCGCGCCTCCTACAGGTCTTGGCTCAGGGGCTGCTTCCCTGGAGCTGGGGCTGCCGGCGGGAGCCCAGACACGCAGGGGCAGGCCCCACCACCTGCACACGTCTCTGCTGGGGAGGAGAGCGCTAGGGACATGACGTCTGTCAGGCACCTTCTGGGCGCCCACGGAGTCAGCCTCCGGGAGTGTGGGGCTGCAGACCACAGCCAGGGGCCCTGGGAGCCTTGTGCTCTCCGTGCGGCGCTGAGTCTGGGCGGCCAAGCACCCGCTGGAGGAGCCCTGCTCTTGCCCTCCCCTCCCCTCTAAGAGAGGCCTCACTGCTGGAGGGCTTGGCAGTGTGCAAGCCACCGGCTCCTAAGCCTTCCCCACGGACGGCTGGTGCCTAGATGCAAAGGCAAGGCAGGAGTGGAGCTGAGGCCAGGAAGGCGCCAGTGGCCTCTCCCAGCATCGCACAGCCTGCTCCTTCCTGGGCAGCAAGCCTAGCAGCGAGGCAAGCCTGGGCAAGTCTCACCCAGGGCAGAGCAGCCTCGCGCAAGGCACTTGACTAGATCCGGCCTCTGAGCAGAGCTGGAGCTCTGCCGTCCTGGAGGCACACTCGGCTCGGCCCAAGCAGGGATTGCAGCTGCACGCGGCTTGGCTCCCTCGACTCTTCCCAAGGAGGCTCGCTTCCAAGCGGACTGTGCACTTGGCTTCCAGGCAGGGACGCCCCGCGCCTCCTGCAGGTCTTGGCACAGGGGCTGCTTCCCCTGAGCGGAGGCTGTGGGCGGCAGCCCAGACACGCAGGGGCAGGCCCCAACCACCTGCACACGTCTCTGCTGGTGGGGAGAGCACTCGGGAAATGACGTCTGTCAGGCACCTTCTGGGCGCTCACGGAGTCAGCCTCCGGGTGTGTGGGGCTGCAGACCGCAGCCAGGGGCCCTGGGAGCCTGGGGCTCTCCGTGCTGTGCTGAGTCCGGGCGGCCAAGCGAGCGCTGGAGGAGCCCTGCACTTGCCATTCCCTTCCCTATGACAGAGCTCTCACGGCTGGAGGGCTTGGCAGCGTGCAACCCACCGGCCCCTAAGCCCTCCGCAAGGACGCCTGGGGGCTAGGTGCAAAGGCAAGGCAGGAGTGGAGCTGAGGCCAGGAAGGCGCCAGGAGCGTCTGCCTGTCTGGCGCAGCCTGCTCCTTCCCGGGCAGGAAGCCCAGCAGCGAGGCAAGTCTGGGCAAGGCTCGCCCAGGGCAGAGCAGCCTCACGCCAGCAACTCTGCCAGATCGGGCCTCTGAGCAGAGCTGGAGCTCTGCCGTACTGGAGGCTCACTGGGCTCCGCCCAAGGAGTGAGTGCAGACGCACGCAGCTGGGCTGCCTCCTCTTCTCCCGAGGAGGCTCGCTTCCCGCCTGCTGTGCACTAGGCTTCCAGGCGGGGGCGCCCCGCGCCTCCTACAGGTCTTGGCTCAGGGGCTGCTTCCCTGGAGCTGGGGCTGCCGGCGGGAGCCCAGACACGCAGGGGCAGGCCCCACCACCTGCACACGTCTCTGCTGGGGAGGAGAGCGCTAGGGACATGACGTCTGTCAGGCACCTTCTGGGCGCCCACGGAGTCAGCCTCCGGGAGTGTGGGGCTGCAGACCACAGCCAGGGGCCCTGGGAGCCTTGTGCTCTCCGTGCGGCGCTGAGTCTGGGCGGCCAAGCACCCGCTGGAGGAGCCCTGCTCTTGCCCTCCCCTCCCCTCTAAGAGAGGCCTCACTGCTGGAGGGCTTGGCAGTGTGCAAGCCACCGGCTCCTAAGCCTTCCCCACGGACGGCTGGGGCCTAGATGCAAAGGCAAGGCAGGAGTGGAGCTGAGGCCAGGAAGGCGCCAGTGGCCTCTCCCAGCATCGCACAGCCTGCTCCTTCCTGGGCAGCAAGCCTAGCAGCGAGGCAAGCCTGGGCAAGTCTCGCCCAGGGCAGAGCAGCCTCGCGCAAGGCACTTGACTAGATCCGGCCTCTGAGCAGAGCTGGAGCTCTGCCGTCCTGGAGGCACACTCGGCTCGGCCCAAGCAGGGATTGCAGCTGCACGCGGCTTGGCTCCCTCGACTCTTCCCAAGGAGGCTCGCTTCCAAGCGGACTGTGCACTTGGCTTCCAGGCAGGGACGCCCCGCGCCTCCTGCAGGTCTTGGCACAGGGGCTGCTTCCCCTGAGCGGAGGCTGTGGGCGGCAGCCCAGACACGCAGGGGCAGGCCCCAACCACCTGCACACGTCTCTGCTGGTGGGGAGAGCACTCGGGAAATGACGTCTGTCAGGCACCTTCTGGGCGCTCACGGAGTCAGCCTCCGGGTGTGTGGGGCTGCAGACCGCAGCCAGGGGCCCTGGGAGCCTGGGGCTCTCCGTGCTGTGCTGAGTCCGGGCGGCCAAGCGAGCGCTGGAGGAGCCCTGCACTTGCCATTCCCTTCCCTATGACAGAGCTCTCACGGCTGGAGGGCTTGGCAGCGTGCAACCCACCGGCCCCTAAGCCCTCCGCAAGGACGCCTGGGGGCTAGGTGCAAAGGCAAGGCAGGAGTGGAGCTGAGGCCAGGAAGGCGCCAGGAGCGTCTGCCTGTCTGGCGCAGCCTGCTCCTTCCCGGGCAGGAAGCCCAGCAGCGAGGCAAGTCTGGGCAAGGCTCGCCCAGGGCAGAGCAGCCTCACGCCAGCAACTCTGCCAGATCGGGCCTCTGAGCAGAGCTGGAGCTCTGCCGTACTGGAGGCTCACTGGGCTCCGCCCAAGGAGTGAGTGCAGACGCACGCAGCTGGGCTGCCTCCTCTTCTCCCGAGGAGGCTCGCTTCCCGCCTGCTGTGCACTAGGCTTCCAGGCGGGGGCGCCCCGCGCCTCCTACAGGTCTTGGCTCAGGGGCTGCTTCCCTGGAGCTGGGGCTGCCGGCGGGAGCCCAGACACGCAGGGGCAGGCCCCACCACCTGCACACGTCTCTGCTGGGGAGGAGAGCGCTAGGGACATGACGTCTGTCAGGCACCTTCTGGGCGCCCACGGAGTCAGCCTCCGGGAGTGTGGGGCTGCAGACCACAGCCAGGGGCCCTGGGAGCCTTGTGCTCTCCGTGCGGCGCTGAGTCTGGGCGGCCAAGCACCCGCTGGAGGAGCCCTGCTCTTGCCCTCCCCTCCCCTCTAAGAGAGGCCTCACTGCTGGAGGGCTTGGCAGTGTGCAAGCCACCGGCTCCTAAGCCTTCCCCACGGACGGCTGGGGCCTAGATGCAAAGGCAAGGCAGGAGTGGAGCTGAGGCCAGGAAGGCGCCAGTGGCCTCTCCCAGCATCGCACAGCCTGCTCCTTCCTGGGCAGCAAGCCTAGCAGCGAGGCAAGCCTGGGCAAGTCTCGCCCAGGGCAGAGCAGCCTCGCGCAAGGCACTTGACTAGATCCGGCCTCTGAGCAGAGCTGGAGCTCTGCCGTCCTGGAGGCACACTCGGCTCGGCCCAAGCAGGGATTGCAGCTGCACGCGGCTTGGCTCCCTCGACTCTTCCCAAGGAGGCTCGCTTCCAAGCGGACTGTGCACTTGGCTTCCAGGCAGGGACGCCCCGCGCCTCCTGCAGGTCTTGGCACAGGGGCTGCTTCCCCTGAGCGGAGGCTGTGGGCGGCAGCCCAGACACGCAGGGGCAGGCCCCAACCACCTGCACACGTCTCTGCTGGTGGGGAGAGCACTCGGGAAATGACGTCTGTCAGGCACCTTCTGGGCGCTCACGGAGTCAGCCTCCGGGTGTGTGGGGCTGCAGACCGCAGCCAGGGGCCCTGGGAGCCTGGGGCTCTCCGTGCTGTGCTGAGTCCGGGCGGCCAAGCGAGCGCTGGAGGAGCCCTGCACTTGCCATTCCCTTCCCTATGACAGAGCTCTCACGGCTGGAGGGCTTGGCAGCGTGCAACCCACCGGCCCCTAAGCCCTCCGCAAGGACGCCTGGGGACTAGGTGCAAAGGCAAGGCAGGAGTGGAGCTGAGGCCAGGAAGGCGCCAGGAGCGTCTGCCTGTCTGGCGCAGCCTGCTCCTTCCCGGGCAGGAAGCCCAGCAGCGAGGCAAGTCTGGGCAAGGCTCGCCCAGGGCAGAGCAGCCTCACGCCAGCAACTCTGCCAGATCGGGCCTCTGAGCAGAGCTGGAGCTCTGCCGTACTGGAGGCTCACTGGGCTCCGCCCAAGGAGTGAGTGCAGACGCACGCAGCTGGGCTGCCTCCTCTTCTCCCGAGGAGGCTCGCTTCCCGCCTGCTGTGCACTAGGCTTCCAGGCGGGGGCGCCCCGCGCCTCCTACAGGTCTTGGCTCAGGGGCTGCTTCCCTGGAGCTGGGGCTGCCGGCGGGAGCCCAGACACGCAGGGGCAGGCCCCACCACCTGCACACGTCTCTGCTGGGGAGGAGAGCGCTAGGGACATGACGTCTGTCAGGCACCTTCTGGGCGCCCACGGAGTCAGCCTCCGGGAGTGTGGGGCTGCAGACCACAGCCAGGGGCCCTGGGAGCCTTGTGCTCTCCGTGCGGCGCTGAGTCTGGGCGGCCAAGCACCCGCTGGAGGAGCCCTGCTCTTGCCCTCCCCTCCCCTCTAAGAGAGGCCTCACTGCTGGAGGGCTTGGCAGTGTGCAAGCCACCGGCTCCTAAGCCTTCCCCAAGGACGCCCGGGGCCTAGATGCAAAGGCAAGGCAGGAGTGGAGCTGAGGCCAGGAAGGCGCCAGTGGCCTCTCCCAGCATCGCACAGCCTGCTCCTTCCCGGGCAGCAAGCCTAGCAGCGAGGCAAGCCTGGGCAAGTCTCGCCCAGGGCAGAGCAGCCTCGCGCAAGGCACTTGACTAGATCTGGCCTCTGAGCAGAGCTGGAGCTCTGCCGTCCTGGAGGCACACTCGGCTCGGCCCAAGCAGGGATTGCAGCTGCACGCGGCTTGGCTCCCTCGACTCTTCCCAAGGAGGCTCGCTTCCAAGCGGACCGTGCACTTGGCTTCCAGGCAGGGACGCCCCGCGCCTCCTGCAGGTCTTGGCACAGGGGCTGCTTCCCCTGAGCGGAGGCTGTGGGCGGCAGCCCAGACACGCAGGGGCAGGCCCCAACCACCTGCACACGTCTCTGCTGGGGAGCAGAGTGCTAGGGACATGACGTCTGTCAGGCACCTTCTGGGCGCCCACGGAGTCAGCCTCCGGGAGTGTGGGGCTGCAGACCACAGCCAGGGGACCTGGGAGCCTTGTGCTCTCCGTGCGGCGCTGAGTCTGGGCGGCCAAGCAACCGCTGGTGGAGCCCTGCACTTGCCCTCCCCTCCCCTCTACGAGAGGCCTCACTGCTGGAGGGCTTGGCAGTGTGCAAGCCACCGGCTCCTAAGCCTTCCCCAAGGACGCCCGGGGCCTAGATGCAAAGGCAAGGCAGGAGTGGAGCTGAGGCCAGGAAGGCGCCAGTGGCCTCTCCCAGCATCGCACAGCCTGCTCCTTCCTGGGCAGCAAGCCTAGCAGCGAGGCAAGCCTGGGCAAGTCTCGCCCAGGGCAGAGCAGCCTCGCGCAAGGCACTTGACTAGATCTGGCCTCTGAACAGAGCTGGAGCTCTGCCGTCCTGGAGGCACACTCGGCTCGGCCCAAGCAGGGATTGCAGCTGCACGCGACTTGGCTCCCTCGACTCTTCCCAAGGAGGCTCGCTTCCAAGCGGACTGTGCACTTGGCTTCCAGGCAGGGACGCCCCGCGCCTCCTGCAGGTCTTGGCACAGGGGCTGCTTCCCCTGAGCGGAGGCTGTGGGCGGCAGCCCAGACACGCAGGGGCAGGCGCCAACCACCTGCACACGTCTCTGCTGGTTGGGAGAGCACTAGGGAAATGACGTCTGTCAGACACCTTCTGGGCGCTCACGGAGTCAGCCTCCGGGTGTGTGGGGCTGCAGACCACAGCCAGGGGCCCTGGGAAGCCTGGTGCTCTCCGTGCTGAGCTGAGTCTGGGCGGCCAAGCGAGCGCTGGAGGAGCCCTGCACTTGCCATTCCCTTCCCTATGACAGAGCTCTCACGGCTGGAGGGCTTGGCAGCGGGCACCCCACCGGCCCCTAAGCCCTCCGCAAGGACGCCTGGGGACTAGGTGCAAAGGCAAGGCAGGAGTGGAGCTGAGGCCAGGAAGGCGCCAGGAGCGTCTGCCTGTCTCGCGCAGCCTGCTCCTTCCCGGGCAGGAAGCCTAGCAGCGAGGCAAGTCTGGGCAAGGCTCGCCCAGGGCAGAGCAGCCTCACGCCAGCAACTCTGCCAGATCGGGCCTCTGAGCAGAGCTGGAGCTCTGCCGTACTGGAGGCTCACTGGGCTCCGCCCAAGGAGTGATTGCAGACGCACGCAGCTGGGCTGCCTCCTCTTCTCCCGAGGAGGCTCGCTTCCCGCGTGCTGTGCACCAGGCTTCCAGGCGGGGGCGCCCCGCGCCTCCTACAGGTCTTGGCTCAGGGGCTGCTTCCCTGGAGCTGGGGCTGCCGGCGGGAGCCCAGACACGCAGGGGCAGGCCCCACCACCTGCACACGTCTCTGCTGGGGAGCAGAGCGCTAGGGACATGACGTCTGTCAGGCACCTTCTGGGCGCCCACGGAGTCAGCCTCCGGGAGTGTGGGGCTGCAGACCACAGCCAGGGGACCTGGGAGCCTTGTGCTCTCCGTGCGGCGCTGAGTCTGGGCGGCCAAGCAACCGCTGGTGGAGCCCTGCACTTGCCCTCCCCTGCCCTCTACGAGAGGCCTCACTGCTGGAGGGCTTGGCAGTGTGCAAGCCACCGGCTCCTAAGCCTTCCCCAAGGACGCCCGGGGCCTAGATGCAAAGGCAAGGCAGGAGTGGAGCTGAGGCCAGGAAGGCGCCAGTGGCCTCTCCCAGCATCGCACAGCCTGCTCCTTCCCGGGCAGCAAGCCTAGCAGCGAGGCAAGCCTGGGCAAGTCTCGCCCAGGGCAGAGCAGCCTCGCGCAAGGCACTTGACTAGATCTGGCCTCTGAGCAGAGCTGGAGCTCTGCCGTCCTGGAGGCACACTCGGCTCGGCCCAAGCAGGGATTGCAGCTGCACGCGGCTTGGCTCCCTCGACTCTTCCCAAGGAGGCTCGCTTCCAAGCGGACCGTGCACTTGGCTTCCAGGCAGGGACGCCCCGCGCCTCCTGCAGGTCTTGGCACAGGGGCTGCTTCCCCTGAGCGGAGGCTGTGGGCGGCAGCCCAGACACGCAGGGGCAGGCCCCAACCACCTGCACACGTCTCTGCTGGTGGGGAGAGCACTAGGGAAATGACGTCTGTCAGGCACCTTCTGGGCGCTCACGGAGTCAGCCTCCGGGTGTGTGGGGCTGCAGACCACAGCCAGGGGCCCTGGGAAGCCTGGTGCTCTCCGTGCTGTGCTGAGTCTGGGCGGCCTAGCGAGCGCTGGAGGAGCCCTGCACTTGCCATTCCCTTCCCTATGACAGAGCTCTCACGGCTGGAGGGCTTGGCAGCGGGCACCCCACCGGCCCCTAAGCCCTCCGCAAGGACGCCTGGGGACTAGGTGCAAAGGCAAGGCAGGAGTGGAGCTGAGGCCAGGAAGGCGCCAGGAGCGTCTGCCTGTCTCGCGCAGCCTGCTCCTTCCCGGGCAGGAAGCCTAGCAGCGAGGCAAGTCTGGGCGAGGCTCGCCCAGGGCAGAGCAGCCTCACGCCAGCAACTCTGCCAGATCGGGCCTCTGTGCAGAGCTGGAGCTCTGCCGTACTGGAGGCTCACTGGGCTCCGCCCAAGGAGTGATTGCAGACGCACGCAGCTGGGCTGCCTCCTCTTCTCCCGAGGAGGCTCGCTTCCCGCGTGCTGTGCACCAGGCTTCCAGGCGGGGGCGCCCCGCGCCTCCTACAGGTCTTGGCTCAGGGGCTGCTTTCCTGGAGCTGGGGCTGCCGGCGGGAGCCCAGACACGCAGGGGCAGGCCCCACCACCTGCACACGTCTCTGCTGGGGAGCAGAGCGCTAGGGACATGACGTCTGTCAGGCACCTTCTGGGCGCCCACGGAGTCAGCCTCCGGGAGTGTGGGGCTGCAGACCACAGCCAGGGGACCTGGGAGCCTTGTGCTCTCCGTGCGGCGCTGAGTCTGGGCGGCCAAGCAACCGCTGGTGGAGCCCTGCACTTGCCCTCCCCTCCCCTCTACGAGAGGCCTCACTGCTGGAGGGCTTGGCAGTGTGCAAGCCACCGGCTCCTAAGCCTTCCCCAAGGACGCCCGGGGCCTAGATGCAAAGGCAAGGCAGGAGTGGAGCTGAGGCCAGGAAGGCGCCAGTGGCCTCTCCCAGCATCGCACAGCCTGCTCCTTCCTGGGCAGCAAGCCTAGCAGCGAGGCAAGCGTGGGCAAGTCTCGCCCAGGGCAGAGCAGCCTCGCGCAAGGCACTTGACTAGATCTGGCCTCTGAACAGAGCTGGAACTCTGCCGTCCTGGAGGCACACTCGGCTCGGCCCAAGCAGGGATTGCAGCTGCACGCGACTTGGCTCCCTCGACTCTTCCCAAGGAGGCTCGCTTCCAAGCGGACTGTGCACTTGGCTTCCAGGCAGGGACGCCCCGCGCCTCCTGCAGGTCTTGGCACAGGGGCTGCTTCCCCTGAGCGGAGGCTGTGGGCGGCAGCCCAGACACGCAGGGGCAGGCCCCAACCACCTGCACACGTCTCTGCTGGTTGGGAGAGCACTAGGGAAATGACGTCTGTCAGACACCTTCTGGGCGCTCACGGAGTCAGCCTCCGGGTGTGTGGGGCTGCAGACCACAGCCAGGGGCCCTGGGAAGCCTGGTGCTCTCCGTGCTGTGCTGAGTCTGGGCGGCCAAGCGAGTGCTGGAGGAGCCCTGCACTTGCCATTCCCTTCCCTATGACAGAGCTCTCACGGCTGGAGGGCTTGGCAGCGGGCACCCCACCGGCCCCTAAGCCCTCCGCAAGGACGCCTGGGGACTAGGTGCAAAGGCAAGGCAGGAGTGGAGCTGAGGCCAGGAAGGCGCCAGGAGCGTCTGCCTGTCTGGCGCAGCCTGCTCCTTCCCGGGCAGGAAGCCTAGCAGCGAGGCAAGTCTGGGCAAGGCTCGCCCAGGGCAGAGCAGCCTCACGCCAGCAACTCTGCCAGATCGGCCCTCTGAGCAGAGCTGGAGCTCTGCCGTACTGGAGGCTCACCGGGCTCCGCCCAAGGAGTGATTGCAGACGCACGCAGCTGGGCTGCCTCCTCTTCTCCCGAGGAGGCTCGCTTCCCGCGTGCTGTGCACCAGGCTTCCAGGCGGGGGCGCCCCGCGCCTCCTACAGGTCTTGGCTCAGGGGCTGCTTCCCTGGAGCTGGGGCTGCCGGCGGGAGCCCAGACACGCAGGGGCAGGCCCCACCACCTGCACACGTCTCTGCTGGGGAGGAGAGTGCTAGGGACATGACGTCTGTCAGGCACCTTCTGGGCGCCCACGGAGTCAGCCTCCGGGAGTGTGGGGCTGCAGACCACAGCCAGGGGACCTGGGAGCCTTGTGCTCTCCGTGCGGCGCTGAGTCTGGGCGGCCAAGCAACCGCTGGTGGAGCCCTGCACTTGCCCTCCCCTCCCCTCTACGAGAGGCCTCACTGCTGGAGGGCTTGGCTGTGTGCAAGCCACCGGCTCCTAAGCCTTCCCCAAGGACGCCCGGGGCCTAGATGCAAAGGCAAGGCAGGAGTGGAGCTGAGGCCAGGAAGGCGCCAGTGGCCTCTCCCAGCATTGCACAGCCTGCTCCTTCCTGGGCAGCAAGCCTAGCAGCGAGGCAAGCCTGGGCAAGTCTCGCCCAGGGCAGAGCAGCCTCGCGCAAGGCACTTGACTAGATCTGGCCTCTGAACAGAGCTGGAGCTCTGCCGTCCTGGAGGCACACTCGGCTCGGCCCAAGCAGGGATTGCAGCTGCACGCGACTTGGCTCCCTCGACTCTTCCCAAGGAGGCTCGCTTCCAAGCGGACTGTGCACTTGGCTTCCAGGCAGGGACGCCCCGCGCCTCCTGCAGGTCTTGGCACAGGGGCTGCTTCCCCTGAGCGGAGGCTGTGGGCGGCAGCCCAGACACGCAGGGGCAGGCGCCAACCACCTGCACACGTCTCTGCTGGTTGGGAGAGCACTAGGGAAATGACGTCTGTCAGACACCTTCTGGGCGCTCACGGAGTCAGCCTCCGGGTGTGTGGGGCTGCAGACCACAGCCAGGGGCCCTGGGAAGCCTGGTGCTCTCCGTGCTGAGCTGAGTCTGGGCGGCCAAGCGAGCGCTGGAGGAGCCCTGCACTTGCCATTCCCTTCCCTATGACAGAGCTCTCACGGCTGGAGGGCTTGGCAGCGGGCACCCCACCGGCCCCTAAGCCCTCCGCAAGGACGCCTGGGGACTAGGTGCAAAGGCAAGGCAGGAGTGGAGCTGAGGCCAGGAAGGCGCCAGGAGCGTCTGCCTGTCTCGCGCAGCCTGCTCCTTCCCGGGCAGGAAGCCTAGCAGCGAGGCAAGTCTGGGCAAGGCTCGCCCAGGGCAGAGCAGCCTCACGCCAGCAACTCTGCCAGATCGGGCCTCTGAGCAGAGCTGGAGCTCTGCCGTACTGGAGGCTCACTGGGCTCCGCCCAAGGAGTGATTGCAGACGCACGCAGCTGGGCTGCCTCCTCTTCTCCCGAGGAGGCTCGCTTCCCGCGTGCTGTGCACCAGGCTTCCAGGCGGGGGCGCCCCGCGCCTCCTACAGGTCTTGGCTCAGGGGCTGCTTCCCTGGAGCTGGGGCTGCCGGCGGGAGCCCAGACACGCAGGGGCAGGCCCCACCACCTGCACACGTCTCTGCTGGGGAGGAGAGCGCTAGGGACATGACGTCTGTCAGGCACCTTCTGGGCGCCCACGGAGTCAGCCTCCGGGAGTGTGGGGCTGCAGACCACAGCCAGGGGACCTGGGAGCCTTGTGCTCTCCGTGCGGCGCTGAGTCTGGGCGGCCAAGCAACCGCTGGTGGAGCCCTGCACTTGCCCTCCCCTGCCCTCTACGAGAGGCCTCACTGCTGGAGGGCTTGGCAGTGTGCAAGCCACCGGCTCCTAAGCCTTCCCCAAGGACGCCCGGGGCCTAGATGCAAAGGCAAGGCAGGAGTGGAGCTGAGGCCAGGAAGGCGCCAGTGGCCTCTCCCAGCATCGCACAGCCTGCTCCTTCCCGGGCAGCAAGCCTAGCAGCGAGGCAAGCCTGGGCAAGTCTCGCCCAGGGCAGAGCAGCCTCGCGCAAGGCACTTGACTAGATCTGGCCTCTGAGCAGAGCTGGAGCTCTGCCGTCCTGGAGGCACACTCGGCTCGGCCCAAGCAGGGATTGCAGCTGCACGCGGCTTGGCTCCCTCGACTCTTCCCAAGGAGGCTCGCTTCCAAGCGGACCGTGCACTTGGCTTCCAGGCAGGGACGCCCCGCCGCCTCCTGCAGGTCTTGGCACAGGGGCTGCTTCCCTGAGCGGAGGCTGTGGGCGGCAGCCCAGACACGCAGGGGCAGGCCCCAAACACCTGCACACGTCTCTGCTGGGGAGCAGAGTGCTAGGGACATGACGTCTGTCAGGCACCTTCTGGGCGCCCACGGAGTCAGCCTCCGGGAGTGTGGGGCTGCAGACCACAGCCAGGGGACCTGGGAGCCTTGTGCTCTCCGTGCGGCGCTGAGTCTGGGCGGCCAAGCAAACCGCTGGTGGAGCCCTGCACTTGCCCTCCCCTCCCCTCTACGAGAGGCCTCACTGCTGGAGGGCTTGGCAGTGTGCAAGCCACCGGCTCCTAAGCCTTCCCAAGGACGCCCGGGGCCTAGATGCAAAGGCAAGGCAGGAGTGGAGCTGAGGCCAGGAAGGCGCCAGTGGCCTCTCCCAGCATCGCACAGCCTGCTCCTTCCTGGCAGCAAGCCTAGCAGCGAGGCAAGCCTGGGCACGTCTCGCCCAGGGCAGAGCAGCCTCGCGCAAGGCACTTGACTAGATCTGGCCTCTGAACAGAGCTGGAGCTCCTGCCGTCCTGGAGGCACACTCGGCTCGGCCCAAGCAGGGATTGCAGCTGCACGCGACTTGGCTCCCTCGACTCTTCCAAGGAGGCTCGCTTCCAAGCGGACTGTGCACTTGGCTTCCAGGCAGGGACGCCCCGCGCCTCCTGCAGGTCTTGGCACAGGGGCTGCTTCCCCTGAGCGGAGGCTGTGGGCGGCAGCCAGACACGCAGGGGCAGGCGCCAACCACCTGCACACGTCTCTGCTGGTTGGGAGAGCACTAGGGAAATGACGTCTGTCAGACACCTTCTGGGCGCTCACGGAGTCAGCCTCCGCGGGTGTGTGGGGCTGCAGACCACAGCCAGGGGCCCTGGGAAGCCTGGTGCTCTCCGTGCTGAGCTGAGTCTGGGCGGCCAAGCGAGCGCTGGAGGAGCCCTGCACTTGCCATTCCCTTCCCTATGACAGAGCTCTCACGGCTGGAGGGCTTGGCAGCGGGCACCCCACCGGCCCCTAAGCCCTCCGCAAGGACGCCTGGGGACTAGGTGCAAAGGCAAGGCAGGAGTGGAGCTGAGGCCAGGAAGGCGCCAGGAGCGTCTGCCTGTCTCGCGCAGCCTGCTCCTTCCCGGGCAGGAAGCCTAGCAGCGAGGCAAGTCTGGGCAAGGCTCGCCCAGGGCAGAGCAGCCTCACGCCAGCAACTCTGCCAGATCGGGCCTCTGAGCAGAGCTGGAGCTCTGCCGTACTGGAGGCTCACTGGGCTCCGCCCAAGGAGTGATTGCAGACGCACGCAGCTGG
This sequence comes from Budorcas taxicolor, assembly GCF_023091745.1. Taxonomy (NCBI): domain Eukaryota; kingdom Metazoa; phylum Chordata; class Mammalia; order Artiodactyla; family Bovidae; genus Budorcas; species Budorcas taxicolor. The sequence continues at coordinate 665,594 of NW_026292304.1, forward strand.
GCTGCCTCCTCTTCTCCCGAGGAGGCTCGCTTCCCGCGTGCTGTGCACCAGGCTTCCAGGCGGGGGCGCCCCGCGCCTCCTACAGGTCTTGGCTCAGGGGCTGCTTCCCTGGAGCTGGGGCTGCCGGCGGGAGCCCAGACACGCAGGGGCAGGCCCCACCACCTGCACACGTCTCTGCTGGGGAGCAGAGCGCTAGGGACATGACGTCTGTCAGGCACCTTCTGGGCGCCCACGGAGTCAGCCTCCGGGAGTGTGGGGCTGCAGACCACAGCCAGGGGACCTGGGAGCCTTGTGCTCTCCGTGCGGCGCTGAGTCTGGGCGGCCAAGCAACCGCTGGTGGAGCCCTGCACTTGCCCTCCCCTGCCCTCTACGAGAGGCCTCACTGCTGGAGGGCTTGGCAGTGTGCAAGCCACCGGCTCCTAAGCCTTCCCCAAGGACGCCCGGGGCCTAGATGCAAAGGCAAGGCAGGAGTGGAGCTGAGGCCAGGAAGGCGCCAGTGGCCTCTCCCAGCATCGCACAGCCTGCTCCTTCCCGGGCAGCAAGCCTAGCAGCGAGGCAAGCCTGGGCAAGTCTCGCCCAGGGCAGAGCAGCCTCGCGCAAGGCACTTGACTAGATCTGGCCTCTGAGCAGAGCTGGAGCTCTGCCGTCCTGGAGGCACACTCGGCTCGGCCCAAGCAGGGATTGCAGCTGCACGCGGCTTGGCTCCCTCGACTCTTCCCAAGGAGGCTCGCTTCCAAGCGGACCGTGCACTTGGCTTCCAGGCAGGGACGCCCCGCGCCTCCTGCAGGTCTTGGCACAGGGGCTGCTTCCCCTGAGCGGAGGCTGTGGGCGGCAGCCCAGACACGCAGGGGCAGGCCCCAACCACCTGCACACGTCTCTGCTGGTGGGGAGAGCACTAGGGAAATGACGTCTGTCAGGCACCTTCTGGGCGCTCACGGAGTCAGCCTCCGGGTGTGTGGGGCTGCAGACCACAGCCAGGGGCCCTGGGAAGCCTGGTGCTCTCCGTGCTGTGCTGAGTCTGGGCGGCCTAGCGAGCGCTGGAGGAGCCCTGCACTTGCCATTCCCTTCCCTATGACAGAGCTCTCACGGCTGGAGGGCTTGGCAGCGGGCACCCCACCGGCCCCTAAGCCCTCCGCAAGGACGCCTGGGGACTAGGTGCAAAGGCAAGGCAGGAGTGGAGCTGAGGCCAGGAAGGCGCCAGGAGCGTCTGCCTGTCTCGCGCAGCCTGCTCCTTCCCGGGCAGGAAGCCTAGCAGCGAGGCAAGTCTGGGCGAGGCTCGCCCAGGGCAGAGCAGCCTCACGCCAGCAACTCTGCCAGATCGGGCCTCTGTGCAGAGCTGGAGCTCTGCCGTACTGGAGGCTCACTGGGCTCCGCCCAAGGAGTGATTGCAGACGCACGCAGCTGGGCTGCCTCCTCTTCTCCCGAGGAGGCTCGCTTCCCGCGTGCTGTGCACCAGGCTTCCAGGCGGGGGCGCCCCGCGCCTCCTACAGGTCTTGGCTCAGGGGCTGCTTTCCTGGAGCTGGGGCTGCCGGCGGGAGCCCAGACACGCAGGGGCAGGCCCCACCACCTGCACACGTCTCTGCTGGGGAGCAGAGCGCTAGGGACATGACGTCTGTCAGGCACCTTCTGGGCGCCCACGGAGTCAGCCTCCGGGAGTGTGGGGCTGCAGACCACAGCCAGGGGACCTGGGAGCCTTGTGCTCTCCGTGCGGCGCTGAGTCTGGGCGGCCAAGCAACCGCTGGTGGAGCCCTGCACTTGCCCTCCCCTCCCCTCTACGAGAGGCCTCACTGCTGGAGGGCTTGGCAGTGTGCAAGCCACCGGCTCCTAAGCCTTCCCCAAGGACGCCCGGGGCCTAGATGCAAAGGCAAGGCAGGAGTGGAGCTGAGGCCAGGAAGGCGCCAGTGGCCTCTCCCAGCATCGCACAGCCTGCTCCTTCCTGGGCAGCAAGCCTAGCAGCGAGGCAAGCGTGGGCAAGTCTCGCCCAGGGCAGAGCAGCCTCGCGCAAGGCACTTGACTAGATCTGGCCTCTGAACAGAGCTGGAACTCTGCCGTCCTGGAGGCACACTCGGCTCGGCCCAAGCAGGGATTGCAGCTGCACGCGACTTGGCTCCCTCGACTCTTCCCAAGGAGGCTCGCTTCCAAGCGGACTGTGCACTTGGCTTCCAGGCAGGGACGCCCCGCGCCTCCTGCAGGTCTTGGCACAGGGGCTGCTTCCCCTGAGCGGAGGCTGTGGGCGGCAGCCCAGACACGCAGGGGCAGGCCCCAACCACCTGCACACGTCTCTGCTGGTTGGGAGAGCACTAGGGAAATGACGTCTGTCAGACACCTTCTGGGCGCTCACGGAGTCAGCCTCCGGGTGTGTGGGGCTGCAGACCACAGCCAGGGGCCCTGGGAAGCCTGGTGCTCTCCGTGCTGTGCTGAGTCTGGGCGGCCAAGCGAGTGCTGGAGGAGCCCTGCACTTGCCATTCCCTTCCCTATGACAGAGCTCTCACGGCTGGAGGGCTTGGCAGCGGGCACCCCACCGGCCCCTAAGCCCTCCGCAAGGACGCCTGGGGACTAGGTGCAAAGGCAAGGCAGGAGTGGAGCTGAGGCCAGGAAGGCGCCAGGAGCGTCTGCCTGTCTGGCGCAGCCTGCTCCTTCCCGGGCAGGAAGCCTAGCAGCGAGGCAAGTCTGGGCAAGGCTCGCCCAGGGCAGAGCAGCCTCACGCCAGCAACTCTGCCAGATCGGCCCTCTGAGCAGAGCTGGAGCTCTGCCGTACTGGAGGCTCACCGGGCTCCGCCCAAGGAGTGATTGCAGACGCACGCAGCTGGGCTGCCTCCTCTTCTCCCGAGGAGGCTCGCTTCCCGCGTGCTGTGCACCAGGCTTCCAGGCGGGGGCGCCCCGCGCCTCCTACAGGTCTTGGCTCAGGGGCTGCTTCCCTGGAGCTGGGGCTGCCGGCGGGAGCCCAGACACGCAGGGGCAGGCCCCACCACCTGCACACGTCTCTGCTGGGGAGCAGAGTGCTAGGGACATGACGTCTGTCAGGCACCTTCTGGGCGCCCACGGAGTCAGCCTCCGGGAGTGTGGGGCTGCAGACCACAGCCAGGGGACCTGGGAGCCTTGTGCTCTCCGTGCGGCGCTGAGTCTGGGCGGCCAAGCAACCGCTGGTGGAGCCCTGCACTTGCCCTCCCCTCCCCTCTACGAGAGGCCTCACTGCTGGAGGGCTTGGCAGTGTGCAAGCCACCGGCTCCTAAGCCTTCCCCAAGGACGCCCGGGGCCTAGATGCAAAGGCAAGGCAGGAGTGGAGCTGAGGCCAGGAAGGCGCCAGTGGCCTCTCCCAGCATCGCACAGCCTGCTCCTTCCTGGGCAGCAAGCCTAGCAGCGAGGCAAGCCTGGGCAAGTCTCGCCCAGGGCAGAGCAGCCTCCCGCAAGGCACTTGACTAGATCTGGCCTCTGAACAGAGCTGGAGCTCTGCCGTCCTGGAGGCACACTCGGCTCGGCCCAAGCAGGGATTGCAGCTGCACGCGACTTGGCTCCCTCGACTCTTCCCAAGGAGGCTCGCTTCCAAGCGGACTGTGCACTTGGCTTCCAGGCAGGGACGCCCCGCGCCTCCTGCAGGTCTTGGCACAGGGGCTGCTTCCCCTGAGCGGAGGCTGTGGGCGGCAGCCCAGACACGCAGGGGCAGGCGCCAACCACCTGCACACGTCTCTGCTGGTTGGGAGAGCACTAGGGAAATGACGTCTGTCAGACACCTTCTGGGCGCTCACGGAGTCAGCCTCCGGGTGTGTGGGGCTGCAGACCACAGCCAGGGGCCCTGGGAAGCCTGGTGCTCTCCGTGCTGAGCTGAGTCTGGGCGGCCAAGCGAGCGCTGGAGGAGCCCTGCACTTGCCATTCCCTTCCCTATGACAGAGCTCTCACGGCTGGAGGGCTTGGCAGCGGGCACCCCACCGGCCCCTAAGCCCTCCGCAAGGACGCCTGGGGACTAGGTGCAAAGGCAAGGCAGGAGTGGAGCTGAGGCCAGGAAGGCGCCAGGAGCGTCTGCCTGTCTCGCGCAGCCTGCTCCTTCCCGGGCAGGAAGCCTAGCAGCGAGGCAAGTCTGGGCAAGGCTCGCCCAGGGCAGAGCAGCCTCACGCCAGCAACTCTGCCAGATCGGGCCTCTGAGCAGAGCTGGAGCTCTGCCGTACTGGAGGCTCACTGGGCTCCGCCCAAGGAGTGATTGCAGACGCACGCAGCTGGGCTGCCTCCTCTTCTCCCGAGGAGGCTCGCTTCCCGCGTGCTGTGCACCAGGCTTCCAGGCGGGGGCGCCCCGCGCCTCCTACAGGTCTTGGCTCAGGGGCTGCTTCCCTGGAGCTGGGGCTGCCGGCGGGAGCCCAGACACGCAGGGGCAGGCCCCACCACCTGCACACGTCTCTGCTGGGGAGCAGAGCGCTAGGGACATGACGTCTGTCAGGCACCTTCTGGGCGCCCACGGAGTCAGCCTCCGGGAGTGTGGGGCTGCAGACCACAGCCAGGGGACCTGGGAGCCTTGTGCTCTCCGTGCGGCGCTGAGTCTGGGCGGCCAAGCAACCGCTGGTGGAGCCCTGCACTTGCCCTCCCCTGCCCTCTACGAGAGGCCTCACTGCTGGAGGGCTTGGCAGTGTGCAAGCCACCGGCTCCTAAGCCTTCCCCAAGGACGCCCGGGGCCTAGATGCAAAGGCAAGGCAGGAGTGGAGCTGAGGCCAGGAAGGCGCCAGTGGCCTCTCCCAGCATCGCACAGCCTGCTCCTTCCCGGGCAGCAAGCCTAGCAGCGAGGCAAGCCTGGGCAAGTCTCGCCCAGGGCAGAGCAGCCTCGCGCAAGGCACTTGACTAGATCTGGCCTCTGAGCAGAGCTGGAGCTCTGCCGTCCTGGAGGCACACTCGGCTCGGCCCAAGCAGGGATTGCAGCTGCACGCGGCTTGGCTCCCTCGACTCTTCCCAAGGAGGCTCGCTTCCAAGCGGACCGTGCACTTGGCTTCCAGGCAGGGACGCCCCGCGCCTCCTGCAGGTCTTGGCACAGGGGCTGCTTCCCCTGAGCGGAGGCTGTGGGCGGCAGCCCAGACACGCAGGGGCAGGCCCCAAACACCTGCACACGTCTCTGCTGGGGAGCAGAGTGCTAGGGACATGACGTCTGTCAGGCACCTTCTGGGCGCCCACGGAGTCAGCCTCCGGGAGTGTGGGGCTGCAGACCACAGCCAGGGGACCTGGGAGCCTTGTGCTCTCCGTGCGGCGCTGAGTCTGGGCGGCCAAGCAACCGCTGGTGGAGCCCTGCACTTGCCCTCCCCTCCCCTCTACGAGAGGCCTCACTGCTGGAGGGCTTGGCAGTGTGCAAGCCACCGGCTCCTAAGCCTTCCCCAAGGACGCCCGGGGCCTAGATGCAAAGGCAAGGCAGGAGTGGAGCTGAGGCCAGGAAGGCGCCAGTGGCCTCTCCCAGCATCGCACAGCCTGCTCCTTCCTGGGCAGCAAGCCTAGCAGCGAGGCAAGCCTGGGCAAGTCTCGCCCAGGGCAGAGCAGCCTCGCGCAAGGCACTTGACTAGATCTGGCCTCTGAACAGAGCTGGAGCTCTGCCGTCCTGGAGGCACACTCGGCTCGGCCCAAGCAGGGATTGCAGCTGCACGCGACTTGGCTCCCTCGACTCTTCCCAAGGAGGCTCGCTTCCAAGCGGACTGTGCACTTGGCTTCCAGGCAGGGACGCCCCGCGCCTCCTGCAGGTCTTGGCACAGGGGCTGCTTCCCCTGAGCGGAGGCTGTGGGCGGCAGCCCAGACACGCAGGGGCAGGCGCCAACCACCTGCACACGTCTCTGCTGGTTGGGAGAGCACTAGGGAAATGACGTCTGTCAGACACCTTCTGGGCGCTCACGGAGTCAGCCTCCGGGTGTGTGGGGCTGCAGACCACAGCCAGGGGCCCTGGGAAGCCTGGTGCTCTCCGTGCTGAGCTGAGTCTGGGCGGCCAAGCGAGCGCTGGAGGAGCCCTGCACTTGCCATTCCCTTCCCTATGAAAGAGCTCTCACGGCTGGAGGGCTTGGCAGCGGGCACCCCACCGGCCCCTAAGCCCTCCGCAAGGACGCCTGGGGACTAGGTGCAAAGGCAAGGCAGGAGTGGAGCTGAGGCCAGGAAGGCGCCAGGAGCGTCTGCCTGTCTCGCGCAGCCTGCTCCTTCCCGGGCAGGAAGCCTAGCAGCGAGGCAAGTCTGGGCAAGGCTCGCCCAGGGCAGAGCAGCCTCACGCCAGCAACTCTGCCAGATCGGGCCTCTGAGCAGAGCTGGAGCTCTGCCGTACTGGAGGCTCACTGGGCTCCGCCCAAGGAGTGATTGCAGACGCACGCAGCTGGGCTGCCTCCTCTTCTCCCGAGGAGGCTCGCTTCCCGCGTGCTGTGCACCAGGCTTCCAGGCGGGGGCGCCCCGCGCCTCCTACAGGTCTTGGCTCAGGGGCTGCTTCCCTGGAGCTGGGGCTGCCGGCGGGAGCCCAGACACGCAGGGGCAGGCCCCACCACCTGCACACGTCTCTGCTGGGGAGCAGAGCGCTAGGGACATGACGTCTGTCAGGCACCTTCTGGGCGCCCACGGAGTCAGCCTCCGGGAGTGTGGGGCTGCAGACCACAGCCAGGGGACCTGGGAGCCTTGTGCTCTCCGTGCGGCGCTGAGTCTGGGCGGCCAAGCAACCGCTGGTGGAGCCCTGCACTTGCCCTCCCCTGCCCTCTACGAGAGGCCTCACTGCTGGAGGGCTTGGCAGTGTGCAAGCCACCGGCTCCTAAGCCTTCCCCAAGGACGCCCGGGGCCTAGATGCAAAGGCAAGGCAGGAGTGGAGCTGAGGCCAGGAAGGCGCCAGTGGCCTCTCCCAGCATCGCACAGCCTGCTCCTTCCCGGGCAGCAAGCCTAGCAGCGAGGCAAGCCTGGGCAAGTCTCGCCCAGGGCAGAGCAGCCTCGCGCAAGGCACTTGACTAGATCTGGCCTCTGAGCAGAGCTGGAGCTCTGCCGTCCTGGAGGCACACTCGGCTCGGCCCAAGCAGGGATTGCAGCTGCACGCGGCTTGGCTCCCTCGACTCTTCCCAAGGAGGCTCGCTTCCAAGCGGACCGTGCACTTGGCTTCCAGGCAGGGACGCCCCGCGCCTCCTGCAGGTCTTGGCACAGGGGCTGCTTCCCCTGAGCGGAGGCTGTGGGCGGCAGCCCAGACACGCAGGGGCAGGCCCCAACCACCTGCACACGTCTCTGCTGGTGGGGAGAGCACTAGGGAAATGACGTCTGTCAGGCACCTTCTGGGCGCTCACGGAGTCAGCCTCCGGGTGTGTGGGGCTGCAGACCACAGCCAGGGGCCCTGGGAAGCCTGGTGCTCTCCGTGCTGTGCTGAGTCTGGGCGGCCTAGCGAGCGCTGGAGGAGCCCTGCACTTGCCATTCCCTTCCCTATGACAGAGCTCTCACGGCTGGAGGGCTTGGCAGCGGGCACCCCACCGGCCCCTAAGCCCTCCGCAAGGACGCCTGGGGACTAGGTGCAAAGGCAAGGCAGGAGTGGAGCTGAGGCCAGGAAGGCGCCAGGAGCGTCTGCCTGTCTCGCGCAGCCTGCTCCTTCCCGGGCAGGAAGCCTAGCAGCGAGGCAAGTCTGGGCGAGGCTCGCCCAGGGCAGAGCAGCCTCACGCCAGCAACTCTGCCAGATCGGGCCTCTGTGCAGAGCTGGAGCTCTGCCGTACTGGAGGCTCACTGGGCTCCGCCCAAGGAGTGATTGCAGACGCACGCAGCTGGGCTGCCTCCTCTTCTCCCGAGGAGGCTCGCTTCCCGCGTGCTGTGCACCAGGCTTCCAGGCGGGGGCGCCCCGCGCCTCCTACAGGTCTTGGCTCAGGGGCTGCTTTCCTGGAGCTGGGGCTGCCGGCGGGAGCCCAGACACGCAGGGGCAGGCCCCACCACCTGCACACGTCTCTGCTGGGGAGCAGAGCGCTAGGGACATGACGTCTGTCAGGCACCTTCTGGGCGCCCACGGAGTCAGCCTCCGGGAGTGTGGGGCTGCAGACCACAGCCAGGGGACCTGGGAGCCTTGTGCTCTCCGTGCGGCGCTGAGTCTGGGCGGCCAAGCAACCGCTGGTGGAGCCCTGCACTTGCCCTCCCCTCCCCTCTACGAGAGGCCTCACTGCTGGAGGGCTTGGCAGTGTGCAAGCCACCGGCTCCTAAGCCTTCCCCAAGGACGCCCGGGGCCTAGATGCAAAGGCAAGGCAGGAGTGGAGCTGAGGCCAGGAAGGCGCCAGTGGCCTCTCCCAGCATCGCACAGCCTGCTCCTTCCTGGGCAGCAAGCCTAGCAGCGAGGCAAGCGTGGGCAAGTCTCGCCCAGGGCAGAGCAGCCTCGCGCAAGGCACTTGACTAGATCTGGCCTCTGAACAGAGCTGGAACTCTGCCGTCCTGGAGGCACACTCGGCTCGGCCCAAGCAGGGATTGCAGCTGCACGCGACTTGGCTCCCTCGACTCTTCCCAAGGAGGCTCGCTTCCAAGCGGACTGTGCACTTGGCTTCCAGGCAGGGACGCCCCGCGCCTCCTGCAGGTCTTGGCACAGGGGCTGCTTCCCCTGAGCGGAGGCTGTGGGCGGCAGCCCAGACACGCAGGGGCAGGCCCCAACCACCTGCACACGTCTCTGCTGGTTGGGAGAGCACTAGGGAAATGACGTCTGTCAGACACCTTCTGGGCGCTCACGGAGTCAGCCTCCGGGTGTGTGGGGCTGCAGACCACAGCCAGGGGCCCTGGGAAGCCTGGTGCTCTCCGTGCTGTGCTGAGTCTGGGCGGCCAAGCGAGTGCTGGAGGAGCCCTGCACTTGCCATTCCCTTCCCTATGACAGAGCTCTCACGGCTGGAGGGCTTGGCAGCGGGCACCCCACCGGCCCCTAAGCCCTCCGCAAGGACGCCTGGGGACTAGGTGCAAAGGCAAGGCAGGAGTGGAGCTGAGGCCAGGAAGGCGCCAGGAGCGTCTGCCTGTCTGGCGCAGCCTGCTCCTTCCCGGGCAGGAAGCCTAGCAGCGAGGCAAGTCTGGGCAAGGCTCGCCCAGGGCAGAGCAGCCTCACGCCAGCAACTCTGCCAGATCGGCCCTCTGAGCAGAGCTGGAGCTCTGCCGTACTGGAGGCTCACCGGGCTCCGCCCAAGGAGTGATTGCAGACGCACGCAGCTGGGCTGCCTCCTCTTCTCCCGAGGAGGCTCGCTTCCCGCGTGCTGTGCACCAGGCTTCCAGGCGGGGGCGCCCCGCGCCTCCTACAGGTCTTGGCTCAGGGGCTGCTTCCCTGGAGCTGGGGCTGCCGGCGGGAGCCCAGACACGCAGGGGCAGGCCCCACCACCTGCACACGTCTCTGCTGGGGAGGAGAGTGCTAGGGACATGACGTCTGTCAGGCACCTTCTGGGCGCCCACGGAGTCAGCCTCCGGGAGTGTGGGGCTGCAGACCACAGCCAGGGGACCTGGGAGCCTTGTGCTCTCCGTGCGGCGCTGAGTCTGGGCGGCCAAGCAACCGCTGGTGGAGCCCTGCACTTGCCCTCCCCTCCCCTCTACGAGAGGCCTCACTGCTGGAGGGCTTGGCTGTGTGCAAGCCACCGGCTCCTAAGCCTTCCCCAAGGACGCCCGGGGCCTAGATGCAAAGGCAAGGCAGCAGTGGAGCTGAGGCCAGGAAGGCGCCAGTGGCCTCTCCCAGCATCGCACAGCCTGCTCCTTCCTGGGCAGCAAGCCTAGCAGCGAGGCAAGCGTGGGCAAGTCTCGCCCAGGGCAGAGCAGCCTCGCGCAAGGCACTTGACTAGATCTGGCCTCTGAACAGAGCTGGAGCTCTGCCGTCCTGGAGGCACACTCGGCTCGGCCCAAGCAGGGATTGCAGCTGCACGCGACTTGGCTCCCTCGACTCTTCCCAAGGAGGCTCGCTTCCAAGCGGACTGTGCACTTGGCTTCCAGGCAGGGACGCCCCGCGCCTCCTGCAGGTCTTGGCACAGGGGCTGCTTCCCCTGAGCGGAGGCTGTGGGCGGCAGCCCAGACACGCAGGGGCAGGCGCCAACCACCTGCACACGTCTCTGCTGGTTGGGAGAGCACTAGGGAAATGACGTCTGTCAGACACCTTCTGGGCGCTCACGGAGTCAGCCTCCGGGTGTGTGGGGCTGCAGACCACAGCCAGGGGCCCTGGGAAGCCTGGTGCTCTCCGTGCTGAGCTGAGTCTGGGCGCCCAAGCGAGCGCTGGAGGAGCCCTGCACTTGCCATTCCCTTCCCTATGACAGAGCTCTCACGGCTGGAGGGCTTGGCAGCCAGCACCCCACCGGCCCCTAAGCCCTCCGCAAGGACGCCTGGGGACTAGGTGCAAAGGCAAGGCAGGAGTGGAGCTGAGGCCAGGAAGGCGCCAGGAGCGTCTGCCTGTCTCGCGCAGCCTGCTCCTTCCCGGGCAGGAAGCCTAGCAGCGAGGCAAGTCTGGGCGAGGCTCGCCCAGGGCAGAGCAGCCTCACGCCAGCAACTCTGCCAGATCGGGCCTCTGAGCAGAGCTGGAGCTCTGCCGTACTGGAGGCTCACTGGGCTCCGCCCAAGGAGTGATTGCAGACGCACGCAGCTGGGCTGCCTCCTCTTCTCCCGAGGAGGCTCGCTTCCCGCGTGCTGTGCACCAGGCTTCCAGGCGGGGGCGCCCCGCGCCTCCTACAGGTCTTGGCTCAGGGGCTGCTTCCCTGGAGCTGGGGCTGCCGCCGGGAGCCCAGACACGCAGGGGCAGGCCCCACCACCTGCACACGTCTCTGCTGGGGAGCAGAGTGCTAGGGACATGACGTCTGTCAGGCACCTTCTGGGCGCCCACGGAGTCAGCCTCCGGGAGTGTGGGGCTGCAGACCACAGCCAGGGGACCTGGGAGCCTTGTGCTCTCCGTGCGGCGCTGAGTCTGGGCGGCCAAGCAACCGCTGGTGGAGCCCTGCACTTGCCCTCCCCTCCCCTCTACGAGAGGCCTCACTGCTGGAGGGCTTGGCAGTGTGCAAGCCACCGGCTCCTAAGCCTTCCCCAAGGACGCCCGGGGCCTAGATGCAAAGGCAAGGCAGGAGTGGAGCTGAGGCCAGGAAGGCGCCAGTGGCCTCTCCCAGCATCGCACAGCCTGCTCCTTCCTGGGCAGCAAGCCTAGCAGCGAGGCAAGCCTGGGCAAGTCTCGCCCAGGGCAGAGCAGCCTCGCGCAAGGCACTTGACTAGATCTGGCCTCTGAACAGAGCTGGAACTCTGCCGTCCTGGAGGCACACTCGGCTCGGCCCAAGCAGGGATTGCAGCTGCACGCGACTTGGCTCCCTCGACTCTTCCCAAGGAGGCTCGCTTCCAAGCGGACTGTGCACTTGGCTTCCAGGCAGGGACGCCCCGCGCCTCCTGCAGGTCTTGGCACAGGGGCTGCTTCCCCTGAGCGGAGGCTGTGGGCGGCAGCCCAGACACGCAGGGGCAGGCCCCAACCACCTGCACACGTCTCTGCTGGTTGGGAGAGCACTAGGGAAATGACGTCTGTCAGACACCTTCTGGGCGCTCACGGAGTCAGCCTCCGGGTGTGTGGGGCTGCAGACCACAGCCAGGGGCCCTGGGAAGCCTGGTGCTCTCCGTGCTGTGCTGAGTCTGGGCGGCCAAGCGAGTGCTGGAGGAGCCCTGCACTTGCCATTCCCTTCCCTATGACAGAGCTCTCACGGCTGGAGGGCTTGGCAGCGGGCACCCCACCGGCCCCTAAGCCCTCCGCAAGGACGCCTGGGGACTAGGTGCAAAGGCAAGGCAGGAGTGGAGCTGAGGCCAGGAAGGCGCCAGGAGCGTCTGCCTGTCTGGCGCAGCCTGCTCCTTCCCGGGCAGGAAGCCTAGCAGCGAGGCAAGTCTGGGCAAGGCTCGCCCAGTGCAGAGCAGCCTCACGCCAGCAACTCTGCCAGATCGGCCCTCTGAGCAGAGCTGGAGCTCTGCCGTACTGGAGGCTCACCGGGCTCCGCCCAAGGAGTGATTGCAGACGCACGCAGCTGGGCTGCCTCCTCTTCTCCCGAGGAGGCTCGCTTCCCGCGTGCTGTGCACCAGGCTTCCAGGCGGGGGCGCCCCGCGCCTCCTACAGGTCTTGGCTCAGGGGCTGCTTCCCTGGAGCTGGGGCTGCCGGCGGGAGCCCAGACACGCAGGGGCAGGCCCCACCACCTGCACACGTCTCTGCTGGGGAGCAGAGCGCTAGGGACATGACGTCTGTCAGGCACCTTCTGGGCGCCCACGGAGTCAGCCTCCGGGAGTGTGGGGCTGCAGACCACAGCCAGGGGACCTGGGAGCCTTGTGCTCTCCGTGCGGCGCTGAGTCTGGGCGGCCAAGCAACCGCTGGTGGAGCCCTGCACTTGCCCTCCCCTCCCCTCTACTAGAGGCCTCACTGCTGGAGGGCTTGGCAGTGTGCAAGCCACCGGCTCCTAAGCCTTCCCCAAGGACGCCCGGGGCCTAGATGCAAAGGCAAGGCAGGAGTGGAGCTGAGGCCAGGAAGGCGCCAGTGGCCTCTCCCAGCATCGCACAGCCTGCTCCTTCCTGGGCAGCAAGCCTAGCAGCGAGGCAAGCCTGGGCAAGTCTCGCCCAGGGCAGAGCAGCCTCGCGCAAGGCACTTGACTAGATCCGGCCTCTGAGCAGAGCTGGAGCTCTGCCGTCCTGGAGGCACACTCGGCTCGGCCCAAGCAGGGATTGCAGCTGCACGCGGCTTGGCTCCCTCGACTCTTCCCAAGGAGGCTCGCTTCCAAGCGGACTGTGCACTTGGCTTCCAGGCAGGGACGCCCCGCGCCTCCTGCAGGTCTTGGCACAGGGGCTGCTTCCCCTGAGCGGAGGCTGTGGGCGGCAGCCCAGACACGCAGGGGCAGGCCCCAACCACCTGCACACGTCTCTGCTGGTTGGGAGAGCACTAGGGAAATGACGTCTGTCAGGCAGCTTCTGGGCGCTCACGGAGTCAGCCTCCGGGTGTGTGGGGCTGCAGACCACAGCCAGGGGCCCTGGGAAGCCTGGTGCTCTCCGTGCTGTGCTGAGTCTGGGCGGCCAAGCGACCGCTGGAGGAGCCCTGCACTTGCCATTCCCTTCCCTATGACAGAGCTCTCACGGCTGGAGGGCTTGGCAGCGGGCACCCCACCGGCCCCTAAGCCCTCCGCAAGGACGCCTGGGGACTAGGTGCAAAGGCAAGGCAGGAGTGGAGCTGAGGCCAGGAAGGCGCCAGGAGCGTCTGCCTGTAGCGTCTGCCTGTCTCGCGCAGCCTGCTCCTTCCCGGGCAGGAAGCCTAGCAGCGAGGCAAGTCTGGGCAAGGCTCGCCCAGGGCAGAGCAGCCTCACGCCAGCAACTCTGCCAGATCGGTCCTCTGAGCAGAGCTGGAGCTCTGCCGTACTGGAGGCTCACTGGGCTCCGCCCAAGGAGTGATTGCAGACGCACGCAGCTGGGCTGCCTCCTCTTCTCCCGAGGAGGCTCGCTTCCCGCGTGCTGTGCACCAGGCTCCAGGCGGGGGCGCCCCGCGCCTCCTACAGGTCTTGGCTCAGGGGCTGCTTCCCTGGAGCTGGGGCTGCCGGCGGGAGCCCAGACACGCAGGGGCAGGCCCCACCACCTGCACACGTCTCTGCTGGGGAGCAGAGCGCTAGGGACATGACGTCTGTCAGGCACCTTCTGGGCGCCCACGGAGTCAGCCTCCGGGAGTGTGGGGCTGCAGACCACAGCCAGGGACCTGGGAGCCTTGTGCTCTCCGTGCGGCGCTGAGTCTGGGCGGCCAAGCAACCGCTGGTGGAGCCCTGCACTTGCCCTCCCCTCCCCTCTACGAGAGGCCTCACTGCTGGAGGGCTTGGCAGTGTGCAAGCCACCGGCTCCTAAGCCTTCCCCAAGGACGCCCGGGCCTAGATGCAAAGGCAAGGCAGGAGTGGAGCTGAGGCCAGGAAGGCGCCAGTGGCCTCTCCCAGCATCGCACAGCCTGCTCCTTCCTGGGCAGCAAGCCTAGCAGCGAGGCAAGCGTGGGCAAGTCTCGCCCAGGGCAGAGCAGCCTCCCGCAAGGCACTTGACTAGATCTGGCCTCTGAACAGAGCTGGAACTCTGCCGTCCTGGAGGCACCTCGGCTCGGCCCAAGCAGGGATTGCAGCTGCACGCGACTTGGCTCCTCGACTCTTCCAAGGAGGCTCACTTCCAAGCGGACTGTGCACTTGGCTTCCAGGCAGGGACGCCCCGCGCCTCCTGCAGGTCTTGGCACAGGGGCTGCTTCCCTGAGCGGAGGCTGTGGGCGGCAGCCCAGACACGCAGGGGCAGGCCCCAACCACCTGCACACGTCTCTGCTGGTTGGGAGAGCACTAGGGAAATGACGTCTGTCAGACACCTTCTGGGCGCTCACGGAGTCAGCCTCCGGGTGTGTGGGGCTGCAGACCACAGCCAGGGGCCCTGGGAAGCCTGGTGCTCTCCGTGCTGTGCTGAGTCTGGGCGGCCAAGCGAGTGCTGGAGGAGCCCTGCACTTGCCATTCCCTTCCTATGACAGAGCTCTCACGGCTGGAGGCTTGGCAGCGGGCACCCCACCGGCCCCTAAGCCTCCGCAAGGAAGCCTGGGGACTAGGTGCAAAGGCAAGGCAGGAGTGGAGCTGAGGCCAGGAAGGCGCCAGGAGCGTCTGCCTGTCTGGCGCAGCCTGCTCCTTCCCGGGCAGAAGCCTAGCAGCGAGGCAAGTCTGGGCAAGGCTCGCCCAGGGCAGAGCAGCCTCACGCCAGCAACTCTGCCAGATCGGCCCTCTGAGCAGAGCTGGAGCTCTGCCGTACTGGAGGCTCACCGGGCTCCACCCAAGGAGTGATTGCAGACGCACGCAGCTGGGCTGCCTCCTCTTCTCCCGAGGAGGCTCGCTTCCCGCGTGCTGTGCACCAGGCTTCCAGGCGGGGGCGCCCCGCGCCTCCTACAGGTCTTGGCTCAGGGGCTGCTTCCCTGGAGCTGGGGCTGCCGGCGGGAGCCAGACACGCAGGGGCAGGCCCCACCACCTGCACACGTCTCTGCTGGGGAGCAGAGCGCTAGGGACATGACGTCTGTCAGGCACCTTCTGGGCGCCCACGAGTCAGCCTCCGGAGTGTGGGGCTGCAGACCACAGCCAGGGGACCTGGGAGCCTTGTGCTCTCCGTGCGGCGCTGAGGTCTGGGCGGCCAAGCAACCGCTGGTGGAGCCCTGCACTTGCCCTCCCCTCCCCTCTACGAGAGGCCTCACTGCTGGAGGGCTTGGCAGTGTGCAAGCCACCGGCTCCTAAGCCTTCCCCAAGGACGCCCGGGGCCTAGATGCAAAGGCAAGGCAGGAGTGGAGCTGAGGCCAGGAAGGCGCCAGTGGCCTCTCCCAGCATCGCACAGCCTGCTCCTTCCTGGGCAGCAAGCCTAGCAGCGAGGCAAGCGTGGGCAAGTCTCGCCCAGGGCAGAGCAGCCTCCCGCAAGGCACTTGACTAGATCTGGCCTCTGAACAGAGCTGGAACTCTGCCGTCCTGGAGGCACACTCGGCTCGGCCCAAGCAGGGATTGCAGCTGCACGCGACTTGGCTCCCTCGACTCTTCCCAAGGAGGCTCACTTCCAAGCGGACTGTGCACTTGGCTTCCAGGCAGGGACGCCCCGCGCCTCCTGCAGGTCTTGGCACAGGGGCTGCTTCCCCTGAGCGGAGGGCTGTGGGCGGCAGCCCAGACACGCAGGGGCAGGCCCCAACCACCTGCACACGTCTCTGCTGGTTGGGAGAGCACTAGGGAAATGACGTCTGTCAGACACCTTCTGGGCGCTCACGGAGTCAGCCTCCGGGTGTGTGGGCTGCAGACCACAGCCAGGGGCCCTGGGAAGCCTGGTGCTCTCCGTGCTGTGCTGAGTCTGGGCGGCCAAGCGAGTGCTGGAGGAGCCCTGCACTTGGCCATCCCTTCCCTATGACAGAGCTCTCACGGCTGGAGGGCTTGGCAGCGGGCCACCCCACCGGCCCCTAAGCCCTCCGCAAGGACGCCTGGGGACTAGGTGCAAAGGCAAGGCAGGAGTGGAGCTGAGGCCAGGAAGGCGCCAGGAGCGTCTGCCTGTCTGGCGCAGCCTGCTCCTTCCCGGGCAGGAAGCCTAGCAGCGAGGCAAGTCTGGGCAAGGCTCGCCCAGGGCAGAGCAGCCTCACGCCAGCAACTCTGCCAGATCGGCCCTCTGAGCAGAGCTGGAGCTCTGCCGTTACTGGAGGCTCACCGGGCTCCACCCAAGGAGTGATTGCAGACGCACGCAGCTGGGCTGCCTCCTCTTCTCCCGAGGAGGCTCGCTTCCCGCGTGCTGTGCACCAGGCTTCCAGGCGGGGGGCGCCCCGCGCCTCCTACAGGTCTTGGCTCAGGGGCTGCTTCCCTGGAGCTGGGGCTGCCGGCGGGAGCCCAGACACGCAGGGGCAGGCCCCACCACCTGCACACGTCTCTGCTGGGGAGCAGAGCGCTAGGGACATGACGTCTGTCAGGCAACTTCTGGGCGCCCACGGAGTCAGCCTCCGGGAGTGTGGGGCTGCAGACCACAGCCAGGGGACCTGGGAGCCTTGTGCTCTCCGTGCGGCGCTGAGTCTGGGCGGCCAAGCAACCGCTGGTGGAGCCCTGCACTTGCCTCCCCTGCCTCTACGAGAGCCTCACTGCTGGAGGGCTTGGCAGTGTGCAAGCCACCGGCTCCTAAGCCTTCCCCAAGGACGCCCGGGGCTAGATGCAAAGGCAAGGCAGGAGTGGAGCTGAGGCCAGAAGGCGCCAGGGGCCTCTCCCAGCATCGCACAGCCTGCTCCTTCCCGGGCAGCAAGCCTAGCAGCGAGGCAAGCCTGGCAGTCTCGCCCAGGGCAGAGCAGCCTCGCGCAAGGCACTTGACTAGATCCGGCCTCTGAGCAGAGCTGCAGCTCTGCCGTCCTGGAGGCACACTCGGCTCGGCCCAAGCAGGGATGGCAGCTGCACGCGGCTTGGCTCCCTTGACTCTTCCCAAGGAGGCTCGCTTCCAAGCGGACCGTGCACTTGGCTTCCAGGCAGGGACGCCCCGCGCCTCCTGCAGGTCTTGGCACAGGGGCTGCTTCCCCTGAGCGGAGGCTGTGGGCGGCAGCCCAGACACGCAGGGGCAGGCCCCAACCACCTGCACACGTCTCTGCTGGTTGGGAGAGCACTAGGGAAATGACGTCTGTCAGACACCTTCTGGGCGCTCACGAGTCAGCCTCCGGGTGTGTGGGGCTGCAGACCACAGCCAGGGGCCCTGGGAAGCCTGGTGCTCTCCGTGCTGAGCTGAGTCTGGGCGGCCAAGCGAGCGCTGGAGGAGCCCTGCACTTGCCATTCCCTTCCCTATGACAGAGCTCTCACGGCTGGAGGGCTTGGCAGCGGGCACCCCACCGGCCCCTAAGCCCTCCGCAAGGACGCCTGGGGACTAGGTGCAAAGGCAAGGCAGGAGTGGAGCTGAGGCCAGGAAGGCGCCAGGAGCGTCTGCCTGGCTCGCGTAGCCTGCTCCTTCCCGGGCAGGAAGCCTAGCAGCGAGGCAAGTCTGGGCGAGGCTCGCCCAGGGCAGAGCAGCCTCACGCCAGCAACTCTGCCAGATCGGGCCTCTGAGCAGAGCTGAGCTCTGCCGTACTGGAGGCTCACTGGGCTCCGCCCAAGGAGTGATTGCAGACGCACGCAGCTGGGCTGCCTCCTCTTCTCCCGAGGAGGCTCGCTTCCCGCGTGCTGTGCACCAGGCTTCCAGGCGGGGGCGCCCCGCGCCTCCTACAGGTCTTGGCTCAGGGGCTGCTTCCCTGGAGCTGGGGCTGCCGGCGGGAGCCCAGACACGCAGGGGCAGGCCCCACCACCTGCACACGTCTCTGCTGGGGAGCAGAGCGCTAGGGACATGACGTCTGTCAGGCAACTCTGGGCGCCCACGGAGTCAGCCTCCGGGAGTGTGGGGCTGCAGACCACAGCCAGGGGACCTGGGAGCCTTGTGCTCTCCGTGCGGCGCTGAGTCTGGGCGGCCAAGCAACCGCTGGTGGAGCCCTGCACTTGCCCTCCCCTGCCCTCTACGAGAGGCCTCACTGCTGGAGGGCTTGGCAGTGTGCAAGCCACCGGCTCCTAAGCCTTCCCAAGGAGGCCCGGGGCCTAGATGCAAAGGCAAGGCAGGAGTGGAGCTGAGGCCAGGAAGGCGCCAGGGGCCTCTCCAGCATCGCACAGCCTGCTCCTTCCCGGGCAGCAAGCCTAGCAGCGAGGCAAGCCTGGGAAAGTCTCGCCCAGGCAGAGCAGCCTCGCGCAAGGCACTTGACTAGATCCGGCCTCTGAGCAGAGCTGGAGCTCTGCCGTCCTGGAGGCACACTCGGCTCGGCCCAAGCAGGGATTGCAGCTGCACGCGGCTTGGCTCCCTCGACTCTTCCAAGGAGGCTCGCTTCCAAGCGGACCGTGCACTTGGCTTCCAGGCAGGACGCCCCGCGCCTCCTGCAGGTCTTGGCACAGGGGCTGCTTCCCCTGAGCGGAGGCTGTGGGCGGCAGCCCAGACACGCAGGGGCAGGCCCCAACCACCTGCACACGTCTCTGCTGGTTGGGAGAGCACTAGGAAATGACGTCTGTCAGACACCTTCTGGGCGCTCACGGAGTCAGCCTCCGGGTGTGTGGGGCTGCAGACCACAGCCAGGGGCCCTGGGAAGCCTGGTGCTCTCCGTGCTGAGCTGAGTCTGGGCGGCCAAGCGAGCGCTGGAGGAGCCCTGCACTTGCCATTCCCTTCCCTATGACAGAGCTCTCACGGCTGGAGGGCTTGGCAGCGGGCACCCCACCGGCCCCTAAGCCCTCCGCAAGGACGCCTGGGGACTAGTGCAAAGGCAAGGCAGGAGTGGAGCTGAGGCCAGGAAGGCGCCAGGAGCGTCTGCCTGTCTCGCGCAGCCTGCTCCTTCCCGGGCAGGAAGCCTAGCAGCGAGGCAAGTCTGGGCGAGGCTCGCCCAGGGCAGAGCAGCCTCACGCCAGCAACTCTGCCAGATCGGGCCTCTGAGCAGAGCTGGAGCTCTGCCGTACTGGAGGCTCACTGGGCTCCGCCCAAGGAGTGAGTGCAGACGCACGCAGCTGGGCTGCCTCCTCTTCTCCCGAGGAGGCTCGCTTCCCGCGTGCTGTGCACCAGGCTTCCAGGCGGGGGCGCCCCGCGCCTCCTACAGGTCTTGGCTCAGGGGCTGCTTCCCTGGAGCTGGGGCTGCCGGCGGGAGCCCAGACACGCAGGGGCAGGCCCCACCACCTGCACACGTCTCTGCTGGGGAGCAGAGCGCTAGGGACATGACGTCTGTCAGGCACCTTCTGGGCGCCCACGGAGTCAGCCTCCGGGAGTGTGGGGCTGCAGACCACAGCCAGGGGACCTGGGAGCCTTGTGCTCTCCGTGCGGCGCTGAGTCTGGGCGGCCAAGCAACCGCTGGTGGAGCCCTGCACTTGCCCTCCCCTCCCCTCTACGAGAGGCCTCACTGCTGGAGGGCTTGGCAGTGTGCAAGCCACCGGCTCCTAAGCCTTCCCCAAGGACGCCCGGGGCCTAGATGCAAAGGCAAGGCAGGAGTGGAGCTGAGGCCAGGAAGGCGCCAGTGGCCTCTCCCAGCATCGCACAGCCTGCTCCTTCCTGGGCAGCAAGCCTAGCAGCGAGGCAAGCGTGGGCAAGTCTCGCCCAGGGCAGAGCAGCCTCGCGCAAGGCACTTGACTAGATCTGGCCTCTGAACAGAGCTGGAACTCTGCCGTCCTGGAGGCACACTCGGCTCGGCCCAAGCAGGATTGCAGCTGCACGCGACTTGGCTCCCTCGACTCTTCCCAAGGAGGCTCGCTTCAAGCGGACTGTGCACTTGGCTTCCAGGCAGGGACGCCCCGCGCCTCCTGCAGGTCTTGGCACAGGGGCTGCTTCCCTGAGCGGAGGCTGTGGGCGGCAGCCCAGACACGCAGGGCAGGCCCCAACCACCTGCACACGTCTCTGCTGGTTGGGAGAGCACTAGGGAAATGACGTCTGTCAGACACCTTCTGGGCGCTCACGGAGTCAGCCTCCGGGTGTGTGGGCTGCAGACCACAGCCAGGGGCCCTGGGAAGCCTGGTGCTCTCCGTGCTGTGCTGAGTCTGGGCGGCCAAGCGAGTGCTGGAGGAGCCCTGCACTTGCCATTCCCTTCCCTATGACAGAGCTCTCACGGCTGGAGGGCTTGGCAGCGGGCACCCCACCGGCCCCTAAGCCCTCCGCAAGGACGCCTGGGGACTAGGTGCAAAGGCAAGGCAGGAGTGGAGCTGAGGCCAGGAAGGCGCCAGGAGCGTCTGCCTGTCTGGCGCAGCCTGCTCCTTCCCGGGCAGGAAGCCTAGCAGCGAGGCAAGTCTGGGCAAGGCTCGCCCAGGGCAGAGCAGCCTCACGCCAGCAACTCTGCCAGATCGGCCCTCTGAGCAGAGCTGGAGCTCTGCCGTACTGGAGGCTCACCGGGCTCCGCCCAAGGAGTGATTGCAGACGCACGCAGCTGGGCTGCCTCCTCTTCTCCCGAGGAGCTCGCTTCCCGCGTGCTGTGCACCAGGCTTCCAGGCGGGGGCGCCCCGCGCCTCCTACAGGTCTTGGCTCAGGGGCTGCTTCCCTGGAGCTGGGGCTGCCGGCGGGAGCCCAGACACGCAGGGGCAGGCCCCACCACCTGCACACGTCTCTGCTGGGGAGCAGAGCGCTAGGGACATGACGTCTGTCAGGCAACTTCTGGGCGCCCACGGAGTCAGCCTCCGGGAGTGTGGGGCTGCAGACCACAGCCAGGGGACCTGGGAGCCTTGTGCTCTCCGTGCGGCGCTGAGTCTGGGCGGCCAAGCAACCGCTGGTGGAGCCCTGCACTTGCCCTCCCCTGCCCTCTACGAGAGGCCTCACTGCTGGAGGGCTTGGCAGTGTGCAAGCCACCGGCTCCTAAGCCTTCCCCAAGGACGCCCGGGGCCTAGATGCAAAGGCAAGGCAGGAGTGGAGCTGAGGCCAGGAAGGCGCCAGGGGCCTCTCCCAGCATCGCACAGCCTGCTCCTTCCCGGGCAGCAAGCCTAGCAGCGAGGCAAGCCTGGGCAAGTCTCGCCCAGGGCAGAGCAGCCTCGCGCAAGGCACTTGACTAGATCCGGCCTCTGAGCAGAGCTGGAGCTCTGCCGTCCTGGAGGCACACTCGGCTCGGCCCAAGCAGGGATTGCAGCTGCACGCGGCTTGGCTCCCTCGACTCTTCCCAAGGAGGCTCGCTTCCAAGCGGACCGTGCACTTGGCTTCCAGGCAGGGACGCCCCGCGCCTCCTGCAGGTCTTGGCACAGGGGCTGCTTCCCCTGAGCGGAGGCTGTGGGCGGCAGCCCAGACACGCAGGGGCAGGCCCCAACCACCTGCACACGTCTCTGCTGGTGGGGAGAGCACTAGGGAAATGACGTCTGTCAGACACCTTCTGGGCGCTCACGGAGTCAGCCTCCGGGTGTGTGGGGCTGCAGACCACAGCCAGGGGCCCTGGGAAGCCTGGTGCTCTCCGTGCTGAGCTGAGTCTGGGCGGCCAAGCGAGCGCTGGAGGAGCCCTGCACTTGCCATTCCCTTCCCTATGACAGAGCTCTCACGGCTGGAGGGCTTGGCAGCGGGCACCCCACCGGCCCCTAAGCCCTCCGCAAGGACGCCTGGGGACTAGGTGCAAAGGCAAGGCAGGAGTGGAGCTGAGGCCAGGAAGGCGCCAGGAGCGTCTGCCTGTCTCGCGCAGCCTGCTCCTTCCCGGGCAGGAAGCCTAGCAGCGAGGCAAGTCTGGGCGAGGCTCGCCCAGGGCAGAGCAGCCTCACGCCAGCAACTCTGCCAGATCGGGCCTCTGAGCAGAGCTGGAGCTCTGCCGTACTGGAGGCTCACTGGGCTCCGCCCAAGGAGTGATTGCAGACGCACGCAGCTGGGCTGCCTCCTCTTCTCCCGAGGAGGCTCGCTTCCCGCGTGCTGTGCACCAGGCTTCCAGGCGGGGGCGCCCCGCGCCTCCTACAGGTCTTGGCTCAGGGGCTGCTTCCCTGGAGCTGGGGCTGCCGGCGGGAGCCCAGACACGCAGGGGCAGGCCCCACCACCTGCACACGTCTCTGCTGGGGAGCAGAGCGCTAGGGACATGACGTCTGTCAGGCACCTTCTGGGCGCCCACGGAGTCAGCCTCCGGGAGTGTGGGGCTGCAGACCACAGCCAGGGACCTGGAGCCTTGTGCTCTCCGTGCGGCGCTGAGTCTGGGCGGCCAAGCAACCGCTGGTGGAGCCCTGCACTTGCCCTCCCCTCCCCTCTACGAGAGGCCTCACTGCTGGAGGGCTTGGCAGTGTGCAAGCCACCGGCTCCTAAGCCTTCCCCAAGGACGCCCGGGGCCTAGATGCAAAGGCAAGGCAGGAGTGGAGCTGAGGCCAGGAAGGCGCCAGTGGCCTCTCCCAGCATCGCACAGCCTGCTCCTTCCTGGGCAGCAAGCCTAGCAGCGAGGCAAGCGTGGGCAAGTCTCGCCCAGGGCAGAGCAGCCTCGCGCAAGGCACTTGACTAGATCTGGCCTCTGAACAGAGCTGGAACTCTGCCGTCCTGGAGGCACACTCGGCTCGGCCCAAGCAGGGATTGCAGCTGCACGCGACTTGGCTCCCTCGACTCTTCCCAAGGAGGCTCGCTTCCAAGCGGACTGTGCACTTGGCTTCCAGGCAGGGACGCCCCGCGCCTCCTGCAGGTCTTGGCACAGGGGCTGCTTCCCCTGAGCGGAGGCTGTGGGCGGCAGCCCAGACACGCAGGGGCAGGCCCCAACCACCTGCACACGTCTCTGCTGGTTGGGAGAGCACTAGGGAAATGACGTCTGTCAGACACCTTCTGGGCGCTCACGGAGTCAGCCTCCGGGTGTGTGGGGCTGCAGACCACAGCCAGGGGCCCTGGGAAGCCTGGTGCTCTCCGTGCTGTGCTGAGTCTGGGCGGCCAAGCGAGTGCTGGAGGAGCCCTGCACTTGCCATTCCCTTCCCTATGACAGAGCTCTCACGGCTGGAGGGCTTGGCAGCGGGCACCCCACCGGCCCCTAAGCCCTCCGCAAGGACGCCTGGGGACTAGGTGCAAAGGCAAGGCAGGAGTGGAGCTGAGGCCAGGAAGGCGCCAGGAGCGTCTGCCTGTCTGGCGCAGCCTGCTCCTTCCCGGGCAGGAAGCCTAGCAGCGAGGCAAGTCTGGGCAAGGCTCGCCCAGGGCAGAGCAGCCTCACGCCAGCAACTCTGCCAGATCGGCCCTCTGAGCAGAGCTGGAGCTCTGCCGTACTGGAGGCTCACCGGGCTCCGCCCAAGGAGTGATTGCAGACGCACGCAGCTGGGCTGCCTCCTCTTCTCCCGAGGAGGCTCGCTTCCCGCGTGCTGTGCACCAGGCTTCCAGGCGGGGGCGCCCCGCGCCTCCTACAGGTCTTGGCTCAGGGGCTGCTTCCCTGGAGCTGGGGCTGCCGGCGGGAGCCCAGACACGCAGGGGCAGGCCCCACCACCTGCACACGTCTCTGCTGGGGAGCAGAGCGCTAGGGACATGACGTCTGTCAGGCAACTTCTGGGCGCCCACGGAGTCAGCCTCCGGGAGTGTGGGGCTGCAGACCACAGCCAGGGGACCTGGGAGCCTTGTGCTCTCCGTGCGGCGCTGAGTCTGGGCGGCCAAGCAACCGCTGGTGGAGCCCTGCACTTGCCCTCCCCTGCCCTCTACGAGAGGCCTCACTGCTGGAGGGCTTGGCAGTGTGCAAGCCACCGGCTCCTAAGCCTTCCCCAAGGACGCCCGGGGCCTAGATGCAAAGGCAAGGCAGGAGTGGAGCTGAGGCCAGGAAGGCGCCAGGGGCCTCTCCCAGCATCGCACAGCCTGCTCCTTCCCGGGCAGCAAGCCTAGCAGCGAGGCAAGCCTGGGCAAGTCTCGCCCAGGGCAGAGCAGCCTCGCGCAAGGCACTTGACTAGATCCGGCCTCTGAGCAGAGCTGGAGCTCTGCCGTCCTGGAGGCACACTCGGCTCGGCCCAAGCAGGGATTGCAGCTGCACGCGGCTTGGCTCCCTCGACTCTTCCCAAGGAGGCTCGCTTCCAAGCGGACCGTGCACTTGGCTTCCAGGCAGGGACGCCCCGCGCCTCCTGCAGGTCTTGGCACAGGGGCTGCTTCCCCTGAGCGGAGGCTGTGGGCGGCAGCCCAGACACGCAGGGGCAGGCCCCAACCACCTGCACACGTCTCTGCTGGTTGGGAGAGCACTAGGGAAATGACGTCTGTCAGACACCTTCTGGGCGCTCACGGAGTCAGCCTCCGGGTGTGTGGGGCTGCAGACCACAGCCAGGGGACCTGGGAGCCTTGTGCTCTCCGTGCGGCGCTGAGTCTGGGCGGCCAAGCAACCGCTGGTGGAGCCCTGCACTTGCCCTCCCCTCCCCTCTACGAGAGGCCTCACTGCTGGAGGGCTTGGCAGTGTGTAAGCCACCGGCTCCTAAGCCTTCCCCAAGGACGCCCGGGGCCTAGATGCAAAGGCAAGGCAGGAGTGGAGCTGAGGCCAGGAAGGCGCCAGTGGCCTCTCCCAGCATCGCACAGCCTGCTCCTTCCTGGGCAGCAAGCCTAGCAGCGAGGCAAGCCTGGGCAAGTCTCGCCCAGGGCAGAGCAGCCTCGCGCAAGGCACTTGACTAGATCTGGCCTCTGAACAGAGCTGGAGCTCTGCCGTCCTGGAGGCACACTCGGCTCGGCCCAAGCAGGGATTGCAGCTGCACGTGACTTGGCTCCCTCGACTCTTCCCAAGGAGGCTCGCTTCCAAGCGGACTGTGCACTTGGCTTCCAGGCAGGGACGCCCCGCGCCTCCTGCAGGTCTTGGCACAGGGGCTGCTTCCCCTGAGCGGAGGCTGTGGGCGGCAGCCCAGACACGCAGGGGCAGGCCCCAACCACCTGCACACGTCTCTGCTGGTTGGGAGAGCACTAGGGAAATGACGTCTGTCAGACACCTTCTGGGCGCTCACGGAGTCAGCCTCCGGGTGTGTGGGGCTGCAGACCACAGCCAGGGGCCCTGGGAAGCCTGGTGCTCTCCGTGCTGTGCTGAGTCTGGGCGGCCAAGCGAGTGCTGGAGGAGCCCTGCACTTGCCATTCCCTTCCCTATGACAGAGCTCTCACGGCTGGAGGGCTTGGCAGCGGGCACCCCACCGGCCCCTAAGCCCTCCGCAAGGACGCCTGGGGACTAGGTGCAAAGGCAAGGCAGGAGTGGAGCTGAGGCCAGGAAGGGGCCAGGAGCGTCTGCCTGTCTCGCGCAGCCTGCTCCTTCCCGGGCAGGAAGCCTAGCAGCGAGGCAAGTCTGGGCGAGGCTCGCCCAGGGCAGAGCAGCCTCACGCCAGCAACTCTGCCAGATCGGGCCTCTGAGCAGAGCTGGAGCTCTGCCGTACTGGAGGCTCACTGGGCTCCGCCCAAGGAGTGATTGCAGACGCACGCAGCTGGGCTGCCTCCTCTTCTCCCGAGGAGGCTCGCTTCCCGCGTGCTGTACACCAGGCTTCCAGGCGGGGGCGCCCCGCGCCTCCTACAGGTCTTGGCTCAGGGGCTCCTTCCCTGGAGCTGGGGCTGCCGCCGGGAGCCCAGACACGCAGGGGCAGGCCCCACCACCTGCACACGTCTCTGCTGGGGAGCAGAGTGCTAGGGACATGACGTCTGTCAGGCACCTTCTGGGCGCCCACGGAGTCAGCCTCCGGGAGTGTGGGGCTGCAGACCACAGCCAGGGGACCTGGGAGCCTTGTGCTCTCCGTGCGGCGCTGAGTCTGGGCGGCCAAGCAACCGCTGGTGGAGCCCTGCACTTGCCCTCCCCTCCCCTCTACGAGAGGCCTCACTGCTGGAGGGCTTGGCAGTGTGCAAGCCACCGGCTCCTAAGCCTTCCCCAAGGACGCCCGGGGCCTAGATGCAAAGGCAAGGCAGGAGTGGAGCTGAGGCCAGGAAGGCGCCAGGGGCCTCTCCCAGCATCGCACAGCCTGCTCCTTCCCGGGCAGCAAGCCTAGCAGCGAGGCAAGCCTGGGCAAGTCTCGCCCAGGGCAGAGCAGCCTCGCGCAAGGCACTTGACTAGATCCGGCCTCTGAGCAGAGCTGGAGCTCTGCCGTCCTGGAGGCACACTCGGCTCGGCCCAAGCAGGGATTGCAGCTGCACGCGGCTTGGCTCCCTTGACTCTTCCCAAGGAGGCTCGCTTCCAAGCGGACCGTGCACTTGGCTTCCAGGCAGGGACGCCCCACGCCTCCTGCAGGTCTTGGCACAGGGGCTGCTTCCCCTGAGCGGAGGCTGTGGGCGGCAGCCCAGACACGCAGGGGCAGGCCCCAACCACCTGCACACGTCTCTGCTGGTTGGGAGAGCACTAGGGAAATGACGTCTGTCAGACACCTTCTGGGCGCTCACGGAGTCAGCCTCCGGGTGTGTGGGGCTGCAGACCACAGCCAGGGGCCCTGGGAAGCCTGGTGCTCTCCGTGCTGAGCTGAGTCTGGGCGGCCAAGCGAGCGCTGGAGGAGCCCTGCACTTGCCATTCCCTTCCCTATGACAGAGCTCTCACGGCTGGAGGGCTTGGCAGCGGGCACCCCACCGGCCCCTAAGCCCTCCGCAAGGACGCCTGGGGACTAGGTGCAAAGGCAAGGCAGGAGTGGAGCTGAGGCCAGGAAGGCGCCAGGAGCGTCTGCCTGTCTGGCGCAGCCTGCTCCTTCCCGGGCAGGAAGCCTAGCAGCGAGGCAAGTCTGGGCAAGGCTCGCCCAGGGCAGAGCAGCCTCACGCCAGCAACTCTGCCAGATCGGGCCTCTGAGCAGAGCTGGAACTCTGCCGTACTGGAGGCTCACAGGGCTCCGCCCAAGGAGTGATTGCAGACGCACGCAGCTGGGCTGCCTCCTCTTCTCCCGAGGAGGCTCGCTTCCCGCGTGCTGTGCACTAGGCTTCCAGGCGGGGGCGCCCCGCGCATCCTACACGTCTTGGCTCAGGGGCTGCTTCCCTGGAGCTGGGGCTGCCGGCGGGAGCCCAGACACGCAGGGGCAGGCCCCACCACCTGCACACGTCTCTGCTGGGGAGCAGAGCGCTAGGGACATGACGTCTGTCAGGCACCTTCTGGGCGCCCACGGAGTCAGCCTCCGGGAGTGTGGGGCTGCAGACCACAGCCAGGGGACCTGGGAGCCTTGTGCTCTCCGTGCGGCGCTGAGTCTGGGCGGCCAAGCAACCGCTGGTGGAGCCCTGCACTTGCCCTCCCCTGCCCTCTACGAGAGGCCTCACTGCTGGAGGGCTTGGCAGTGTGCAAGCCACCGGCTCCTAAGCCTTCCCCAAGGACGCCCGGGGCCTAGATGCAAAGGCAAGGCAGGAGTGGAGCTGAGGCCAGGAAGGCGCCAGTGGCCTCTCCCAGCATCGCACAGCCTGCTCCTTCCCGGGCAGCAAGCCTAGCAGCGAGGCAAGCCTGGGCAAGTCTCGCCCAGGGCAGAGCAGCCTCGCGCAAGGCACTTGACTAGATCCGGCCTCTGAGCAGAGCTGGAGCTCTGCCGTCCTGGAGGCACACTCGGCTCGGCCCAAGCAGGGATTGCAGCTGCACGCGGCTTGGCTCCCTCGACTCTTCCCAAGGAGGCTCGCTTCCAAGCGGACTGTGCACTTGGCTTCCAGGCAGGGACGCCCCGCGCCTCCTGCAGGTCTTGGCACAGGGGCTGCTTCCCCTGAGCGGAGGCTGTGGGCGGCAGCCCAGACACGCAGGGGCAGGCCCCAACCACCTGCACACGTCTCTGCTGGTGGGGAGAGCACTCGGGAAATGACGTCTGTCAGGCACCTTCTGGGCGCTCACGGAGTCAGCCTCCGGGTGTGTGGGGCTGCAGACCGCAGCCAGGGGCCCTGGGAGCCTGGGGCTCTCCGTGCTGTGCTGAGTCCGGGCGGCCAAGCGAGCGCTGGAGGAGCCCTGCACTTGCCATTCCCTTCCCTATGACAGAGCTCTCACGGCTGGAGGGCTTGGCAGCGTGCAACCCACCGGCTCCTAAGCCCTCCGCAAGGACGCCTGGGGACTAGGTGCAAAGGCAAGGCAGGAGTGGAGCTGAGGCAAGGAAGGCGCCAGGAGCGTCTGCCTGTCTGGCGCAGCCTGCTCCTTCCCGGGCAGGAAGCCCAGCAGCGAGGCAAGTCTGGGCAAGGCTCGCCCAGGGCAGAGCAGCCTCACGCCAGCAACTCTGCCAGATCGGGCCTCTGAGCAGAGCTGGAGCTCTGCCGTACTGGAGGCTCACTGGGCTCCGCCCAAGGAGTGAGTGCAGACGCACGCAGCTGGGCTGCCTCCTCTTCTCCCGAGGAGGCTCGCTTCCCGCCTGCTGTGCACTAGGCTTCCAGGCGGGGGCGCCCCGCGCCTCCTACAGGTCTTGGCTCAGGGGCTGCTTCCCTGGAGCTGGGGCTGCCGGCGGGAGCCCAGACACGCAGGGGCAGGCCCCACCACCTGCACACGTCTCTGCTGGGGAGGAGAGCGCTAGGGACATGACGTCTGTCAGGCACCTTCTGGGCGCCCACGGAGTCAGCCTCCGGGAGTGTGGGGATGCAGACCACAGCCAGGGGCCCTGGGAGCCTTGTGCTCTCCGTGCGGCGCTGAGTCTGGGCGGCCAAGCACCCGCTGGAGGAGCCCTGCTCTTGCCCTCCCCTCCCCTCTAAGAGAGGCCTCACTGCTGGAGGGCTTGGCAGTGTGCAAGCCACCGGCTCCTAAGCCTTCCCCACGGACGGCTGGGGCCTAGATGCAAAGGCAAGGCAGGAGTGGAGCTGAGGCCAGGAAGGCGCCAGTGGCCTCTCCCAGCATCGCACAGCCTGCTCCTTCCTGGGCAGCAAGCCTAGCAGCGAGGCAAGCCTGGGCAAGTCTCGCCCAGGGCAGAGCAGCCTCGCGCAAGGCACTTGACTAGATCCGGCCTCTGAGCAGAGCTGGAGCTCTGCCGTCCTGGAGGCACACTCGGCTCGGCCCAAGCAGGGAATGCAGCTGCACGCGGCTTGGCTCCCTCGACTCTTCCCAAGGAGGCTCGCTTCCAAGCGGACTGTGCACTTGGCTTCCAGGCAGGGACGCCCCGCGCCTCCTGCAGGTCTTGGCACAGGGGCTGCTTCCCCTGAGCGGAGGCTGTGGGCGGCAGCCCAGACACGCAGGGGCAGGCCCCAACCACCTGCACACGTCTCTGCTGGTGGGGAGAGCACTCGGGAAATGACGTCTGTCAGGCACCTTCTGGGCGCTCACGGAGTCAGCCTCCGGGTGTGTGGGGCTGCAGACCGCAGCCAGGGGCCCTGGGAGCCTGGGGCTCTCCGTGCTGTACTGAGTCCGGGCGGCCAAGCGAGCGCTGGAGGAGCCCTGCACTTGCCATTCCCTTCCCTATGACAGAGCTCTCACGGCTGGAGGGCTTGGCAGCGGGCACCCCACCGGCCCCTAAGCCCTCCGCAAGGACGCCTGGGGACTAGGTGCAAAGGCAAGGCAGGAGTGGAGCTGAGGCCAGGAAGGCGCCAGGAGCGTCTGCCTGTCTGGCGCAGCCTGCTCCTTCCCGGGCAGGAAGCCCAGCAGCGAGGCAAGTCTGGGCAAGGCTCGCCCAGGGCAGAGCAGCCTCACGCCAGCAACTCTGCCAGATCGGGCCTCTGAGCAGAGCTGGAGCTCTGCCGTACTGGAGGCTCACTGGGCTCCGCCCAAGGAGTGAGTGCAGACGCACGCAGCTGGGCTGCCTCCTCTTCTCCCGAGGAGGCTCGCTTCCCGCGTGCTGTGCACCAGGCTTCCAGGCGGGGGCGCCCCGCGCCTCCTACAGGTCTTGGCTCAGGGGCTGCTTCCCTGGAGCTGGGGCTGCCGGCGGGAGCCCAGACACGCAGGGGCAGGCCCCACCACCTGCACACGTCTCTGCTGGGGAGCAGAGTGCTAGGGACATGACGTCTGTCAGGCACCTTCTGGGCGCCCACGGAGTCAGCCTCCGGGAGTGTGGGGCTGCAGAGCACAGCCAGGGGACCTGGGAGCCTTGTGCTCTCCGTGCGGCGCTGAGTCTGGGCGGCCAAGCACCCGCTGGAGGAGCCCTGCTCTTGCCCTCCCCTCCCCTCTAAGAGAGGCCTCACTGCTGGAGGGCTTGGCAGTGTGCAAGCCACCGGCTCCTAAGCCTTCCCCACGGACGGCTGGGGCCTAGATGCAAAGGCAAGGCAGGAGTGGAGCTGAGGCCAGGAAGGCGCCAGGGGCCTCTCCCAGCATCGCACAGCCTGCTCCTTCCTGGGCAGCAAGCCTAGCAGCGAGGCAAGCCTGGGCAAGTCTCGCCCAGGGCAGAGCAGCCTCGCGCAAGGCACTTGACTAGATCCGGCCTCTGAGCAGAGCTGGAGCTCTGCCGTCCTGGAGGCACACTCGGCTCGGCCCAAGCAGGGATTGCAGCTGCACGCGGCTTGGCTCCCTCGACTCTTCCCAAGGAGGCTCGCTTCCAAGCGGACTGTGCACTTGGCTTCCAGGCAGGGACGCCCCGCGCCTCCTGCAGGTCTTGGCACAGGGGCTGCTTCCCCTGAGCGGAGGCTGTGGGCGGCAGCCCAGACACGCAGGGGCAGGCCCCAACCACCTGCACACGTCTCTGCTGGTGGGGAGAGCACTCGGGAAATGACGTCTGTCAGGCACCTTCTGGGCGCTCACGGAGTCAGCCTCCGGGTGTGTGGGGCTGCAGACCGCAGCCAGGGGCCCTGGGAGCCTGGGGCTCTCCGTGCTGTGCTGAGTCCGGGCGGCCAAGCGAGCGCTGGAGGAGCCCTGCACTTGCCATTCCCTTCCCTATGACAGAGCTCTCACGGCTGGAGGGCTTGGCAGCGTGCAACCCACCGGCCCCTAAGCCCTCCGCAAGGACGCCTGGGGGCTAGGTGCAAAGGCAAGGCAGGAGTGGAGCTGAGGCCAGGAAGGCGCCAGGAGCGTCTGCCTGTCTGGCGCAGCCTGCTCCTTCCCGGGCAGGAAGCCCAGCAGCGAGGCAAGTCTGGGCAAGGCTCGCCCAGGGCAGAGCAGCCTCACGCCAGCAACTCTGCCAGATCGGGCCTCTGAGCAGAGCTGGAGCTCTGCCGTACTGGAGGCTCACTGGGCTCCGCCCAAGGAGTGAGTGCAGACGCACGCAGCTGGGCTGCCTCCTCTTCTCCCGAGGAGGCTCGCTTCCCGCCTGCTGTGCACTAGGCTTCCAGGCGGGGGCGCCCCGCGCCTCCTACAGGTCTTGGCTCAGGGGCTGCTTCCCTGGAGCTGGGGCTGCCGGCGGGAGCCCAGACACGCAGGGGCAGGCCCCACCACCTGCACACGTCTCTGCTGGGGAGGAGAGCGCTAGGGACATGACGTCTGTCAGGCACCTTCTGGGCGCCCACGGAGTCAGCCTCCGGGAGTGTGGGGCTGCAGACCACAGCCAGGGGCCCTGGGAGCCTTGTGCTCTCCGTGCGGCGCTGAGTCTGGGCGGCCAAGCACCCGCTGGAGGAGCCCTGCTCTTGCCCTCCCCTCCCCTCTAAGAGAGGCCTCACTGCTGGAGGGCTTGGCAGTGTGCAAGCCACCGGCTCCTAAGCCTTCCCCACGGACGGCTGGGGCCTAGATGCAAAGGCAAGGCAGGAGTGGAGCTGAGGCCAGGAAGGCGCCAGTGGCCTCTCCCAGCATCGCACAGCCTGCTCCTTCCTGGGCAGCAAGCCTAGCAGCGAGGCAAGCCTGGGCAAGTCTCGCCCAGGGCAGAGCAGCCTCGCGCAAGGCACTTGACTAGATCCGGCCTCTGAGCAGAGCTGGAGCTCTGCCGTCCTGGAGGCACACTCGGCTCGGCCCAAGCAGGGATTGCAGCTGCACGCGGCTTGGCTCCCTCGACTCTTCCCAAGGAGGCTCGCTTCCAAGCGGACTGTGCACTTGGCTTCCAGGCAGGGACGCCCCGCGCCTCCTGCAGGTCTTGGCACAGGGGCTGCTTCCCCTGAGCGGAGGCTGTGGGCGGCAGCCCAGACACGCAGGGGCAGGCCCCAACCACCTGCACACGTCTCTGCTGGTGGGGAGAGCACTCGGGAAATGACGTCTGTCAGGCACCTTCTGGGCGCTCACGGAGTCAGCCTCCGGGTGTGTGGGGCTGCAGACCGCAGCCAGGGGCCCTGGGAGCCTGGGGCTCTCCGTGCTGTGCTGAGTCCGGGCGGCCAAGCGAGCGCTGGAGGAGCCCTGCACTTGCCATTCCCTTCCCTATGACAGAGCTCTCACGGCTGGAGGGCTTGGCAGCCTGCAACCCACCGGCCCCTAAGCCCTCCGCAAGGACGCCTGGGGGCTAGGTGCAAAGGCAAGGCAGGAGTGGAGCTGAGGCCAGGAAGGCGCCAGGAGCGTCTGCCTGTCTGGCGCAGCCTGCTCCTTCCCGGGCAGGAAGCCCAGCAGCGAGGCAAGTCTGGGCAAGGCTCGCCCAGGGCA
Organism: Budorcas taxicolor; assembly: GCF_023091745.1. Classification (NCBI taxonomy): domain Eukaryota; kingdom Metazoa; phylum Chordata; class Mammalia; order Artiodactyla; family Bovidae; genus Budorcas; species Budorcas taxicolor. The sequence continues at coordinate 697,767 of NW_026292304.1, forward strand.
GAGCAGCCTCACGCCAGCAACTCTGCCAGATCGGGCCTCTGAGCAGAGCTGGAGCTCTGCCGTACTGGAGGCTCACTGGGCTCCGCCCAAGGAGTGAGTGCAGACGCACGCAGCTGGGCTGCCTCCTCTTCTCCCGAGGAGGCTCGCTTCCCGCCTGCTGTGCACTAGGCTTCCAGGCGGGGGCGCCCCGCGCCTCCTACAGGTCTTGGCTCAGGGGCTGCTTCCCTGGAGCTGGGGCTGCCGGCGGGAGCCCAGACACGCAGGGGCAGGCCCCACCACCTGCACACGTCTCTGCTGGGGAGGAGAGCGCTAGGGACATGACGTCTGTCAGGCACCTTCTGGGCGCCCACGGAGTCAGCCTCCGGGAGTGTGGGGCTGCAGACCACAGCCAGGGGCCCTGGGAGCCTTGTGCTCTCCGTGCGGCGCTGAGTCTGGGCGGCCAAGCACCCGCTGGAGGAGCCCTGCTCTTGCCCTCCCCTCCCCTCTAAGAGAGGCCTCACTGCTGGAGGGCTTGGCAGTGTGCAAGCCACCGGCTCCTAAGCCTTCCCCACGGACGGCTGGGGCCTAGATGCAAAGGCAAGGCAGGAGTGGAGCTGAGGCCAGGAAGGCGCCAGTGGCCTCTCCCAGCATCGCACAGCCTGCTCCTTCCTGGGCAGCAAGCCTAGCAGCGAGGCAAGCCTGGGCAAGTCTCGCCCAGGGCAGAGCAGCCTCGCGCAAGGCACTTGACTAGATCCGGCCTCTGAGCAGAGCTGGAGCTCTGCCGTCCTGGAGGCACACTCGGCTCGGCCCAAGCAGGGATTGCAGCTGCACGCGGCTTGGCTCCCTCGACTCTTCCCAAGGAGGCTCGCTTCCAAGCGGACTGTGCACTTGGCTTCCAGGCAGGGACGCCCCGCGCCTCCTGCAGGTCTTGGCACAGGGGCTGCTTCCCCTGAGCGGAGGCTGTGGGCGGCAGCCCAGACACGCAGGGGCAGGCCCCAACCACCTGCACACGTCTCTGCTGGTGGGGAGAGCACTCGGGAAATGACGTCTGTCAGGCACCTTCTGGGCGCTCACGGAGTCAGCCTCCGGGTGTGTGGGGCTGCAGACCGCAGCCAGGGGCCCTGGGAGCCTGGGGCTCTCCGTGCTGTGCTGAGTCCGGGCGGCCAAGCGAGCGCTGGAGGAGCCCTGCACTTGCCATTCCCTTCCCTATGACAGAGCTCTCACGGCTGGAGGGCTTGGCAGCGTGCAACCCACCGGCCCCTAAGCCCTCCGCAAGGACGCCTGGGGGCTAGGTGCAAAGGCAAGGCAGGAGTGGAGCTGAGGCCAGGAAGGCGCCAGGAGCGTCTGCCTGTCTGGCGCAGCCTGCTCCTTCCCGGGCAGGAAGCCCAGCAGCGAGGCAAGTCTGGGCAAGGCTCGCCCAGGGCAGAGCAGCCTCACGCCAGCAACTCTGCCAGATCGGGCCTCTGAGCAGAGCTGGAGCTCTGCCGTACTGGAGGCTCACTGGGCTCCGCCCAAGGAGTGAGTGCAGACGCACGCAGCTGGGCTGCCTCCTCTTCTCCCGAGGAGGCTCGCTTCCCGCCTGCTGTGCACTAGGCTTCCAGGCGGGGGCGCCCCGCGCCTCCTACAGGTCTTGGCTCAGGGGCTGCTTCCCTGGAGCTGGGGCTGCCGGCGGGAGCCCAGACACGCAGGGGCAGGCCCCACCACCTGCACACGTCTCTGCTGGGGAGGAGAGCGCTAGGGACATGACGTCTGTCAGGCACCTTCTGGGCGCCCACGGAGTCAGCCTCCGGGAGTGTGGGGCTGCAGACCACAGCCAGGGGCCCTGGGAGCCTTGTGCTCTCCGTGCGGCGCTGAGTCTGGGCGGCCAAGCACCCGCTGGAGGAGCCCTGCTCTTGCCCTCCCCTCCCCTCTAAGAGAGGCCTCACTGCTGGAGGGCTTGGCAGTGTGCAAGCCACCGGCTCCTAAGCCTTCCCCACGGACGGCTGGGGCCTAGATGCAAAGGCAAGGCAGGAGTGGAGCTGAGGCCAGGAAGGCGCCAGTGGCCTCTCCCAGCATCGCACAGCCTGCTCCTTCCTGGGCAGCAAGCCTAGCAGCGAGGCAAGCCTGGGCAAGTCTCGCCCAGGGCAGAGCAGCCTCGCGCAAGGCACTTGACTAGATCCGGCCTCTGAGCAGAGCTGGAGCTCTGCCGTCCTGGAGGCACACTCGGCTCGGCCCAAGCAGGGATTGCAGCTGCACGCGGCTTGGCTCCCTCGACTCTTCCCAAGGAGGCTCGCTTCCAAGCGGACTGTGCACTTGGCTTCCAGGCAGGGACGCCCCGCGCCTCCTGCAGGTCTTGGCACAGGGGCTGCTTCCCCTGAGCGGAGGCTGTGGGCGGCAGCCCAGACACGCAGGGGCAGGCCCCAACCACCTGCACACGTCTCTGCTGGTGGGGAGAGCACTCGGGAAATGACGTCTGTCAGGCACCTTCTGGGCGCTCACGGAGTCAGCCTCCGGGTGTGTGGGGCTGCAGACCGCAGCCAGGGGCCCTGGGAGCCTGGGGCTCTCCGTGCTGTGCTGAGTCCGGGCGGCCAAGCGAGCGCTGGAGGAGCCCTGCACTTGCCATTCCCTTCCCTATGACAGAGCTCTCACGGCTGGAGGGCTTGGCAGCCTGCAACCCACCGGCCCCTAAGCCCTCCGCAAGGACGCCTGGGGGCTAGGTGCAAAGGCAAGGCAGGAGTGGAGCTGAGGCCAGGAAGGCGCCAGGAGCGTCTGCCTGTCTGGCGCAGCCTGCTCCCTCCCGGGCAGGAAGCCCAGCAGCGAGGCAAGTCTGGGCAAGGCTCGCCCAGGGCAGAGCAGCCTCACGCCAGCAACTCTGCCAGATCGGGCCTCTGAGCAGAGCTGGAGCTCTGCCGTACTGGAGGCTCACTGGGCTCCGCCCAAGGAGTGAGTGCAGACGCACGCAGCTGGGCTGCCTCCTCTTCTCCCGAGGAGGCTCGCTTCCCGCCTGCTGTGCACTAGGCTTCCAGGCGGGGGCGCCCCGCGCCTCCTACAGGTCTTGGCTCAGGGGCTGCTTCCCTGGAGCTGGGGCTGCCGGCGGGAGCCCAGACACGCAGGGGCAGGCCCCACCACCTGCACACGTCTCTGCTGGGGAGGAGAGCGCTAGGGACATGACGTCTGTCAGGCACCTTCTGGGCGCCCACGGAGTCAGCCTCCGGGAGTGTGGGGCTGCAGACCACAGCCAGGGGCCCTGGGAGCCTTGTGCTCTCCGTGCGGCGCTGAGTCTGGGCGGCCAAGCACCCGCTGGAGGAGCCCTGCTCTTGCCCTCCCCTCCCCTCTAAGAGAGGCCTCACTGCTGGAGGGCTTGGCAGTGTGCAAGCCACCGGCTCCTAAGCCTTCCCCACGGACGGCTGGGGCCTAGATGCAAAGGCAAGGCAGGAGTGGAGCTGAGGCCAGGAAGGCGCCAGTGGCCTCTCCCAGCATCGCACAGCCTGCTCCTTCCTGGGCAGCAAGCCTAGCAGCGAGGCAAGCCTGGGCAAGTCTCGCCCAGGGCAGAGCAGCCTCGCGCAAGGCACTTGACTAGATCCGGCCTCTGAGCAGAGCTGGAGCTCTGCCGTCCTGGAGGCACACTCGGCTCGGCCCAAGCAGGGATTGCAGCTGCACGCGGCTTGGCTCCCTCGACTCTTCCCAAGGAGGCTCGCTTCCAAGCGGACTGTGCACTTGGCTTCCAGGCAGGGACGCCCCGCGCCTCCTGCAGGTCTTGGCACAGGGGCTGCTTCCCCTGAGCGGAGGCTGTGGGCGGCAGCCCAGACACGCAGGGGCAGGCCCCAACCACCTGCACACGTCTCTGCTGGTGGGGAGAGCACTCGGGAAATGACGTCTGTCAGGCACCTTCTGGGCGCTCACGGAGTCAGCCTCCGGGTGTGTGGGGCTGCAGACCGCAGCCAGGGGCCCTGGGAGCCTGGGGCTCTCCGTGCTGTGCTGAGTCCGGGCGGCCAAGCGAGCGCTGGAGGAGCCCTGCACTTGCCATTCCCTTCCCTATGACAGAGCTCTCACGGCTGGAGGGCTTGGCAGCCTGCAACCCACCGGCCCCTAAGCCCTCCGCAAGGACGCCTGGGGGCTAGGTGCAAAGGCAAGGCAGGAGTGGAGCTGAGGCCAGGAAGGCGCCAGGAGCGTCTGCCTGTCTGGCGCAGCCTGCTCCTTCCCGGGCAGGAAGCCCAGCAGCGAGGCAAGTCTGGGCAAGGCTCGCCCAGGGCAGAGCAGCCTCACGCCAGCAACTCTGCCAGATCGGGCCTCTGAGCAGAGCTGGAGCTCTGCCGTACTGGAGGCTCACTGGGCTCCGCCCAAGGAGTGAGTGCAGACGCACGCAGCTGGGCTGCCTCCTCTTCTCCCGAGGAGGCTCGCTTCCCGCCTGCTGTGCACTAGGCTTCCAGGCGGGGGCGCCCCGCGCCTCCTACAGGTCTTGGCTCAGGGGCTGCTTCCCTGGAGCTGGGGCTGCCGGCGGGAGCCCAGACACGCAGGGGCAGGCCCCACCACCTGCACACGTCTCTGCTGGGGAGGAGAGCGCTAGGGACATGACGTCTGTCAGGCACCTTCTGGGCGCCCACGGAGTCAGCCTCCGGGAGTGTGGGGCTGCAGACCACAGCCAGGGGCCCTGGGAGCCTTGTGCTCTCCGTGCGGCGCTGAGTCTGGGCGGCCAAGCACCCGCTGGAGGAGCCCTGCTCTTGCCCTCCCCTCCCCTCTAAGAGAGGCCTCACTGCTGGAGGGCTTGGCAGTGTGCAAGCCACCGGCTCCTAAGCCTTCCCCACGGACGGCTGGGGCCTAGATGCAAAGGCAAGGCAGGAGTGGAGCTGAGGCCAGGAAGGCGCCAGTGGCCTCTCCCAGCATCGCACAGCCTGCTCCTTCCTGGGCAGCAAGCCTAGCAGCGAGGCAAGCCTGGGCAAGTCTCGCCCAGGGCAGAGCAGCCTCGCGCAAGGCACTTGACTAGATCCGGCCTCTGAGCAGAGCTGGAGCTCTGCCGTCCTGGAGGCACACTCGGCTCGGCCCAAGCAGGGATTGCAGCTGCACGGGGCTTGGCTCCCTCGACTCTTCCCAAGGAGGCTCGCTTCCAAGCGGACTGTGCACTTGGCTTCCAGGCAGGGACGCCCCGCGCCTCCTGCAGGTCTTGGCACAGGGGCTGCTTCCCCTGAGCGGAGGCTGTGGGCGGCAGCCCAGACACGCAGGGGCAGGCCCCAACCACCTGCACACGTCTCTGCTGGTGGGGAGAGCACTCGGGAAATGACGTCTGTCAGGCACCTTCTGGGCGCTCACGGAGTCAGCCTCCGGGTGTGTGGGGCTGCAGACCGCAGCCAGGGGCCCTGGGAGCCTGGGGCTCTCCGTGCTGTGCTGAGTCCGGGCGGCCAAGCGAGCGCTGGAGGAGCCCTGCACTTGCCATTCCCTTCCCTATGACAGAGCTCTCACGGCTGGAGGGCTTGGCAGCGTGCAACCCACCGGCCCCTAAGCCCTCCGCAAGGACGCCTGGGGACTAGGTGCAAAGGCAAGGCAGGAGTGGAGCTGAGGCCAGGAAGGCGCCAGGAGCGTCTGCCTGTCTGGCGCAGCCTGCTCCTTCCCGGGCAGGAAGCCCAGCAGCGAGGCAAGTCTGGGCAAGGCTCGCCCAGGGCAGAGCAGCCTCACACCAGCAACTCTGCCAGATCGGGCCTCTGAGCAGAGCTGGAGCTCTGCCGTACTGGAGGCTCACTGGGCTCCGCCCAAGGAGTGAGTGCAGACGCACGCAGCTGGGCTGCCTCCTCTTCTCCCGAGGAGGCTCGCTTCCCGCCTGCTGTGCACTAGGCTTCCAGGCGGGGGCGCCCCGCGCCTCCTACAGGTCTTGGCTCAGGGGCTGCTTCCCTGGAGCTGGGGCTGCCGGCGGGAGCCCAGACACGCAGGGGCAGGCCCCACCACCTGCACACGTCTCTGCTGGGGAGGAGAGCGCTAGGGACATGACGTCTGTCAGGCACCTTCTGGGCGCCCACGGAGTCAGCCTCCGGGAGTGTGGGGCTGCAGACCACAGCCAGGGGCCCTGGGAGCCTTGTGCTCTCCGTGCGGCGCTGAGTCTGGGCGGCCAAGCACCCGCTGGAGGAGCCCTGCTCTTGCCCTCCCCTCCCCTCTAAGAGAGGCCTCACTGCTGGAGGGCTTGGCAGTGTGCAAGCCACCGGCTCCTAAGCCTTCCCCACGGACGGCTGGGGCCTAGATGCAAAGGCAAGGCAGGAGTGGAGCTGAGGCCAGGAAGGCGCCAGTGGCCTCTCCCAGCATCGCACAGCCTGCTCCTTCCTGGGCAGCAAGCCTAGCAGCGAGGCAAGCCTGGGCAAGTCTCGCCCAGGGCAGAGCAGCCTCGCGCAAGGCACTTGACTAGATCCGGCCTCTGAGCAGAGCTGGAGCTCTGCCGTCCTGGAGGCACACTCGGCTCGGCCCAAGCAGGGATTGCAGCTGCACGCGGCTTGGCTCCCTCGACTCTTCCCAAGGAGGCTCGCTTCCAAGCGGACTGTGCACTTGGCTTCCAGGCAGGGACGCCCCGCGCCTCCTGCAGGTCTTGGCACAGGGGCTGCTTCCCCTGAGCGGAGGCTGTGGGCGGCAGCCCAGACACGCAGGGGCAGGCCCCAACCACCTGCACACGTCTCTGCTGGTGGGGAGAGCACTCGGGAAATGACGTCTGTCAGGCACCTTCTGGGCGCTCACGGAGTCAGCCTCCGGGTGTGTGGGGCTGCAGACCGCAGCCAGGGGCCCTGGGAGCCTGGGGCTCTCCGTGCTGTGCTGAGTCCGGGCGGCCAAGCGAGCGCTGGAGGAGCCCTGCACTTGCCATTCCCTTCCCTATGACAGAGCTCTCACGGCTGGAGGGCTTGGCAGCGTGCAACCCACCGGCCCCTAAGCCCTCCGCAAGGACGCCTGGGGGCTAGGTGCAAAGGCAAGGCAGGAGTGGAGCTGAGGCCAGGAAGGCGCCAGGAGCGTCTGCCTGTCTGGCGCAGCCTGCTCCTTCCCGGGCAGGAAGCCCAGCAGCGAGGCAAGTCTGGGCAAGGCTCGCCCAGGGCAGAGCAGCCTCACGCCAGCAACTCTGCCAGATCGGGCCTCTGAGCAGAGCTGGAGCTCTGCCGTACTGGAGGCTCACTGGGCTCCGCCCAAGGAGTGAGTGCAGACGCACGCAGCTGGGCTGCCTCCTCTTCTCCCGAGGAGGCTCGCTTCCCGCCTGCTGTGCACTAGGCTTCCAGGCGGGGGCGCCCCGCGCCTCCTACAGGTCTTGGCTCAGGGGCTGCTTCCCTGGAGCTGGGGCTGCCGGCGGGAGCCCAGACACGCAGGGGCAGGCCCCACCACCTGCACACGTCTCTGCTGGGGAGGAGAGCGCTAGGGACATGACGTCTGTCAGGCACCTTCTGGGCGCCCACGGAGTCAGCCTCCGGGAGTGTGGGGCTGCAGACCACAGCCAGGGGCCCTGGGAGCCTTGTGCTCTCCGTGCGGCGCTGAGTCTGGGCGGCCAAGCACCCGCTGGAGGAGCCCTGCTCTTGCCCTCCCCTCCCCTCTAAGAGAGGCCTCACTGCTGGAGGGCTTGGCAGTGTGCAAGCCACCGGCTCCTAAGCCTTCCCCACGGACGGCTGGGGCCTAGATGCAAAGGCAAGGCAGGAGTGGAGCTGAGGCCAGGAAGGCGCCAGTGGCCTCTCCCAGCATCGCACAGCCTGCTCCTTCCTGGGCAGCAAGCCTAGCAGCGAGGCAAGCCTGGGCAAGTCTCGCCCAGGGCAGAGCAGCCTCGCGCAAGGCACTTGACTAGATCCGGCCTCTGAGCAGAGCTGGAGCTCTGCCGTCCTGGAGGCACACTCGGCTCGGCCCAAGCAGGGATTGCAGCTGCACGCGGCTTGGCTCCCTCGACTCTTCCCAAGGAGGCTCGCTTCCAAGCGGACTGTGCACTTGGCTTCCAGGCAGGGACGCCCCGCGCCTCCTGCAGGTCTTGGCACAGGGGCTGCTTCCCCTGAGCGGAGGCTGTGGGCGGCAGCCCAGACACGCAGGGGCAGGCCCCAACCACCTGCACACGTCTCTGCTGGTGGGGAGAGCACTCGGGAAATGACGTCTGTCAGGCACCTTCTGGGCGCTCACGGAGTCAGCCTCCGGGTGTGTGGGGCTGCAGACCGCAGCCAGGGGCCCTGGGAGCCTGGGGCTCTCCGTGCTGTGCTGAGTCCGGGCGGCCAAGCGAGCGCTGGAGGAGCCCTGCACTTGCCATTCCCTTCCCTATGACAGAGCTCTCACGGCTGGAGGGCTTGGCAGCGTGCAACCCACCGGCCCCTAAGCCCTCCGCAAGGACGCCTGGGGACTAGGTGCAAAGGCAAGGCAGGAGTGGAGCTGAGGCCAGGAAGGCGCCAGGAGCGTCTGCCTGTCTGGCGCAGCCTGCTCCTTCCCGGGCAGGAAGCCCAGCAGCGAGGCAAGTCTGGGCAAGGCTCGCCCAGGGCAGAGCAGCCTCACGCCAGCAACTCTGCCAGATCGGGCCTCTGAGCAGAGCTGGAGCTCTGCCGTACTGGAGGCTCACTGGGCTCCGCCCAAGGAGTGAGTGCAGACGCACGCAGCTGGGCTGCCTCCTCTTCTCCCGAGGAGGCTCGCTTCCCGCCTGCTGTGCACTAGGCTTCCAGGCGGGGGCGCCCCGCGCCTCCTACAGGTCTTGGCTCAGGGGCTGCTTCCCTGGAGCTGGGGCTGCCGGCGGGAGCCCAGACACGCAGGGGCAGGCCCCACCACCTGCACACGTCTCTGCTGGGGAGGAGAGCGCTAGGGACATGACGTCTGTCAGGCACCTTCTGGGCGCCCACGGAGTCAGCCTCCGGGAGTGTGGGGCTGCAGACCACAGCCAGGGGCCCTGGGAGCCTTGTGCTCTCCGTGCGGCGCTGAGTCTGGGCGGCCAAGCACCCGCTGGAGGAGCCCTGCTCTTGCCCTCCCCTCCCCTCTAAGAGAGGCCTCACTGCTGGAGGGCTTGGCAGTGTGCAAGCCACCGGCTCCTAAGCCTTCCCCACGGACGGCTGGGGCCTAGATGCAAAGGCAAGGCAGGAGTGGAGCTGAGGCCAGGAAGGCGCCAGTGGCCTCTCCCAGCATCGCACAGCCTGCTCCTTCCTGGGCAGCAAGCCTAGCAGCGAGGCAAGCCTGGGCAAGTCTCGCCCAGGGCAGAGCAGCCTCGCGCAAGGCACTTGACTAGATCCGGCCTCTGAGCAGAGCTGGAGCTCTGCCGTCCTGGAGGCACACTCGGCTCGGCCCAAGCAGGGATTGCAGCTGCACGCGGCTTGGCTCCCTCGACTCTTCCCAAGGAGGCTCGCTTCCAAGCGGACTGTGCACTTGGCTTCCAGGCAGGGACGCCCCGCGCCTCCTGCAGGTCTTGGCACAGGGGCTGCTTCCCCTGAGCGGAGGCTGTGGGCGGCAGCCCAGACACGCAGGGGCAGGCCCCAACCACCTGCACACGTCTCTGCTGGTGGGGAGAGCACTCGGGAAATGACGTCTGTCAGGCACCTTCTGGGCGCTCACGGAGTCAGCCTCCGGGTGTGTGGGGCTGCAGACCGCAGCCAGGGGCCCTGGGAGCCTGGGGCTCTCCGTGCTGTGCTGAGTCCGGGCGGCCAAGCGAGCGCTGGAGGAGCCCTGCACTTGCCATTCCCTTCCCTATGACAGAGCTCTCACGGCTGGAGGGCTTGGCAGCGTGCAACCCACCGGCCCCTAAGCCCTCCGCAAGGACGCCTGGGGACTAGGTGCAAAGGCAAGGCAGGAGTGGAGCTGAGGCCAGGAAGGCGCCAGGAGCGTCTGCCTGTCTGGCGCAGCCTGCTCCTTCCCGGGCAGGAAGCCCAGCAGCGAGGCAAGTCTGGGCAAGGCTCGCCCAGGGCAGAGCAGCCTCACGCCAGCAACTCTGCCAGATCGGGCCTCTGAGCAGAGCTGGAGCTCTGCCGTACTGGAGGCTCACTGGGCTCCGCCCAAGGAGTGAGTGCAGACGCACGCAGCTGGGCTGCCTCCTCTTCTCCCGAGGAGGCTCGCTTCCCGCCTGCTGTGCACTAGGCTTCCAGGCGGGGGCGCCCCGCGCCTCCTACAGGTCTTGGCTCAGGGGCTGCTTCCCTGGAGCTGGGGCTGCCGGCGGGAGCCCAGACACGCAGGGGCAGGCCCCACCACCTGCACACGTCTCTGCTGGGGAGGAGAGCGCTAGGGACATGACGTCTGTCAGGCACCTTCTGGGCGCCCACGGAGTCAGCCTCCGGGAGTGTGGGGCTGCAGACCACAGCCAGGGGCCCTGGGAGCCTTGTGCTCTCCGTGCGGCGCTGAGTCTGGGCGGCCAAGCACCCGCTGGAGGAGCCCTGCTCTTGCCCTCCCCTCCCCTCTAAGAGAGGCCTCACTGCTGGAGGGCTTGGCAGTGTGCAAGCCACCGGCTCCTAAGCCTTCCCCACGGACGGCTGGGGCCTAGATGCAAAGGCAAGGCAGGAGTGGAGCTGAGGCCAGGAAGGCGCCAGTGGCCTCTCCCAGCATCGCACAGCCTGCTCCTTCCTGGGCAGCAAGCCTAGCAGCGAGGCAAGCCTGGGCAAGTCTCACCCAGGGCAGAGCAGCCTCGCGCAAGGCACTTGACTAGATCCGGCCTCTGAGCAGAGCTGGAGCTCTGCCGTCCTGGAGGCACACTCGGCTCGGCCCAAGCAGGGATTGCAGCTGCACGCGGCTTGGCTCCCCTCGACTCTTCCCAAGGAGGCTCGCTTCCAAGCGGACTGTGCACTTGGCTTCCAGGCAGGGACGCCCCGCGCCTCCTGCAGGTCTTGGCACAGGGGCTGCTTCCCCTGAGCGGAGGCTGTGGGCGGCAGCCCAGACACGCAGGGGCAGGCCCCAACCACCTGCACACGTCTCTGCTGGTGGGGAGAGCACTCGGGAAATGACGTCTGTCAGGCACCTTCTGGGCGCTCACGGAGTCAGCCTCCGGGTGTGTGGGGCTGCAGACCGCAGCCAGGGGCCCTGGGAGCCTGGGGCTCTCCGTGCTGTGCTGAGTCCGGGCGGCCAAGCGAGCGCTGGAGGAGCCCTGCACTTGCCATTCCCTTCCCTATGACAGAGCTCTCACGGCTGGAGGGCTTGGCAGCGTGCAACCCACCCGCCCCTAAGCCCTCCGCAAGGACGCCTGGGGGCTAGGTGCAAAGGCAAGGCAGGAGTGGAGCTGAGGCCAGGAAGGCGCCAGGAGCGTCTGCCTGTCTGGCGCAGCCTGCTCCTTCCCGGGCAGGAAGCCCAGCAGCGAGGCAAGTCTGGGCAAGGCTCGCCCAGGGCAGAGCAGCCTCACGCCAGCAACTCTGCCAGATCGGGCCTCTGAGCAGAGCTGGAGCTCTGCCGTACTGGAGGCTCACTGGGCTCCGCCCAAGGAGTGAGTGCAGACGCACGCAGCTGGGCTGCCTCCTCTTCTCCCGAGGAGGCTCGCTTCCCGCCTGCTGTGCACTAGGCTTCCAGGCGGGGGCGCCCCGCGCCTCCTACAGGTCTTGGCTCAGGGGCTGCTTCCCTGGAGCTGGGGCTGCCGGCGGGAGCCCAGACACGCAGGGGCAGGCCCCACCACCTGCACACGTCTCTGCTGGGGAGGAGAGCGCTAGGGACATGACGTCTGTCAGGCACCTTCTGGGCGCCCACGGAGTCAGCCTCCGGGAGTGTGGGGCTGCAGACCACAGCCAGGGGCCCTGGGAGCCTTGTGCTCTCCGTGCGGCGCTGAGTCTGGGCGGCCAAGCACCCGCTGGAGGAGCCCTGCTCTTGCCCTCCCCTCCCCTCTAAGAGAGGCCTCACTGCTGGAGGGCTTGGCAGTGTGCAAGCCACCGGCTCCTAAGCCTTCCCCACGGACGGCTGGGGCCTAGATGCAAAGGCAAGGCAGGAGTGGAGCTGAGGCCAGGAAGGCGCCAGTGGCCTCTCCCAGCATCGCACAGCCTGCTCCTTCCTGGGCAGCAAGCCTAGCAGCGAGGCAAGCCTGGGCAAGTCTCACCCAGGGCAGAGCAGCCTCGCGCAAGGCACTTGACTAGATCCGGCCTCTGAGCAGAGCTGGAGCTCTGCCGTCCTGGAGGCACACTCGGCTCGGCCCAAGCAGGGATTGCAGCTGCACGCGGCTTGGCTCCCTCGACTCTTCCCAAGGAGGCTCGCTTCCAAGCGGACTGTGCACTTGGCTTCCAGGCAGGGACGCCCCGCGCCTCCTGCAGGTCTTGGCACAGGGGCTGCTTCCCCTGAGCGGAGGCTGTGGGCGGCAGCCCAGACACGCAGGGGCAGGCCCCAACCACCTGCACACGTCTCTGCTGGTGGGGAGAGCACTCGGGAAATGACGTCTGTCAGGCACCTTCTGGGCGCTCACGGAGTCAGCCTCCGGGTGTGTGGGGCTGCAGACCGCAGCCAGGGGCCCTGGGAGCCTGGGGCTCTCCGTGCTGTGCTGAGTCCGGGCGGCCAAGCGAGCGCTGGAGGAGCCCTGCACTTGCCATTCCCTTCCCTATGACAGAGCTCTCACGGCTGGAGGGCTTGGCAGCGTGCAACCCACCGGCCCCTAAGCCCTCCGCAAGGACGCCTGGGGGCTAGGTGCAAAGGCAAGGCAGGAGTGGAGCTGAGGCCAGGAAGGCGCCAGGAGCGTCTGCCTGTCTCGCGCAGCCTGCTCCTTCCCGGGCAGGAAGCCCAGCAGCGAGGCAAGTCTGGGCAAGGCTCGCCCAGGGCAGAGCAGCCTCACGCCAGCAACTCTGCCAGATCGGGCCTCTGAGCAGAGCTGGAGCTCTGCCGTACTGGAGGCTCACTGGGCTCCGCCCAAGGAGTGAGTGCAGACGCACGCAGCTGGGCTGCCTCCTCTTCTCCCGAGGAGGCTCGCTTCCCGCCTGCTGTGCACTAGGCTTCCAGGCGGGGGCGCCCCGCGCCTCCTACAGGTCTTGGCTCAGGGGCTGCTTCCCTGGAGCTGGGGCTGCCGGCGGGAGCCCAGACACGCAGGGGCAGGCCCCACCACCTGCACACGTCTCTGCTGGGGAGGAGAGCGCTAGGGACATGACGTCTGTCAGGCACCTTCTGGGCGCCCACGGAGTCAGCCTCCGGGAGTGTGGGGCTGCAGACCACAGCCAGGGGCCCTGGGAGCCTTGTGCTCTCCGTGCGGCGCTGAGTCTGGGCGGCCAAGCACCCGCTGGAGGAGCCCTGCTCTTGCCCTCCCCTCCCCTCTAAGAGAGGCCTCACTGCTGGAGGGCTTGGCAGTGTGCAAGCCACCGGCTCCTAAGCCTTCCCCACGGACGGCTGGGGCCTAGATGCAAAGGCAAGGCAGGAGTGGAGCTGAGGCCAGGAAGGCGCCAGTGGCCTCTCCCAGCATCGCACAGCCTGCTCCTTCCTGGGCAGCAAGCCCTAGCAGCGAGGCAAGCCTGGGCAAGTCTCGCCCAGGGCAGAGCAGCCTCGCGCAAGGCACTTGACTAGATCCGGCCTCTGAGCAGAGCTGGAGCTCTGCCGTCCTGGAGGCACACTCGGCTCGGCCCAAGCAGGGATTGCAGCTGCACGCGGCTTGGCTCCCTCGACTCTTCCCAAGGAGGCTCGCTTCCAAGCGGACTGTGCACTTGGCTTCCAGGCAGGGACGCCCCGCGCCTCCTGCAGGTCTTGGCACAGGGGCTGCTTCCCCTGAGCGGAGGCTGTGGGCGGGCAGCCCAGACACGCAGGGGCAGGCCCCAACCACCTGCACACGTCTCTGCTGGTGGGGAGAGCACTCGGGAAATGACGTCTGTCAGGCACCTTCTGGGCGCTCACGGAGTCAGCCTCCGGGTGTGTGGGGCTGCAGACCGCAGCCAGGGGCCCTGGGAGCCTGGGGCTCTCCGTGCTGTGCTGAGTCCGGGCGGCCAAGCGAGCGCTGGAGGAGCCCTGCACTTGCCATTCCCTTCCCTATGACAGAGCTCTCACGGCTGGAGGGCTTGGCAGCGTGCAACCCACCGGCCCCTAAGCCCTCCGCAAGGACGCCTGGGGGCTAGGTGCAAAGGCAAGGCAGGAGTGGAGCTGAGGCCAGGAAGGCGCCAGGAGCGTCTGCCTGTCTGGCGCAGCCTGCTCCTTCCCGGGCAGGAAGCCCAGCAGCGAGGCAAGTCTGGGCAAGGCTCGCCCAGGGCAGAGCAGCCTCACGCCAGCAACTCTGCCAGATCGGGCCTCTGAGCAGAGCTGGAGCTCTGCCGTACTGGAGGCTCACTGGGCTCCGCCCAAGGAGTGAGTGCAGACGCACGCAGCTGGGCTGCCTCCTCTTCTCCCGAGGAGGCTCGCTTCCCGCCTGCTGTGCACTAGGCTTCCAGGCGGGGGCGCCCCGCGCCTCCTACAGGTCTTGGCTCAGGGGCTGCTTCCCTGGAGCTGGGGCTGCCGGCGGGAGCCCAGACACGCAGGGGCAGGCCCCAGCCACCTGCACACGTCTCTGCTGGGGAGGAGAGCGCTAGGGACATGACGTCTGTCAGGCACCTTCTGGGCGCCCACGGAGTCAGCCTCCGGGAGTGTGGGGCTGCAGACCACAGCCAGGGGCCCTGGGAGCCTTGTGCTCTCCGTGCGGCGCTGAGTCTGGGCGGCCAAGCACCCGCTGGAGGAGCCCTGCTCTTGCCCTCCCCTCCCCTCTAAGAGAGGCCTCACTGCTGGAGGGCTTGGCAGTGTGCAAGCCACCGGCTCCTAAGCCTTCCCCACGGACGGCTGGGGCCTAGATGCAAAGGCAAGGCAGGAGTGGAGCTGAGGCCAGGAAGGCGCCAGTGGCCTCTCCCAGCATCGCACAGCCTGCTCCTTCCTGGGCAGCAAGCCTAGCAGCGAGGCAAGCCTGGGCAAGTCTCGCCCAGGGCAGAGCAGCCTCGCGCAAGGCACTTGACTAGATCCGGCCTCTGAGCAGAGCTGGAGCTCTGCCGTCCTGGAGGCACACTCGGCTCGGCCCAAGCAGGGATTGCAGCTGCACGCGGCTTGGCTCCCTCGACTCTTCCCAAGGAGGCTCGCTTCCAAGCGGACTGTGCACTTGGCTTCCAGGCAGGGACGCCCCGCGCCTCCTGCAGGTCTTGGCACAGGGGCTGCTTCCCCTGAGCGGAGGCTGTGGGCGGCAGCCCAGACACGCAGGGGCAGGCCCCAACCACCTGCACACGTCTCTGCTGGTGGGGAGAGCACTCGGGAAATGACGTCTGTCAGGCACCTTCTGGGCGCTCACGGAGTCAGCCTCCGGGTGTGTGGGGCTGCAGACCGCAGCCAGGGGCCCTGGGAGCCTGGGGCTCTCCGTGCTGTGCTGAGTCCGGGCGGCCAAGCGAGCGCTGGAGGAGCCCTGCACTTGCCATTCCCTTCCCTATGACAGAGCTCTCACGGCTGGAGGGCTTGGCAGCGTGCAACCCACCGGCCCCTAAGCCCTCCGCAAGGACGCCTGGGGGCTAGGTGCAAAGGCAAGGCAGGAGTGGAGCTGAGGCCAGGAAGGCGCCAGGAGCGTCTGCCTGTCTGGCGCAGCCTGCTCCTTCCCGGGCAGGAAGCCCAGCAGCGAGGCAAGTCTGGGCAAGGCTCGC